>NW_022589744.1:7469155-7567103 GCF_004348235.1 Phoca vitulina
AGGAAAGGAAAGGAAAGGAAAGGAAAGGAAAGGAAAGGAAAGGAAAGAAGGGGAAAGGAAAGGAAAGGAAAGGAAAGGAAAGGAAAAAGAGAAAAGAAAAGAAAAAAGGGAAGAGGGGAGGGGAAAGGAGGGGAAGGAAGGGGAGGGAAGGAAGGAAGGAAGGAAGGAGAAAGAAAAGAGAGGGAGGGAGGAAGGCAGAAAGAAAGAAAAAGAAAGAAAGAAAGAAAGAGAAAAAGAAAGAAAGAAGAAAGAAGAAAGAAAGAAAGAAAAAGAGAAAGAAAGAAAGAAAGAAAGAAAGAAAGAAAGAAGAAAGAAAGAAAGAAAGAAAAAGAAAGAAAGAAAGAAAGAAAGAAAGAAAGAAAGAAAGGAAGGAAGGAAGGAAGGAAGGAAGGAAGGAAGGAAGGAAGGAAGGAAGGAAGAAAGGAAGGAAGAAAGAAAGGAAGGAAGAAAGGAGAGGGAGGGAGGGAATAAAAAGAAGAGAGAGAGAAAGAGAGGGAAGGAGGGAGGATTTAGAAGATCAGAGGATATGGGTAAAAAACAAAATATGCACCTTACTTTCATACATTTTCCCAGCATAGATCCACAGATCCTGGCATATAACAGGTTCACATTAAATAATTTTGAATTGAATTCCTATTCCCAGTGCAGAAAATAAATATGCCCATGAAATAAAACAAAAGCCTCACCGGGTTCACACACTGGAGTTAGTATTTTGAGCTTCAAAATTTAATTATTAGTACAAGTCTATGGCAACTTAAAAACTGAAGTTTCACCACCTTTTTCATGTCCATAAGTAATTATCAATAATCTCCCCCTCTCTCATACACAGAGACACATATTATATCTATGAATTATTCTGTGTAAAATTATATATAACGCATTTAGAATTTACTCTATCCACATTAATTATGGTGAAGAAAGTATTATTTGATGTGGTGAATATTAATCATGGTTGTTTTACTAAGCATCTAAGATGTATTTCAATATCATTTTTATTATACATGAACACCAAAGAATTTCCAAGTTAATTTATAATTTTAATTAAACTTTATGGGTCACTTGTAGCCAGAAATATTATGAAATCTCATTCAGATTAAATAGAATTATACACTTGACTTGTTCCAAATCTAACATGATTATTTCAGGAAACTTTTGAATTTATGGACACTAGGAGATACAAGGTTGATTTTTATTTCAAGAACTAAAATGAATATCTTTGAAAATCAACTATGAAATTAAAAACTACTCAAATATTCATTAACAATAGAATGGATAAGTTGTGGTCTATACACATACTAGAATAATATACAGAAACAGAACTGAAAGATTTTAAAATACATGCAACAAAACGGATGAATCTCAAAACATATTGTTGAGTGAAAGAAGACCCAAGAGCATACAAGCTGAATGGAAGTGCTTGTACAAAGTACACAATCATGCAAAACTGCTCTTAAATGGGGGCAAGGGTGACAGGCATCATGAGAGGCTTCTTTGCAGCTAGTTCAGTTTCTTGAGATATCCTTAAAGGTGGCATCTAGAATGCTCTTGCTTAAACACACACATGATCATAAAAATATCAAGTTTAAAAGTCTTGTACCTGAAGGCTTCCTGTTTTTGACAAGATGGCATCCACCAAAATCCTTAACATTGCTAACCCAGCCTTTCATTGTTGACTCTTCTGACTTCTCTTGCCTCATCTTTCTCTACTCTGAACACCTCCCCTTCTTTCCTTTCCTAACCTTCTCTATATTCGTGTATATTCAGCTGACTTTGATTCCACATAGTTTCCTTATTTTTTTTTTATTCAATTCTCCTCTTGGTCACCTCCTCAGATGTCTGACCTCTCCCCAGACTGGTTAGGGACCTCTCAAAGTCCCATGCATTTCCTTTAATTTAGCAGTTACCACACTACTCTGTAAACGCTTGTCAACTTCCAGGTATCTTCCACCAGAACCCAAACCCTGAGGACAAGGACCTTGTTTATGAGCGCTGTCAGATCTTGTGCCTGGAATATAACAAGCTCTGGATATGTGTTTGTTGTACAACTCAATCGAATTAATTTATATCATGAATGAGGTTTTTGAAATTCTTAATGTTATTTCTTTCTCTTTCGTCTTGCTATTTATAAGGTTTTTCGTCGTAGTTCACTCAGTACATCTATTTGGTGAGGAAATTATGATTTATTGTGGAAGGTATACACAGGAGAATACTGACATAATATTTATCTTCTCACATGCAATATGTGTGTGTACACATATCTACTTGTCTATCAGTACATGTCATGAAGGCAGAAGATACGACATTTCAAAGTGCTTAAAGTAATGTTTCAGGTACTAACTCAATCTCCCTAAACAAACTTGCAAGGTGGCCTTTTAATGTCCCCATGTGCCCTTCCATGTTGTTATTTGTTCATTCACCTGTTGAGAGATATTTAGATTATTTCCAGCATTTGGTTATTATAAATAAAACTGCTGTAAACATTCTTGCACAAGTCTTTTTTAGGGACACATGTTTTCATTTCTCTAGATAAACATGAAGAAAGAATTGTGGGGTCATAGACAAATAAATATTTAAAATACAATTTTGTACATTAAAGCAAAAAGAATCTAAAAAAAAAAAAAAGAGATCCTTCTGGAACTGCCTGAGCTTTAGTCTATTTTTGAGGACCATCTACTGCATTATTCAGATTTTTTTTTCTTGGCTGGAGATTTGTCTGACTTATGGGAATTTGGAATTGCCTCTGGCATTGCGTGTGGCAACACAATTGTTTAGAAGCTTCTGTGAAAGTTTTTGCTTCCATGAATGTTGAGAACTGCCAAAATTAAGAATTATGTACTCTGAGTGAACTCTCACATAACTGAGGTTGGTGTCACCAGGTGACAAGCCCAGGTCTTACACAAATAAGGTAAACCAAGGGTTTTGCTTTTTGTTTTTTGATTTTTTTTTTTAGAGTGTGGCTCAAGAACCACCCGAATCAAATCGCCTGGGTAACTGGCGATTCAAATCGCACTTTTTAACAAGCATCTCGGGGACCCTTATGACCGGAGAAATCTAAGAATCACTGGATCAATCTAGAGCAGTGATACCCAACTCTGGTTGCACATTAGAATCTCATGGTGAGTTTTCAAAATCGCCATACCCACCACACACCTAAGACCAATTAAGCCAAAATGTCTAGGGACATAGGCACCAGGCATCCAGACTCTTTAAAACTCTCCAGATGGTTACAGTGAGTACTGAGTAGTCAGGGATGAGAACTCCTGATATATTCTGTGCCGTGTGTAGCCCAGTTGCGAGCCCCACTACCTGCACCTCTGGCCTGTTGTACATCCATGTCCTCCTGAGGATACTGGAGAGGACTCAGGTAGAAACATTGAGTGGGCATAACTCCCCAGGGGGGTTGTTATACTTGTTCGCCCTAATCTTATTTCATTGTGAAAAATCACACATCTTTGGAAGTTAATCTATACTTTGAATGGCAAAATTAAATAATATTGCACTGACCTATTAAAATAATATGTATGTTGTTAACAACACGACAACAGACCCAAAGTTGAGTCACTAATGCAAAACCCCATGTCAACAAACTGAGGTTTCACGGAATTATCATTTTGGTTCTCCCAGAAATGGAATCTTATACCAGTCAGTTGGGAATCACCTGATTGGCACTAGCCAGGTAATCTTACCTGATGGGCCTCTACCATCCCCTAAAGGAAGGTAAATTTACAATAACCAACCTGCTTTTTGCCTAGTATAACTTCCTTGTTCCCACTTCCTTCTGGCTATACAAATCTTTCATTCCATACAGCTCCTTGGAGCTTCTTTCTATCTGCTAGATTGAATGCTGCCTGATTCTAATTGATTTGTGCTCGAATGAACACTTTGGGTTTCAAATATTCCTCCATTTATCTTTTAACAATGTCAAGTCATCTAGGTAGTCCTTGTTAACCTTTAAAATAAAACTGCTGGTTATTTTGCCAGCAAAAGTGGGCTTATTCGGGAATAGCAGAGAATTGCAGGCCAGGACAAGTAAGCTACAGCAAAAGGCAAGTTCACAGAACAAAGGAGAGGAACTCTATTTTATGAATGAAAAGAGGGAAGTTGAGAAGGCTGTTACAAGCAAAAAGTCCATAATGTAAACTGGGAGTTCAAAGCATAGTGGCTTCTCATTGACCCAGGTGTGACTGTTTCTCATTGGCTGATTGTTGTCAGGGGAGGAGGAAAGCCTTTCTTCCTCCTGCAGGGATAGGAAAGTAGTATGCACCTGCAACGTCCATCTCTTGCTGTTGGGTCTGCAATTGTTGTAGAGTGGTAGGGCATAAGAGCTCCCCCTGCTGGCCTCCGACTCCATTTTTGTGAGGTTTCCCTTTATTAATTTTTACATCATCTCACGTCCTGATTTTATCCATGAATGGACATGAATATTGTTGTGAAGCCAAAGAAATAGAATCTGAAGTATATGCCACATAAAGATCTCCTTCCTTGGAAGCAAGTTAAAGGCATGTCATTTCAGCTTTCCTGACAACACTATAGTATACCTTAAAATGATTAACTTTTCAAAAAAATAAAACATAAAATAAAGCAATACATGATAAACTTTTCTAATGCACTACCATGAAGTGGCTTAATTAATGAAAGTGTATTATATAATACTTACATTTCAGGAATGCATATATTTTAGAAAGTGAAATTCACTTTTGGGGGAAAACTTGCTAGGATATTCCATTAGAATTTAATTTGGTAAGACGTACTTGATAAGATGCATTTCTGCTACATATGATTAGATTTCTACTTTAATGCTAACCTTCCATTTTTTTAATTTGCTAACAGTGACCATATAATAATTCACCTAAAAAGCAACTTAAAGACTATTTCTATTTTATATTTCTAAATGCAACTTTCTCTACCTGTCATGCCCACATTATAACTGCCTTCCGCCAAGGAAATGGATTTTACTCTTCAGTGAAATCATCTGATGGTGTGCATCCAGACAAATACGTGAGTCAATTATGTGGATAATTCCAGCATGCTAACTAAAGGGTGGGCAGATTTTGTCACCCCAAAATAGGCTTTTTTGGCATAAGGATTATTTAGGCTGATTATTTCTTAAAAAACAGTAACACCAGAGAAGCTCTGAAAACAAGTAGAAGTTATTCTTTTGTAAAAGCAATTTACATTTATGAGGAAAATCTCCATTTTTAAGGATGCCTCCCTCTCTGTACAGGGAAAAGGAGAATGACTAAATTTGAAGAAACTCTTATTAATGGAGAAGGTAAGGACTTAAATCTGAATAACAACCATACCCTTGTTGATTGTGCTTTGCCTGAAAACCTGGCTCTCCCCACCACCTCCCACACCAACGTCTTTTTTAATCTTTACCTAGAGATGATCATTTCAGGTGATGGCTTGGGCCATTTCTTGAGTTACTCATTTTTTTCTGGGTACCTCCCATGTATACAGGAAGTATATATGCTTTTAAACAGCTGTTTGTTTTTTCCCTGTTAAGTTCTCTTTTATTATAAAGGGGTCTCAGCCAAGAAACTAGAAGGATATAGGAAAAATAATTTTTTCTCCCCCGCATAACCAAATAAAATGACATTCGCTTTAGTGAAGAAAAGGTTTGATTCTCCAGGTAAGAACCTTTGGGTCTTTGTTACTTAAGTTTAATTACTTGAGTAACTAGATACAAGGTGCTACTTGAAGTAAGAAGTAACTTCATTTTATTCTTAAAAGAGGGCTTTGGTTGTCTCCATTTTGACCTCAGGCTTTCTAGTTGGGTTCGTCTTTCCAGCTTGTCTCTAGGCTCAGGTGGAAGACCCTCAGGGCAACTGGACTATCCCCTTAAGCATAAGGACTGTCCTGAGCCAGCAAGAACCCCCAACCCATGATTGACTCCAAGACAATGATCAATTCGACCTTCATTGCTCCCCTGCATGTACCCACCCACCTTTGCCCCACATTTTTCTCATATAAACCTGGAAGTATTTTCAGCACTTTTGAGACAGTCTTTGAGATGCTAGTCTATAGTCTTCCTACCAGCATTGACCTCACCAAAATAAATTCCTTTCCTGTTTCACCACTACTCATTTCTCTGTCTTTGGATTTGGGCAGTGAGGAGTGGCCAAACCTTATCTGTTTGGGACCTCAGAGCCAGGCTCTCCTGCATCCCTGTACCCCAGCTACACTCTGATCCAGAAAATCGGTCACACTGAAGAAAATCCCCCTTTTCTTTGTCTTCTCCAAATGGGTTTGGATTGCCTAATGATAAACCCCCGCCAGTCACTAGTACGTGATGACTCTCCTGATTAAAATTATGTTAATCATGTTAAAACTTTCAAAAAATCTTTCTCTTTGTCTCAAAATTCCCATCATACACAGAGGCTTTGAACTATATGTGAAAGAATAGTTTGATTGGAACAGAGTACAAGTCATCTTTGAAAGAGCCTGGCCACCCCCCTTCCATCTGTCACCATGCCAGTCATGTCTTTTTGGAATTCCACAGGCTATAGCCTTTGCTATGTGCCCTTTAAAACAACCCCTGTCCATCCACCATGCTGTTGGCCTCCTGCCATCCTTCCTAGCACACTTAAAACAAACTATAATTGGCATTTGCTTGGCTGGGAGTCCGCTTATTTTCTTGCTACCCTTCCCAGTTGCCTTAACCATCGGATGCCTTGACAGTTGGCAAATGGAGACTGTAGGTCTGATATGTCACAGAAGATCTGTTGGGTGAATATTTTCCTCTAGGAAAGAGTGAAAGTGAAATCCCATCCTGACCCACCCTCTTTCCAAAACAATAAACATTTCCTGGCTGCCGTGATTCCCCTAATCATTTAAAGCAGTACAGTTGTTATGGAATGGGCAGCTGAACTTCATACTTGCCTGGACCATCTGTTCTAGTATTCAGACTTTAAGAAGATTACCTAAGTGACTGTGGTTCACTTAGTAAAAGAGGGTGGGTTCCATCAGGGGACGTGTTAGGACACTGTCACAGAAAAACAGAATTCAGAAACTTTGGAGGGACTACTTTTGTTGTTTTATTTAGGAAAAGTGACTATCATTGTAAAAAATAAGGTATTTCCCTAAATACATAGGTAATACATGAATAAACTTGTTTCCAAACTTATGGCTCATGCTGAGTTGTTGATAGAAATGAGATATGGTGGATGAGGAAAGCCAAGTAGCTTGACTCCTCTACTTTCTTGAGACATATTTTCCATTGTGTAGAGGCATCTTAAGTCTAAAAGTTCAGATAAAGGGAACAATTTACACATCATAAATGTCACGAAGTAGGTAGGTCTGAAATATTGAAAGAGTGGATGTGAAGATATTTTTATTAAGTGAAAATACTCACATAGATTTTAATTATGATTTTCCACTGTATTTCTGGCCTGAGACATTACAAGTAATGAAGTACTTTTAATGTTGTTTCAAGAAACTTGACCACAAGAACAAAGACTTCTGGTTTTGTTTAAGACTAGTAGAGGAGAAGTTAAAACTCTGTGCAGGATACACACAATCCTTCCACTACGTATAAACAATACAGATATTATAGGCTATAGCCCTTACTCAGTCAAGGTAATTTTTTTTTTATGCGATTTCCTATCATGGAAATATGTGAATTAGTTCAGTCAAACCTCCAGGATAAGAATAGAAGCCAGGTGAGGGATTAAAAGTTATAGAGCAACAGTTGGTTATAATATAGGAAGAATTTCCAATCATGAAACATCCCCAAATGGGATTTTCTGCTGCTTCAAGTAGCAAGCAAATCAAATCTAATCTGGAAGTATTAGAAAAGGAGCCTGGGACTCTCTAAATGAGATATGTACTTTGGGTGTGGAATTTGACTAGCTGGCCTTTGTGAGTCCAAAGTGTTGAACAAATCATAACTCAAAATTATTGAACTGTGGACATTTGTGGTATGTGGGCAAAATATGCTCATGGAAGGCAAGCGGAATTTCCTTTTTCTATTTGTCACTGAGAAAATCTATTTGTTAATTTACTTCCCTGCATATTTTTTAATTGAAAAAAATGTGGTCCTATGGAATTGACAATTCAGGGAATAAATCAGGGGCAGAAGGAAAGAGATTGGAAAAGTTGAACAACATATTACAAAATAATCTTCTAGCACTTGTGACTTTTGTTTTTTATTTTTTTTGATTCAAATGTTTGTGAAATGAGAAGTAGTTTAGAGTGTAATTTAAAAGAAGAATGTTTGGGGCACCTGGGTGGCTCAGTAAGTTAAGTGTCCAACTCTCGGTTTCAGGTCAGGTCATGATCTTGGGGTCCTGAGATCGAGCCCCTCAGTGGGCTCCTTGCTCAGGGCAAGTCTGCTTGTCCCTCTGCCCCTCCCCCTGCTCATACTCTCTCTATCTCTCAAATAAAGAAATAAATAAAATCTAAAAAAAAAAAAGAAAAGAAAAGAAAATGTTTGACGCTCCTACAAAGGCCAGTACTCAGCAGCAAGTCAACCAGTATGGCTGCATAGGAGGACTAAGTAGGTCAGCAAGCAGATTCCCCAATAGCTCTCATGTTCATGGAAATTGCAGTTCCTAGGAAAAATAAAGGGAGAGGATTAAGATAAATATTAAAGACAGGTAATGTGTAAGAGACACATTCTCTCCCATTTTCCTCTGACATTTTTATTAACATCCCTCCATTTTGTTGGAGGTGATAATGATCTACCTTAAAAACTACATTTCCCAGCCTCACTTACAGATGGAGGTGGCCATGTGATTAAGCTTTAGCCATTGAAGTATATAAGCCCTCCCTTGCATGAAGGCTTCCATCAAGCTCTGTAAGAGGGCTGACTCCATGACAAATTCTTTTTGCTTTTCCCTTTGCTCTTCCCTTTTTGGGGCGTGGACTCCAATTTGAAAGGACAAGAAATGATAAAGCAGAAGCTAGAAGGACCCTGAATTTTTAATGCATTACATGCTTGCCAGACCATCCCTGGGTAGCCTCTTCCAGACTCCTATGTGAGGGAAAAATAAACTCCTAATTTATATAAGCCACTGTTTTTCAGTTTTCTGTTTCTATCAGCTGAAAGTGATTTCTGACAGACAGCACAACACCTCTTGTCTTGACCTCCCTGAAGCGTGTTTCATTTATTTTTCTGCTTGTGGGGATCAGCATTCATATTTGCTCTAACTGCACTCCATCCTCTGCTATAGGGAGAAAACGTTTCTTAATAATCCAGTTTACCCCAGAGAATGCATTTAATAAGAAATTCATGAAAAAGACAAGAATAAAAGACTTTTGAAGGCACATAGGGAAATCAAAGAGGAGAATGTCTTAAACACTTTTGTTCTGATTTTAATAGAACGAAAAAATTTCCCTTTATCTTGAAAACAATGTGGCCATCTCAGCTTCTTGTATGGTAAATCTCTGCTCAGGAAAGTTTTAGCCAGGATTCTGGGAATCTGTTACTTACCTGAAAGACTTCATCATAGGGAATTCTCTTTGCTCTCTTGGCTCATTTTTTCTATCCCTTTCTATTCCGCCCAACACTTGGATGCTCATAAAAGTGCACTATATAACTTACGTTGTAAGTATTATAGAGGAATCCATAAGAAAACACACAAAAAATGCCTATTCATTTGGAAGATGTCATGAATCTCTACGGTAAAGCCAATGTAGTACTTTGTAAATCAAGATGGTAAATAATTTCAAAAATTTGAATTTCTTGGTCTGTATCTACAAGTTAGGAATGACAAATGAAAAATTCTGCATTTTGTGTCTGAAGAATCACCTGCTGAAATGCAGATTAAGGAGAAGATTGAATTCAAAATAGTTCAAGAAGACAAATAATCCTGCCCTCCCACTCCCAAACAAAGAAAACAAAAAACAAGCACACAAAAATAAAGCTAAAGGGATGCCTGGGTGGCTCAGTCGTTTAAGACTGTGCCTTCAGCTCAGGTCATGAGTCCTGCATCAGGCTCCTTGTTCAGGGGGGAGCCCACTTCTCCCTCTGCCTGCCACTCCCCCTGCTTGTGCTCTCTCTCTGTATCTCTCTGACAAGTAAATAAATAAATAAAATCTCTTAAAAAAATAAAGCTAAAAACTCAATAGAGGTTTTATTTGACAATAAACATTTGTTCAAAAGGTTGATTCAACGGCTAAGCAAAAGCTTTGGAGAGCACATAATAATAATGATAATAATGACTAAGACTTATTGGCATTTTAGTAAGGGCTTGACATATTCTATATCAATTATATGTCTTCCCATTTAATAATAGACCATCATATTGTCAGTATATCTTGTGTTTGTGACTGAACCTCCAGAGAATAATATACAATAGTAGGTGACAGTTTTAAAAGGCTGAACAACGTACTTCCCAAGTAAAAATTACTGGGATGGGGAGGGTCAGAAATCATGGCACCTTAGATCATGTGAAGGGAAAGAGTGTGTTCAGAACATTCACAATCAATGTCCAGATCATAACCCAGTTCTACTTAATCCAATAAGAGCAGCTGATCTTTAAGTAACCACAGACTCCATCAACTTCAGATATCTTTGAGACGTGCAAATCTTCCTGATTGTAGTATTTTGGAAAGTGTTACCTTGACACTGGCCCAAATAACCACAGTGATTTTCTAAAAATTGCTATCATAGTTCTCTAGAAGTAGTTCCAGGCAAAATATATAACCTAGACTTCTCAAATATACCATAGAAGATCCCCTTGGACTTTCTGGCTTGCACTCTGGGACTCTGAATGGTTGAACAAAGAATTCATATTCATTTTCTTGATTCATTGGAAAAATTGTCTTCTCGTGGTTAACATAGTTACAAAGGCACAGATTAGGACCATGTGTCTTGGTTCCACCTGTTGACACTGATCAATAAGCCTTTTTAGCACTCAACTACACAAAAGATTTACACTTTCTTTCCATTGGAAAACATTCTTTGAAATCCACACAGTCATTTTAGGATCTGCTATAAAGACTCTTTTTTTTGTGCCATTTATAGAAACACAAACCCAAGCACTGAATATTTCAGGCATGAAATAACAATAATAGAAAAAAAATTACTCTGATCCAATCATTAACATTTTTAATTGTTTAGACAGTTAGATTATCATACCATTAGCATAGGCTGTTTTTAGAGTCTCAAAACTAATTTATGAATAACAACAATAATAGTAATGATATCCTAAAGACAACTATATATAGATCGAATTTCAAGGTTTTGGCAAGAAGAGCCTTCAAAATAGTTTAGTTAAGAATATTTCAGTCCAGGGTGCCTGGGTAGCTCAGTTGGTTAAGCGACTGCCTTCGGCTCAGGTCATGATCCTGGAGTCCCAGGATCGAGTCCCCCATCGGGCTCCCTGCTCAGCAGGGAGTCTGCTTCTCCCTCTGACCCTCCCCCCCCATGCTCTCTCTCTCATTCTCTCTCTTTCAAATCAAAAAAAGGATATTTCAGTCCATGCTTTTAGATATGGTTATGTGTAAAAAAATACATATATTTTGCACATATTTTATTGATAAGTATATAATCAATTCAATAATGGCACAGATATTACCCTAAATACCATGGGAATATAATATGATACTTGCCTCCAAGGAGGTCACGGTATAGCAAAGTTTGATGACTAAGCAGGGGATAAAGTTAAGTAATATAATTGTGACAGAAGAACAAAACAAAACAGCCTATAGGTCATACCTATGAAACCAGAAGTCTTGTTTGTCTTCTAAAATAGCGCTAGAGACTAATCTAGAACAGGAATTCTAAAAATTGTTTGAATGATGAGAGATCCATTGGGTAAATGGAAACATTCAGGGGATCTTGATTTACGATCTTTTTATGCTGAACATGTAAGGGCAAGTCACTTCAATTTTCTAAGTCTGATTTTTCCCATTTAAAAAATAAAGATGTAAGAATATATCATTTAATTAACATGCTTCCGAGACCCCTTCAGATAACTGATTTATGATCACTTGGAGACATGTTCTGGATGTTAGAGAAAAAAACTCATTGGTAAAGACTAATAAACTATCTTTAAATATAACCAAGTTGCTTTTTGTGTTGAGATAATTCTCTTATATCAATATCAATTAAATATAACCAAGTTGCTTTTTGTGTTGAGATAATTCTCTTATATCAATATCTCTGTGTGTGTGTGTGTTGATGCTAACTTGGGCCCCAGCAAAAGATGACAATTGGCTTCTTTCACTTCATCTCTAACTTTCTACTGTGGAAAACTCCCATGTTAAGTATCACAGGAAGAATAATTTAAAAACTATGTGTACCTTACCCTGGTTAAGATATCTAGTCCATTAAAGTAGAAAACATGTTTAAAGGGCTTGGGCTTGGAATGGTGTGGACAGAAACAGACAAAGAGCATCTGTGATTCCCATCTCATTAATCATCGTTAAGCCCATCTTTGTAGACTATGTTTTAATAAGAAGCCAAGTCAACAAATTAAGAAACTAACAAACCCAGTGAAATTGGCTGGTGAAATCTAATACATATCTTTTCAGAGATCTTTCACTATTCCACATTAAGGCACTTTGTCTACTTAAATAGTGTACAAGCACGAACAGTACAAAAGAGAGATTGATATATATTATTAGTTATACTTTATAGAGGAAACATTTTCCAGGGCAGCAACTCAGACTCTGCAGTAAACACCATAAATCAAAGACACCATAATGCTGTTTAAAAACTGTCCTTATGCCCTATTGATCGACTGAATATTATAGGGTGAATTAATTGCTTCCACAGGTGCTACCTTTCAGCCATCCTCACCCTATGTTCACATAGACATTCCCACATAGTTCAAATGTGAGTGGGAGAAAATATATTGTAGACTCAGTCTGTGAAAAGATAAAGGCAGCAGAGTTTTCTTTTCAATGGAACCACTTTTCTTGGATGTCTGTGTGCACCCAGTTAAATGAATGTACATTTGATTAAATATCAAATTTCTGGGAAATGTCTTTCAATTAATAGAAATTTAAGGAAGTGGTATTTTAAAGATAGGGAGTGTATCTAGTCTGTCATGAAATAGAGACACTCGATGGAACCACCATCAAATTAACAACATTTTACTGGGTAGCATTATCAAGATAATTTTATACAAAAGGAAGGAACTACTCATTTTATTAAGCAAATAGTAATCTTCCCATTTAAAATGGGTGTGTACTTTCTGATTTACTCATCTACACTGATATTATTTTAGTTTTGTTAAGGTTTTGAAGCACCACCCACCATCCATATCCTATGACTCAGACTAGTACCAAGTGTTCCCCCTCTTGGTAATTGATTAACACAGTTAATACTTCAGGTTTAATTTATAAGAAGGGAAGGAAAGCAGAATATTGTAATATTCTTTTCGAACTCATTTCCTGTGATGAAATATTTAAGTCCTGTTAAATTACATGATGGGGAAAAACAATGTTCTCTGAGATTTTAGTGGTGGACCTTGGTCCTGATAACAAATGTGTTCAAAAATTTCATGTTTTTTTGGACAAATATGTATAAAAGACTGGGCTGTCCTTAAAAACCCAACTGCTGCCCTGCATGTCTAAGAGAATGCTAATTGCCTATTTTTTCATATATTGAAAAAAAATTAAAAATACACCACTTTTAGTGCCTTACTCAATGGCTTAGAAGAAGACATTCTCTATTTTTTTCCCCAAATAGAAGTTTCCCCACTGGCCATGCATAAACTCTTCCCAATTTCTTACTGCTTTTATTCAATCTTTATTCTCCATGCCAACTCTCCTTGACCTTCGAAGAATGGAATGGATCTTGTTGCTCTTGAAGTTCACTGTAGAAATTATAATATTTATACCTTGCATCTTTTCCAACTACACAGACATGTATCCGTCCCCAAAAGAAAATGCAAAGAACAATGCCATCTTCCCAATGATTTTTCACTCCAAATTTTTCATGCAATGTGTCATGTATTGAATGAGGCCTTCTGTATCAGAATAATGCATTGTTATTATAATATCTAAGACAGATATTATAAAATCAACTTGAACAAAATGGTAATTCATAGCATGACAGTTGGTAAAGATAGGACTCTCTAAGAGGTGATATTCCCATGTCTCCTTTTCCCTTACACAACACATCTTAGTTTTAGCAGACAAGTTTAAAAAGAAACTGGTGGGCAAGAGTATATGGCAGCGAGTAAGAAGGAAGATATTTAGACCTCTGTGTCTGGCATCTATTTTAAGTGTGATGTGATACCATTTCTGCTCTAAAATTGCTCTAAGCTGCTCTAAACTCTGTAAGAGTTTTACTCCAGAAAGAAGAAAAACATTTATTTCAGACCTGCAAAATCTAACTTCACAAAACAAGTCTAAGTTTTCCTTCAGTGCTAGTCCAGTGATCTCTTAGATTTATGGTAAAGAAGGTGATTTATTTGTCTTAGATTTCACAACATTTTCAACCCTCTGTTTGCAAAGGTTTTTTTGTAAAATAGCATATTTCAATGATGTGGCTTACTAAACATGATTTCCAATTCAATTTTATCAATACTGAATGAGAATCTAATGGGCAGTTCACTGGTGAGAATATGTTCTCATACTGAGAACTTATATAGATATATAAGAGTATGTATATTTTATATATACATGTATATATATGTGTGTGTGTGTGTGTATATATGTATATGTATATGTATATATATATATGTATTTCCTGACTTCAAGGAATACATAGTCTACTGGAGACTGCAAACATATATACTCCCAATCATAATGTAATACATGTCATACTGTAGTTATAAAAACAAAATGCCTTGAAAGAAGAATAGTATGCAACTAATACCAGGAATATTAGGGAAAGCCTCAAGAGAGGGGTTATTTGAATGGGACCATACAGCATGAATGAGAATCCAAAATACATTCACAGACATTTTAAGAGAAGGAAGAGCTTGAAATCTCATGGCATGTTCATGGAATGGAAAATAGCTTGATATGGTTCAAATCACAGGGAATAAGCTTATAACTAGGCAGGGTGTACCAATTGTGGAGGGTACTGAATGTATATTAAATATTTGTGTCTAACCTTGTTGACTTTAGAAGTTGTCTATTTTTCTGATATAAATATTTACAGTTATAGACATTATGTGAGAAATTGAATTGACACTAGCCAAGTTCTTTTTTCACTATATCAAGTTACGTTACCTTAAATTATGTTCTTTAGTAACAAAGCCACAATTCAAATCCAGGCATTCTGATTTATTTAAAAAATGAATTATTTGAATGACATTATAATAACATAGATAAGATGTGACATATGTACATGTATTTGTATGTGCTTGTGGGTGTTAAGGTAAGACAATAAGCTCTCTTTTCATTCATTCTAAGAGAATTCTTAAACTTCAGTGTGCAGAAGGAACTTATTAAAGATCACATTCCCTATCAATTCCAGAGATTCTTATTCTGTAGATCTGGGACAACTTCTGTGACTCTCCATTTTAATCAATCATGCCAGGCAATTCTGAACCAAAGTTTCTATGGGTCACTTTTTGAGAAATCATATTTTTAAGACTTCACCAATATGAGGCTATGAATAATGATACGAATGAAATATTTGCGTTAATTGAAATGCATCCCATACTCATCTGAGACTGTTATATAGTTTTTGAGCTATCATATGCTTTGAAAGTAACAAAATTATAATTCTTAACAATTTTTGAGCATGAAGAGACTCTTCCTCTCTTTTATGAACTCCTGCTTCCCATATAGCCTTCTGTAACCCAGACTAATACCACTTAGTGAGCTTCAAACCAAACAAATCTTGCAAAATGAGGGGCCAAAGAAAGCAATAGAAGAGTCTGACACTTCTTACAGTAGCTTCCTAAATTCCAGTCCCTGTAGAGAGGAGAGAAAACACTGACATGTTTCATTTAGAGTTTTGCTTCAGAGGAAGGAGACCAGATGAGAGGGAGAGAAAGGCACAAATGGGTAGCCTTGAGGAAAACCAAGAGAAATTTTCTAAGTAGATTCACCCTACCTTCCATCACTAGCCTGCAGCAGTGGCCGGAATGGCTGTCAGGACATGTTCCATGGAACTGTCCTGCGCTGGGACAATGAACCACAGCTGAAGAGAATGGAAGACTATCTTGACTCTTTGCAATGGGTCCTGGCACAGGATGTTCAGGCTTCAGAAGAAAGACAAGAACAAGTGTCCTTGAGCAAACACTCAAGAAGTTTCAGAGGATCTCCCTCTATACCCACTCCCATGTCCTTAGAAAACAGAATAAAGCTAAAACCAAATAAAACAGAACAAGACCCCAACCTCTATGTTGCAAATGTAGTGCAGAATGGACAAAAGCAGTGGAGTGTAAGAATGCTTGGCACCCTTAATACAAAGCATCCAACAAACGCAGCAGAAGAAACTATTCTGCATATTTAAAAGAGGCAATTGTCTCTGAAACCAAGGAGAAAATGAACCTTCAGATAGGAACAACACACTTCATTCTATGTGTTAGGAAAAGAAAAAAAAAAACCTATAAGGTAATTGGCATTAGAACATATTGTGGTTTAGTTTTTGAACATCCGTGACAAAGAGAGAATAGTTAGGTTTCAACACAAATAGAGCCAGCCACCCACAAGATCAGTATGTTGAGCTTTTGATGACCCCACAATTTTCAACGCCAGAGGTCATGAGATTACTATCTACAAATTTCAAAAGAGAACAAGGTATGACCAAGAATATCCTAACCAGGCGAAGTGTCATTTAATAAAGAAGGCAAAATGAAATATTCGCCCTTCCAAATATGATGTTTATATCCACCTATCCAAGAGATCAAGATAAAGAAATTAGGGGTGCCTAGGTGGTTCAGTGGGTTTAGTAACTGACTCTTGATTTCAGCTCAGGTCATGATCACAGGGTCTTGAGATCGAGCCCCTCATAAGGCTCCACGCTGGGCGTGAGGGCTGCTTAAGATTCTCTCTCTCCCTCTGCCCCTCCACCCCCTCTGAAAAAAGATAAAGAAATTAGAAGCAGAGAAAAATTGGGTGAAAATTCTACTGGTAAGCGCTAATTCCATTTAACTACAGAACTTAGGCTAAAAACTGCAGCATTATGGCTAAGGAATAAAGGTAACATAAAAAAACTCTTGATGAATTAAAATTATTACAACGATTGAAATGCGAGAGGTCAGACAAACAGTACAAGTTATCCCATTTTCTTCTAGAAGCAAACCAATTGGTAATCCTCAAAACCAGACAGATGGCGATAAAGCTATAGATAAATATTTAGCATCATGGTAGGCAGAATTCTCAAATGGCCCCAAATATTCCCTCTCCAAAGTATAGAACCCTCTCCTCCTGAGTGTGGGTATAGTGGTATTTCACTCCTGTGATGAGATTATGGTATATGGAAAAGATGAAGGGATATTGCAGCTGTAATCCTATTTCTCTGTTGAGATATTTATATCCTTTCTGTGTCTTCTTCACACTGCTAAAAGTGAAATTACACGTATTATTATAGTTTTTAGTAGTGGGTAGAGCAATCCTCAAATTTGGACCAAAATCAAATGCCATTTTTAAAAGCTTTACCCTTTCTGTGTCGTTTCACATCTAAGCCCCAAATATACTATGAGAAGAGGAAGATTTGACGATTGATACGTTCTTTAGTTTGCATTGACCTGGAGACAAGTAGATGGGTGTGAGGATCCTAGGGCCTTCTGGAGGTGATGTCCCTGAGTTTCAGCTTCTCACTTCCTAAATTTTTTAGGTAGGGGAGGCTGATGGGATGGCCCTGATTGAGAGAGCTGCTGGTGGAGAAAAAATACCAAGGTTTAATGAGGAGCTCACAGGAGGGAGGGATTCAGAGCTGGTTCTCCAAGGCTTACACCAAAGTTTAAGCTTTGCTGGCTAGTCTTCGCATAGTACGTGGCTGTGTTTGGAAGCATTGGTTTCAGCAGTTTATAGCTGAGCCTGGAAGCTTCTCTGAATCCCTCCATTCTGGCTAACAGAGTGACAAGGGAAGCAGAAGGATGAGCATTAACATGTGAACCAAAGACTGTCATTTTGGAACACTATGTGAGCATCATTACTATTCTCACAAGGGTATAGATCAACAAGGGCAAGCCTGGGTTAATAACTAAAGCAAAAGCACCACAAATAGATTTGACTTTGCAGATCTCTCCCTTTGGCCTTCATTTGGGATTTGGAATTAAGAATAATTCCTTTCAGATAAAGAAAGCCTTGGGGTCCTTAGACACTTTGAGATGACAAAAACACCGTAATAGAAGAAACAGAGAGAGAAAGAGATTTACACAAACATAAGTGTATACACATTATCATTTTTTAATTTATTTATTATTTTTGCATTGAAGTATATTTGACATACAATGTTGTATTAGTTTCAGGTGTGCAACCTAGTGATTCAACAATGTTATACATTAAGCTATGCTCACCATGGTAAGTGTAGTCGCCATCGGTCACCATACAATGTCATTATGATATTATTGGCTATATTCCCCATGCTGTACTTTTCATCCCTGTGACGTATTTATTTCATAACTGGAAGTTTTTACCTCTCAACCCCTTTCAATAATAGAGGGGAACTCCAAGAGGGCAAGTCTAAACTTTCTATCAAATGGGAAGTTCCACCGAGCAATAAAATATATGACGGTATTTGTACCTTAAGCTCACAAATTAGTTCCTATTGGTTACCTTAGAAATGTCAGAACAACTATCATTCTGTTTAGTTCAAATCTGTACCACCTCCACTTTAAAATGCAGAAGCTTTGCCACTGTCCTGCCTTCTCTATACGTCTACAACTTCTCTTAACCTTAAATTTCCCTTTAAGGAATTGTATTTGCTAGCTCCTTTGTAAGTAAGCCACTGCTAACAGCTCCAGTCTCCTTGCCAATCTTTCCTGATATTTTAAGCTTTAGCAACACAGAATTTCTTACATTTCTTTGAAAGCATTTGACTCATCTGGGTGCAGTTTCTTGGGCTGTCCACCAAGCCAGGAGAACCAGGAGTAATCTCCCCTTACTGTGAGGCTGGACAGCTCCCAGCACGCCCAGTGATGCACTCAAGATAGACTCTCTCTTAAGTGTGTCCCGAATTGATTGCCCCTTCCCATCAAGGCTATATTTGATGTCTTTTTTTTTTCCTAGTTATTCCCAAGTGCATGGGATCTCTACCATTGCACGGGATCATGTTTTATCCGTGTTTGCATCTTGTATGTAGAAAACACTTAAGCTTATCATTGGCTGAATGAACAAATAAATAAATGGCTCCCGGCATTACTTTTCTGGGCAAATTGTTTCAATGCCTTTATACCTGTCATACAGTTTACTTACTGTGTCACTGACAGAAATATGCAATTCAAAATATTGCCGGTGCTGTCTTTTTTGGAAGCATTTTTCATATGTAATTACATTCAGTTTCCATAGGAAGAAAATCAAAAACAAATTAAATTGGAAGAAAATTAAAAACAAATTAAAGAACTCTGTGATTTTTGACCATTGGAATATGCGGAATGAAACCATTTAAGATACTGTTTGTTAAAGGCACCCACTTTTTAATTTCCATCCATTTTTCACTTCGGGCAATTCTATTTGACCATGACACCCAGTATGTTATTTTACAAATTGCAGAATCACAGGGGTAGACACTAGCTTGATAAATGCATTGTCACATAATTGAGGTTGTCTGCACTTTGGTGATAATGGTAGTTACTAACTTCTCCAAAAATGCCAGAAACATTGTAAGAAAGCAAATGTGCATGCATTATAATTTTAGATTTTTATGATTTTATTTTCTCAGTTTTATAAGCTGATAATAGAAAGAACCAACCTATCACCTTGCAAGATCAATATGCAAGAAATGCATGCATGATTCCAAGATTTAGTTACTATAATCTTCAGAATTGCTTCTCTAATCATTTTTGAAATATTAGACAAATTGATATAGTTCTCTGGCCAAAGTAACCATATACCTACCATGGCAAATCTAACTCTTGTTAGGGTGGGAGAAAAACAACCCTGTTCTATGAGGAAATGAAAGTCTAGGCAAATTGAATCAGGTTTAGGATATCTTTGATTCTGAAAGAAGAGTAAATCATAGTCATCGGTCTAAGGCTTTTACCAACAATATTATCTTTCTGGGGGTGGCTGATGGTTGTGTGCTTTTTCTTATTGGCTGTTAGCATGTTGGTGGCCTCCTTTCCCATCTTTTAGCACCTTCGATTCATTTCAGTGGGTCTTACAGGCTGCCCTACCCCAACATTTTCAGCTGTTGGTTTTCACGATACACTCTTCAATTTCAAAATGTTCCAAACATCTTTGCTGGGATAGAAGGGAGCTTGCTGATTTTTTTTTAAAGATTTTATTTATTTATTTGACAGAGAGAGACATGGCAAGAGAGGGAACACAAGCAGGGGGAGCAGGAGAGGGAGAAGCAGGCTTCCTGCTGAGCTGGGAGACCGACATGGGGCTCGATCCCAGGACCCTGAGATCATGACCTGAGCCTAAGGCAGACGCCTAACGACTGAGCCACTCAGGCGCCCCGATTTTTGATATCACTTTCTTGCTGAACAGCCAAGGAAACACTCATCTAAGGCCATGCTGCCTGTTGATTTGTGCTTATTGTATTTAAGTTTCTAATGCCCTGACCATCTTATCCAAGCCCCTCCCACTCACCAGATAGGAACCTCCTCCATCCTGTAAGCTCCATAAAGGCAAGGGATATGTATATTTCTGTTCACTTAGCACAGAGCCTAGCACAGAATAAGCACCCAATAAGTAGTGCTGGCTGAAAGAATAAATAAGTACACGAATCCCTTGTGAATCCTTGTCATCAAAAACAAATATGATATTTAAAAAATAAGTTGAAGAGCAGTATGCTTTCATTGTTAGGCTTATATAAGAACTTTTATAAATATTGTCACACTTTCTTGCACTAAAGGAAATGTCAAGTTACAACTAAGTGTATCTTTCTGAAAGCTGAATAATCAGCTGCGATGCTAATTCACATTATCTCCTCAAGACACCTGACAATAATTACCTCAGTGATAAATATGACCAAAAGAAATTGCTCCGTTATCTGGAATTTAGGCAACTGATAAAGAATTAAATGCATTTAAATAGAGGATTTATTCTTTAACATCCTTACACTTTGACCACTGAAGTGCCCATACCACGTGACAAATCAGCACCCCCCCCCCGAAGCAAGGAAGGCTTCATTAGTGATTCTTTAACCAATACAAGGTTTTTAAACCTATCTCTTTCTACCCAATAAGACATTTACTAACATAAGTGATAGATGGCTGAGTTGCTCCACTAATGGTAATAGCATTTACATTTACTTTTTAAATTTTTTTAAAGATTTTATTTATTTATTTGAGAGATAGCGAGAGGGCACAAAGGGAGGGGGTGAGGGAGAGGGAGAAGCAGGCTCCCCACTGAGCAGGGAGCATTTATATTTATTATTAAAATTTATTTATTTATGTGTGTTTTAATAGGTATATGTCAAGTACCTATTAATATAAGGGAATGTACTGAACACAGAAATAATTTAAAAAGATGAGAAATACAAAGCCCTTTCCCCAAAAATGTGCAGCTTAAGAATAAGATAAGTTTCAAATAGCTCAAGGTAGAATATAAAAAACACCATAAGAGTTCAAGTTTGTATGAGGATCCCAGGGATGAAAAGATCACACTGGGGAGGCACCATGGTCTAGTAAAAAAGTGCACAGACTTGGGGATCAGAGAGGTCTGATTCCCCTGCTGACTCCATACACATGTTTGGTCTTCATAAGTCTGTTCACAGATGGCTTTACGGTCACCCTAACCATGCACTTTATTCTTTTTACTTCAGGAATGGTGAAGAAAAAGAGGGTATTTCTGGGATAATGTGGGTCCATGCTTCCCTCAGAGAGATGGTTCCAAATTCAAACCTGCAAATGCCATTTCTCTGAATCCTTCCATAGTTGTCCATCTTCAGAGAGAGCCCACACAAGTTGGGATAACAAAATCTCTTCATTATTCAGTTCCTGGCTGTCTCTTGAACCTCATCTCCAGCCAGTCTCTATCTTGTCTTCTAGATAAAAGACGAACTAGCCTGTCTGAACTTCTTCAAACATATCATGAGCCTTCAACCTTTGCATATGCTATGTCTTCTGTTGAAAATCTTCCCCAACCTAACAACCGGGCAAACAGTGTCCTCTGTAGAATAGTTTGGAAGATTTTCTATTCTGAGCATCCCACTTTCCCCATCAGGGAATCCACTCCACATTCCCCCATCACTTCCATTAGCCTAGACATACTTCCACTTTTAGCTTGTATGTTGTCTTTATTTATGTTCATTAATTCTGGTATCTGTCTTTTTCCTGATGTTCAGAATGACCATATACTAAATATTGGTTGATATGTTTTCTCTCCTATGAGACCAAGATTTTCCAGTAAAGTGTCATCACTTACTTAACCTTGAATTCCCAAATAGCCTAATTGCTTATTGAAAAATGGAAGAAACCATCAACCAGTCAGTCAATCTACATAGTTAAGGGTAACACGTTGTTTTGTTTCTGCTCCCTTCACAAACACAATGTACCTGCAAAAACTTCATAAGCCCAAAGAGGGACAAGTGGACAAATATGTCATAGTGACGCCATTGACCATCATCTTGAATTCCAGATTAGGGCCCATTGGATGCTTGCTAACCAGTATACATAAAGAACCATCAGGAACTGTATTTAAAGAGACACCTGAAAATGTGTAGAAACTTTCTCGAATCCCAAAATTCTCCTTTACTTCCCATCTAATACTGTCAATATCTCACCAGCAACAACCAAATGTGTGCTTATACATCAATGTCTATTTGGGTGGAGGATGGAGGAAAAAGACAATCTGAGATGAGGTTAGAGTCCGTATACAGACCTTGAATCTGGGGTTATAGTTAGTAAATGCTTTAATGTGCATCTATGCTGGTGGTAATTCCTCTTCCTTTTGTTGTCTCTCATAAAAAAGGTCCAAACTGGAAGAATAAGGGCAAAGATACCAACATATATATTATTAACTGTGGGTCCCATTAGAAGTCCCCACCCAGGTTAATACCTGGGTGCCATACACAACAGTTATGCCGATGGAGGTTTCAAATCAAAGCTCTCCATTTGTTTTCATAAACATTCATTCAATTAAAAAAATTTTTTAAAGATTTTATTTATTTATTTATTTATTTATTTATTTATTTATTTAGAGAGAGCATGTGCATGTGCATGCGCATGAGCGGGAGGAAGGGCAAAGGGAAAGGGAGAGACAGAATCTCAAGCAGACTTCATTCTGAGCACTGAGCGCAAGGTGGGGCTCAATCTCAGGACCCTGAGACCATGACCTGAGCCGAAATCAAGAGTTGGACCCTTAACTAAATGAGACACCCAGGCGCCCCTCAATTTAAAATTTGACTAGAGGACAAGTTGGACATGAATGTCACTGGGGATTTGAATGAAACAATATTACCAAAATTCAAGGAAAGAGAAGAATCAATAAACCTTACCAAATTTAGATGGTTTATCCCTCTTTCTCTCCCTTGCTTCTCTCCCTCCAACTTCTCTCTCTCTCTTTCTCTCTCTCTGTTTCAACTGCCCCTGGTGAGAATTTAGTATTGCCATGATGACACTCCAAACAAACACCGGTCTGAGGAATGAGTTTGTTGCCTACTCTATAGTGATGAGCACAAGGAACCATCGATGGGTAGATAAACAGGTGCTAATTTCCAGAGCCAAGTCTCATTCCGAATGTTCACTAACTCCAGAAACCATAAAAGTGTGTATCTTGAGGTAATAGTGCTAAGCACATAGAAGAGGATTAACAGGTGCTCACAAAACACTTCTTTTTTTCCATTCTAGGAAAACCTTAATCAATTTACAGGTTTTAGAAGAATTTCACATGGAGGCTTTCACTCTGTATAGGTAATAACATAAACTTTAGGGATTGAAATATTTCTCAGCTTTCACATACCAATTATTTTATTTTAGATGACTTTCGTAATATTATGTAAAATTCAGTTTATCAACATAAGGTGTTGAGATCTCAAACACATTAAAACTCAGAGAGTTTCTCAAACAAACTGACAAATACTGCTCCTAAATACAAATTTCTAATTTTGAAATACATATTTAAAGTATTGGACACACTTTTTGTCTCTCATTTCCATAAAAAATGATCATAAAATGTCATTTGAGCGATATAGATGGTTAATAAATGCTAATTTTTAAACATGTAAGTATTTTTATATTCTCACAAATAAATGATTAACTCATCTGGATTTTAAGTACTTATGTGTATTATGTGTGTGTAGGTAGCTCGTATATATATGCACGTGACGATTATGAGTAGAGATTTTGTGCTAATTGCATTAAAAAATTCTCTCATCCACTATGTCTAATGTAATTTCTGGTGTTAAATCATTTTTCTTTCTAAATATATATGGAATTTTGGGGTTTTCGTTTATATTTGACAATATGACATTTCACTATACTCTGTCTAGTTTTGTTTGTTTTTGTCCAATGGTCCCTGCCTCCCCATGTCCCTGTCCTTTGGTAACCACCTCACCTCCCTGGACCTGGAAAATCACATCGGGTTAATGGAATACATAAAGAATACCACAAAAGTGATGGGATGTCACTTCTGAGATTAGGTTATAAAATGACTGTGGCTTCCTTCTTGGCATTTACCCTCTTTTGCTCTGTCTGGAGAAGCCAGCTGAAGTGCTGTGGGTAGCCCATGTGAGTGAGTTTGGAAGTGGGTCCTTCTTTAATCAGGCTTGAGATGATCTGCAAACCTGGATGCACCTTGATTGCAACTTTATGAGACATTCTGTGTTAGAGACACCCAACTAAGCCATACCAGGATTCTTGACCAACAGAAACTGTGAAATAATAGAAAATTGTTATTTCAAGCCACCAAAGTTGGCCATAATTGGTTACACAGCAAAATAAATATGCCTTTATAATCCAGTATTGTTGAAATAATTTCAGAGAGCATTTATGAAATAAATAAATAAACATACAGCAATTAATAAATGCCTTGCATATCAGGATCCCTAAAGTTTTATTGAATTTACTCATTCTTACTGTTCTTGCCCTATTTCCTTTCATTATTCATGGATTTATTTTGTACCATAACATTATATATTTGATGATATAATCAAATCATCTCTTGTTTTGGGGCACCTGGGTGGCTCAGTTGGTTAAGCTTCTGACTCTTGATTTCGGCTCAGGTCATGATCTCAGGGTCATGAGATTGAGCCCTGCGTCAGGCTCCCCATTGGGCATGGAGCCTGCTTAAGAGTCCCTCCCTCTCCCTCTCCCTCCACCCCCCCCCCCCCCCCAATCATGTACGTGCACGCTCTCTCTTTCTGTAAAAAAAAAAAAAAATCATCTCTTGTTTTGACAGTCTTTTGCTTTTAATAAAACTTTCAACACAAGGCACTCCTCCTATGCTTTCTGAATCTGAATATAGTTATTTAAAATAAATAGCAATATAGTAATAAATTATCTTGTTCCATGCCAGGATAAATTTAAATTTTAAAAAAATTGAAAAACTATTTTTAATGCCTCCTGTTCATCCAGTTCCTACTTGAAAAAGCCAGATCGTAATAATTTTTTCTTCCTTTATAATCTGGAGAAAGAAAAAAATAATCTGGAGAAAGAATGCTGCTCACTCCATTTCAATCAGGTAATAGAAACTTGAACTTGGGAATGACTATAAGCCTTCTTGTTTATTATTGTCTGTACCTTTTATTTGGGGATGATGGATTAGTCCAAGAAACGTGAGTTTTGTGAGAATAGCCAGGCTTCTCTCTGAGCTATGTTCCTTTCTGATCTCTACCTTCAAATACAGCTCTGTGTCATACTAAATCCAAGGAACAAACTTCTTTTTGTAAGGCTTACAAGGCTAAACTTGCTCCTTAAAACAACAGGCTCAAGAATACTATTTTATATACCTGTTATCCAAGAAATAAATGAGAAATAACATGTAGAGTCAATAAGATACTACCATTTTTTTTCAAAAGTCAAGGCTATGAGAATGCCAAGTAAGCCTTCAACATTTTATTTAAAAAAAAAAAAAATCCTGTCTCCTAACATTCTATATCTTAAATTACCTCTACCAAACACCTTTCTAAGTTTTGGCAAATTTTCAGGATTACACTCAAGGAAAAAAGTCTTAAAGCCTCCAAATCCTCTATTCTCCAATTAAATGGATCAAAACAGGTATATATATATATATATATATATATATATATATATATATATATATACACACACACACACACACACATATATACACATATATATATCATAAAAGAAGAAGAATAAAAGAATGTCTAAATCATAGAGGTAGCTAATAAATCTATTTTCTAAATTCTTGATCCTGGAATATACATTTATAGTCAAATATTTATTTTTCAATTGTCTTTTATTTCCATTTGCTTGTCACAGTAAAAGTAAAAGAAAAATAATTTCCACAACATTTTATTTGCTTTTTGGTATTTGATTAAGCACATGGCAAAGGGAGACAGGGAGAACCCAAATTTCCCAGAACAAAATCAGGTTTTTATAACAAATATCTAAAATATTGTTTAAAATAAAATTCCTCCAACTGGCATTGACATTAAAACAAGAACTCACTCTAATCATTTCAAATGTATTTTATGTAACTTTTCCTTTGCTGAAATTTACTAACAAAACGTGTTGGGAGGATTTTATTTTTAAGGCATTGTGATACTGTTGGCTTCCAAGACAAAAAGAGTTACCAGTAAAGCAGGTAAGATTTGCTGAGAGAGGGGCGCCTGGGTGGCTCAGTCGTTAAGCATCTGCCTTCAGCTCAGGTCATGATCCCAGCGTCCTGGGATCGAGCCCCGCATCGGGCTCCCTGCTCCGCAGGAAGCCTGCTTCTCTCTCTCCCGCTCCCCTTGCTTGTGTTTCCTCTCTCGCTGTGTCTCTCCCTGTCGAATAAATAAATAAAATCTTAAAAAAAAAAAAAAAAAGATTTGCTGAGAGATCCATATGTCCAAGGCATGTTAGGCATAGGAAAAAATTAGGAAAAGATGCTCAAAAAGCCCCAAACAAACTTAGAAGGCATTGTTTCTGTCCTCAGAAACTGTGTAATATATTTGTTAAGACACACGTATGCAAATGAATAAGAATGCAAGAAAACATGTTGAAGATATGTGTTGCAAAGGTATATGTTAGGGGAAAAAAAAGGTATATGTTAGCGTGATTCTTGACTCTAAAAGCCTGTTTTTCTGTTTAGCCATGAGACAACTACCATGAATATTTTAGAAGTTATTACTAGTAGCAGAAAACACCAGTCCATTTCCAAGAGCGCAGGGTGGGAAGGGGATGGGAATGTAAGTGGCGAGTCAGAATGTTCTGAGATATAAAAGGAAGGTAGCTGAGGGAGATAATGTGATTCATTACACAGACTTCTATTTGCATAACATATGTTAAATATAGAAAGGGGTGTTGTTTTGGTTTCAAATGGCAGACAGAGTATGTGCTACACATTTTGAAATAAGGAAGGAGAGATTTGTGAGAAATGTCTGGAACACTAAAATTCTCCAGGGTAAAGAAATTTGGAGAAGGAAAGCCATGGAACAGGGTGAACTTGAGAGGGCAAAGATGCCCAGTATCAAAGGAGAGGGTACAGCTAAGTATCCACCTTGGTCACTGGCTACCCTACTCCCCCGGCCCCACTTAGCTCCTGCAAGCAAGTGGTGGTGGTTGGATTTCTGCACATGTTTGCAGTCAGTGATTACAGAAGCTTGGCTGAGAGAAAGATGGTGGTTGGAGAACCTGAGAAATAGAAAGTTCCCACGAACGATTAGTCTCCCTAGATCCCCACCCATAGCACCTGTCCTCGTGTCCTATGCATTAACTAAAAACTAAGAGGAACTCCGGTATCTGCAACCACTTTGAGTCCTTTTACAGAAAGTGTAGAGAGCAGAGGGAAGGAGGCTCGGCTAACTGGAAGGGTCAGAGCACAATCCAAAACCACTAAACAGTTGCAGGATGCAAATAGCATGAGGGAAATGCTGAACTCAACAATTGGGGTGGGGGAAATTTTCAACAGAAGAAAGATAATTTGTAGAAGGATAATTATATATATATATGTATACAGACATATGCATATATATACATGTATGTATGTACGTGTGTATGTGTATATATATATATGACTTTAAGTAAGATATGTATAGTCTTTGGCGTAAAGTCTGTTTTGTCTGATCCAAACGAGCTGTTCTTGCTTTCTTTTGATTTCCACTTGCATGGAAATCCCCTTCTCCACTTCTTTTTTTTTTTTTAAGATTTTATTTATTCATTTGAGAGAGAGAGAGAGAGAGGGAGCACAAGCAGAGGGAGAGGCAGAGGGAGAGGGAGAAGCAGACTCCCCACTGAGCTGGGAGCCCGATGTGGGGCTCAATCCCAGGACCTGGAAATCACGACCCAAGCCAAAGGCAGACATTTAACCATCTGAGCCACCCAGGCGCACCCCCTTCTCCACTTCTTCACATGACGTCATTATACCTGAATTATGATCTGGAATCGATCATAGTTTCAAATTCCAAACTTTGCTGATTCCTAGCTCTCTCATCTTGGACAAATTACTTAGTTATGACTCCATTTTTTTCACTTATAAAATATACCTTTCTCATTCAGTTGTTGTGAGGAATAAATATGTGAATATATGTGGAATGTTTAGAAAAGCATAAATGCAGCATAAGGGATATATAAATGTTAGCTAATATTATTACAATGAGCAAGTTATAAACTCCTCCTTTTCGTGCCTCTTCCTAAATTTTCATGAGTTTCTTTCTTTTTTTTTTTTAAAGATTTTTATTTATTTATTTGACAGAGAGAGACACAGCGAGAGAGAGAACAGAAGCAGGGGGAGTGGGAGAGGGAGAAGCAGGCTTCCTGCGGAGCAGGGAGCCGGATGCGGGGCTCGATCCCAGGACCCTGGGATGATGACCTGAGCCGAAGGCAGACGCTTAACGACTGAGCCACCCAGGCGCCCCCATGAGTGTCTGATAGAGTGGAGTTCACATCGCACATCTGCCGCAAAAGCTGTAGGGTATATTATGAAGAGCTAGAAATAGTCCACCTTAAAAGATATATTTGCCTTTTGAGCCTCACTGGGTTTTCATGGAACCCATAAATGCTATTTGAAAACCTAGAAGGGTGGACGCCATTCTAAAAGATGAGAAATGTTCTTTTTACCTACAGATAAATGGAAAAGTATTAAACATGTATTTGTTAGCTAAATTGGGATAAGGACCTTGTAAGAACAGTAATAGTTTTGCAACTAATTAGGTTCATTTAAAATCCATTACTTAGCATTTAATTAGGCACAAAGAGAAGAGAGAATGAGACTTCATTGTTTTCTAATTAAGATGAAATTTTGAAATTTGCAGTGCCAAGAAACTTGATCTCCTAGAATGTTCTATTCATCACTTTAAAACCAGTTATTTTTTTTTAAGCTGATGTTAAGAAGTGTGGTAAAATCAAATTCAATGTTTGTCTTGACTAAGAAAAAAAATTTTATTGTAAAAGCAAACTGAAATCATTAAGTGGTATTTTGGAACGAGTGAACTTTTATTAGTTAGACCCCCAGTGAATATAGAATGAAGGAGGCCTTGCACAGCTGCGTGATTTTGTAGGGGAAAAAAAAAGTAATATGAAGAGTCCTACTAATGTCATGTGCCATCAATTTCTTCTGCATTAATTTAAGAATACTTAGTTTTCTTGTGTTCAATAAGATTTGTATTGCAGATAATTCAAACTACATATTCATATACTTCTGCTTGTCTTTGATTAGTATTTGTCACCAAGAAAAATCTGTTGAGCAATGTCTCTGTCTCTGTCTCTCTCTCTCACACACACACACACTCACGTTTGAGAAAATTACTCAGTTCTTTTAAGATTTTGCCAAATCCTCTTAACTCTTCCCATTTATTAAATGACTATTAATTTCATGTATTCAAAACTAAATAGACTTTTATTTGACATCTTTAGGCTGCAGTTATGGGAAAAGGGCACAAAGAAAGAAAGTTATCATGAGTTGTTCACTGTCAGGTAACATTTTTATAATCCTTCATGTGATTCCTTTTGTATGAATCTATTCTTGAGTTGATCTTAGTCAGGTGAATCTGAGTCACTTCTGTTAATGTCAGAATGAGGGCTGAGCCCATGAATTCTCTACTTCATTACACACTGAGTCTGTGATATATAGGTAAAACTCACTTCTTCTGGCTCCTTTTGTAGTAAATCCTTATGATTGAATTATAACATACACAAATAAAATGCACATATTTTAAATTACAGCTTGGTGAATAGTACAAAGTGAACAAACTGTGTAAACACCAAAATCAAAATATCATGAGCATTATCAATACCCCCAGAGTACTCCCTCAGGCCCCCTCCCTCACCAAGAGAAAGTAACCATTATTTTAACTTCTGTCTTTAGAGATTGGTTTGTTCTGTTTTTGAACTTTACATAAATGGAATCAAACAGTATATATATTTTTGTGTCTGGTTTCTTTAGCTTAGCTTTATGTTCCTGAGATTAGTTCATGTTGCTGTGTATAGATTTAGTCCATAATTCACCATCTCTGTAGAGCAGTGTATCCATTTTATACTAGATGAATATTTGTGTGTTCTAGTTTGGGGCTGTTATAAATAATGTTGCTACAAATATTTTTAGACATCTTTTTTTGTGGTATATATGGTATATACATACATATGTGGAATTGCTCGGTCTTTAGAATAGGAACATGTTCACATTAATTAGCTACTATCAAATAATTTCCCCACGTGGCTATATCAATTTACAATCCCCCCAGTAGCACGTGGAAATGACATTTGCTCTTCAGTTTTGGCAACATTCGGTGTTGCCAATTTTTATTTTATTTTAGCAATTATGGTTGAGTTGTAATTTAATTTCTATTTTTCTGATAACTAATAATATCAGTCTTCATGTACTTATTTTTTTCATGTGTCCTGTCCATTTTTTTGTGAAGTGTTTTCTCAATATTTTAGCCCTTTCTAAAAAAAAAAAAAAATGAGTTGTTATTTTTGAAATGATTTGTAGGAAGTCTTTCTATATGATTCATATATTAAACATCTCTCTATTATTTATATATTTAGATATGTACTGCCTCAATCTCTGGCTTGCATTTTACTTTTAATATTATATATTTTTATTAACAGAAGTACTTAAATTTTTTTAAGATTTTATTTATTCATTTGAGAGAGACAGAGAGAGCACAAGCAGGGAGAGAGGCAGAGGGAGAAGGAGAAGCAGATTTCCCACTGAGCTGGGAGCCCAACATGGGGCTCGATCCCAAGACCTGGAGATCATGACCTGAGCTGAAGGCAGACGCTTAACCATCTGAGCCACTCAGGTGCCCCCAGAAGTACTTGATTTTAATAGTTTAATTTCACAATCTTTTCCTTTATGGATAGTGCTTTTCCTATCCTATTTATGAAATATTTGCACAACTCCAAGATTATAAAGATAATCAATGTTATCTTCGAGAAGTATTTTTGAAGCTTTTTTTGAACTGTGAGATGTAGAGGGGTCAGTGTTCATTGTTCTGTGTGAATTAGGACATAAGTTGATCCAGTGCTGTTTCTTGGAAAGAGCATTTTCCCCCCACTACTTAGCAGGCACTTGCTGTAAATCAGTTGGCCACTTGTGGGTACGTTTTTGGATTCTCCATTCTGTTCCATCGGTCTTCTTTTCCTTTCCTTGTACTAATACTACACTGTGTTAACTCTTTATATGTCCTGGTAGCTTGTGAAATGAGTTATTCAACTCTGTTCTACAAAGTTCTTGACCCATTGAATTTCTTTGTGAGTTTTCGGATCAGCTTGTCAGTTTCTATACAGACATGCAAACAAAACCCTGCCAGGACTATGATTGGGATTGTATTAAATCTATAGATCACTGTGAAGTAAAGTGCACCTTTACCATATCTAATTTTCCAATATAAGAATAAGCCATCCTTCTATTTACTTCGGTTTTCTGTAATTTCTCTGAGGTTTGTAGTTTTCCGTGTAGAGCTCTTTCACATCTGTCAAGAGAGATTTTCAAGTTTTTTTACGATTTTTTAAAAAGATTTATTTATTTATTTTAGAAAGAGAATGAGAACACAGTGGGGAGGGGCAGAGGGAGAGGGAGAGAGGACCTCAAACAAGCGCCACACTGTGCTGAGCATGAAGCCCAAAGCAGGGCTTGATCTCAGAACACTGAGATCACAACCTGAGCCAAAACCAAGAGTCAGATGCTTAACTAACTGTGTCACCCAGGCGCCTCTCAAGTTCTTTGATGATTTTATCTATTATAAATGCTGTTGCTTTTTTTTTGACATTTCATTTTCTAACTATTGGTACTATATGGGAATACAGATGGTTTATGTTGAATTTTGGTCCCAAGAAGTTTCTAAATTCATGTGTTAATCTGAATAATTTGCCTGCAGGTTAGTTTGAACTTCCTGTCTCCTGCAAATAAGGACTTATTTTTGCTCTCCAGTTCTTATATGTTTAACATATATATGTGTGTATGCATGCATTGCTTTACTGTGCTTTCAAAGACCTTTAAAATAATATTGAACAGATGTGGTGGAAAAGGACATCCTTGTCTACTTTTTGATCTCAGGAGATGAATTTCTAAAAACATGGCACTCAGCATGATGTATGCTCACAGGCTTTTGCAGGTAACCTCCATCAAACTAAGAAATGCAAAAAAAACCCAAGCAAACAAAACCAAGCAAACAAAAAACTTGACTTCTGTTTGTTTCTAAGATGGTCAACACTCCCAGTGAATAAAATAAGAACAACCGAGTAAATGACAAAAATCATATTTCTAGAAGAATCAGAGGACAAGAGAAACAATGAGGAATACTGGGACTATTAAAATTTCAGAAGGAATAACACTTTCCAGAGGTGACTGAGGGTCTGTGTCTGTCTCTTGCAGGTGGCATTTTGACATTCAGAACAGGTAATAGTTGAGAATACTGGTGAGGCCCAGGCAAAGTCCGCTTGGGGAATAAGAAATCTGCAGAACTGTTAGTGATTGTGTGGGACAAGAGTGATAAGACACTTGTGGGGCCTAAAACACAGAGTTGATCTTCCCCTCAAGACATTGCTGACATTCTGAACCTGCCTGAGGCAGGAGGCTAATGAACTAAACCCCAAAATTCTGAAAAGCACAGTAAAAATTCTTACCATTTCTTACGGTTGGAGGTACAAAGAAACCTTCCCCAAACTCTCAGTTAAAAACCCCAAAGGGCCATATCTTAGGGAGTAAGGATGAACCAGAGGGAGAGGGATTCCTAAGTATTGCAACCAGCCTTGCTAAACTCAGCCTTTCATTGGATGAAAGTGATGGGGTTCCCCATCTATGGGGGAGACTGGTGGAAGTTACATCATCCGATGCCTCCATTTTTTTATAGGAAATGAACAATACACAGTTAGAAATTATTAAGTTTGTGCAATAGGAGCATATGGCCAGCATCAATGACCAAGAAAAAGGACTTTAAGATACCTATGATTAATCTACTCAAGAGAATAGAGAAAAGCAAGAGAAAAAAAAATGGAGAATTTCCACAGAAAATTTGAATCTATAAATTAAGTTAGAGCAGCATTCTAAAACAAAAAATAAGACATATGAGATGAAGAACACATAAGATAGGCAAATGATTGGACAGAGAAGATGAGAGGATTTCTGAACTGGAGATCAGATCTGTATAAAATATACAACCTGAAACAGAGAAGAACTGAAAGAAAAAAATCATAAATGCACTTGGCAGATGGGGGGTATAATAATAATTATATTGCTTCTTAAGGCTCAATGACCATCTAGCTTAAGTTTGAAGTATTAAATGATGCCATTGTTCAGGTAACATTAAAAAGGCTGTTATCTGAAATATTTCAATAATTATTTGAAATGTGAGGTAAATCTGAGCTCAATGCCTTCCAAATTTATAAGCAGAAAAATTTTAAACTGAACAGAATCTCAAGGATGATTTATCTCAAGCTTCTTCATTTTATTTATGAGTTCTGAAGGGATTAAAAGACTTGCCCAGGGTGGTTTTCTAGCAGATAATGTTTTAATTTTCCATTACGTTCCATTCATGGACACGCTCTCAACGGGTCTGCTAACCAATACGACCCAATTAGTTGGGGGGAAGAAGTGAATAATTTCTTTTTCACTCTGTAGAGTATTCAGCTGCACACTAAAATAAGAAAGAGAATACTTTGAAAAACAATTTTCTGGTTGGTCCTGTTTATCTAAATTGATGGAAAATAAAAATGAAATTAAGAATAGAAATTTTACAGTATTATTAGTGGGCCCTTGGAATCTGCAGCTTTGCTTGTGTTCTGTTAGATATCCACTGTCTTATCAACTTTCCTGATCCTGTTGAATTTCTCACCTCATTTCTCATCCTGTCTATGTGTTAAGTCACAGTCAGACACCCAAGCCTCTGTCTGATATTGCGTTGTCACTTGTCACCTCTTCCTAAAGTCAGAATGCACATCCTGGCTCCATCCTATACAAGCCATTCAATGTGGGTAAATTACCTGATCTCTCAGAGCCTCAGTTTTTTCATGTGTGAACTAAGGATCATAAATAGCACCCACCTAATTAAATTCTACCTGACTTGTATGATTCTGTGTTTCTCAAATGCTGTACCATGTTTAGTCACAAAAAATACAATTTATGAATAAGTAAATAGTTCCTACCTCAGGCAGGTGTAAAAGGCAGTTAAATCTGACAAAATTATAGAAGTAAACCACTTAGAGCAGAGAACAGCAAATAGATATAACCCACGGGCCAAATCCAGTCGTCTGCTATCTAGTCTTATAAGTAAAGTTTATTGGCACAACCATATCCGTGTGTTTGCACATTAAATATGGCTGCTTGCCTACCATAAAGGAAGCTGCAGTTGCAACTGAGTCTGTGTAATCCACAAAATAAAAAAAAATTAATATTTGGACTCTTACAGAAACAATTTGCTGACCCTGACTTAGAACATTGCCCGGCATAAGGGTACATGTTAGTTACTGCTATAAATTAGCTCTTTTTCCAAACCAATCCAGAATCCAACGTTTATTATTCCTCTTAAATGCTTATTCATAAATTCAAATACCATTCAGGAAATTCATTAGATACATGCAAATTTTTATGGATTCTACATTAAAAGAGCATTTCTGCGGATTGCCGAATTTGCCGGTACACTTCTTTTTCTGTGGGTGAAAACAAATTTCTGGTATATTATTTTGTAACTAGAGAGTTGTAATTTTGCACAGCTGGAACAAATAGATTTTACATTGGAGTTAATGATTGAAGGGTTTATTGAAAACTCTGTAGGCTACTTTGAGTTCCTGGATGTAAGGTGGATTTCTTTTTTTACCAGTATAAAAGGCATAGACAATTACTGTCGATGGTAAAAAAAGAGAGAGAGAGAGAGAGAGAAGTACATTTCCTTCTACTTGAAACTAATATTATTTATAAAGGAGGGATTAGTTAGAAGATGATGACTGGACAAAGCTTGTCTAACCAGAAAACTTCATAAATCCATGGTTTCTTCCTCATGCTATTCCTGGAAACAGCCTCTTAAAATTGTTCCCATGAAATGATGGATCATAACCAATATGAAACCATCAGAAAGGTTTATTGTTGTAATAGTTAACACCAATAATAAGTGCCAAAATGAGTCATTAGACATCTGTATTTACATGCTAAGGGAGCATGTCTTAGTTTTTATAACCAAACTCAAGATTGTAATTATTATACACGAAGAACCATCTTACTCAGGAAGGACATGTTGTATATACTCAATAAATAATTGTTCATTGAACAGCAATTAAGTAATTTCTATTGCATAATAAAGAAATCCGTCTAGATGAGAAGGAATTTCATTAACTATAGAAATCTATAATGATTTTGACATAATCAATATGTCAGCATAAAGGGGAACATAAAAGTTACAACAGATGTTGTATTGCTCTATGATATAATAACACAGACTAGGAAATAAGCAATAACACTTAAAAAACAGCTATGAGAAATAATATATAGGAAAAATCAAAACTTGGCGATTAACTCAAAGTGGAGTGATGGGTAAAAGTAAGAAATCAAAGAATCCATCATTCCCACTGTGTATGGAAGAAAACATATTTAATATTATCCAAATAAAGGGCTGTTGATGTTTTGAGAATTATGGAGCTCTCCAGATAAATTCAGATTCAGTGGAGAAAAAAGAAGGCGAGTCTGAACTTTGGAATTTGGAAGAAGGATATTCACAATAGACAAAATATGGAAATAAACTAAGTGTCTGTTGATGGATGAGTAGACAAAGAAAATGTGATATATATCTAATGGAATATTACTCAGCCATGAAAAAGAAGGAAATCCTCCATTTGTGACAACAGGGACAAACATGGAGGATATTACACGATGTGAAGTAAGCCAGACAGAAAGACAAATGTTACATGAGCCCACTTACATGTGGAATCTAAAAAAGTCACACTCAGAGGAGAAAGTAGAACAGTGTTTGCCTGGGACTGGGAATGGGAAATGTGGAGATGTTGGTCAAAGGATACAGACTTTCAGTTATGAGATGAATAAGCTCTGAGGATCCCTTGTACAGCATGGTGACTAATAATGTTGTATTGTAAACTTACATTTGCTAAGAGTACATTTTGCGTGTTCTCACCACACGCACACACACACACTAACTATGCGAGGTGATAAATTTGTTAATTAGCTTGATTGTGGTAATAACCTCATAGTGTGTACATATACTGAATCACCATATTGTATACCTTAAATATATACAATTTGTATTTGTCAATTACACACCAATAGACCCAAGAGGGGGGGAAGAATTTGGAAGGAGGGGATAAAAAGAATAAAATGATAGATATGGCCAGGTCACAATGACATAAAACACTGTATTGTTAGGGGAAAAAAAACCCACCCCCAAAAAAAAAAAAAAAAAGGAACAATTTTAAGAAGAAATTACCTACAACTACTGACATGATCACAGAGATGTGAGAAAATAACTCTGTGTCTGATGGTTAGGATGCCACTGACAACCTTTTCCATAGCCATTTTGGTAAAATAAAAGGAGTGAAAACCTCAGTGTTAAACTACAGTTTGAACACATGAAAAAGAGATAGAATGATTCAGGTAAATACGTTGGAGAAATCAGGCTGTAAAATCAAAAGAATGTTGATTATAGACAGTCCCAGAATGAAAAATAGCGTTTTCTTCCTCAAGAAGAGGGCAAGCATGTTTGCCTACATAAGACAGAAATTGCACATACAAGAAAGAGAAAGCAAACAGGAAGGAGTCTTTGCAATAATCTGGTTGATTACTTGTTTCTCTTCTTACCTACTTCTCAAAGTTAAAGCCCCTTACCCTGACCCCATGGTTCAACCCATTTCAGGCTCCAAAACTAATATTCTCTTGAGAGGGGACACCTACAGAGCACAAAGCACCCTTAGGGGTAAAAGGAGCTCCTCTCCCCTCAATTACACACATATACACTGCTTGTACCCATGGCTAAGAATGGCAAATTAAAACACAGATCAATTTAGCTTGTTAGATCTTATGGAAGTTTATATGACCTAAGGAAGTCCAGGATGTCATGGGAATAGGCTCTTTGAACACTCAAGGACAACATTCCAGGATAGATTTTGATAAAGTTATATCATTTCTTCCCAGTTACGTCCCCCTTCTGTTAGCTTGCACAATAGTAATCCATTCTATGGAATGGAGACTTACTGATATCTAAAGCTTCCCATTTTGGATGGTTCATCATTGAGGATTTCATCTGGTGAACTTATTTTATTTATTTATTTATTTTATTTATTTGTTTATTTGATAGAGAGAGACACAGCGAGAGAAGGAACACAAGCAGGGGGAGTGGGAGAGGGAGAAGCAGGCTTCCTGCCAAGGAGGGAGCCCGATGCGGGGCTCGATCCCAGGACCCTGGGATCACGACCTGAGCTGGAGGCAGACGCTTAACGACTGAGCCACCCAGGCGCCCCTGGTGAACTTATTTTAATTACTGGCGCCTTTGGTAAGTGCCAGATAAATCAGAAAACAAAACTAACAAACACAATGAAAAAAATCAATTAAAAAAAAAAAGATGGTTGTATGTGGTTCTGACATCTTTATGTCAAGCCTTTTTGTATCAAGACATTTGTGTCCCCAAATGCAGAAAGAATAAAATTACAGAAATCCTAACAATCCAAACTTAACTGAGGTCATTAACTGCATGGAAATATACTGCTGTCACAGCTGAAACTGTGAAACCAAAAGAAAGTCCACCAGTGGTGTGTGTGACGGGGTTACAAAGTATCTATGAGGAACCAAGCAAAAGATTAAAGAAGACCAAGACAAGTAATATGTTTGCTGACTACAAAGCTCCGTGTCTCTGGAGTCCGGGTAACTGGTATGGATGTGGTGATCAATCAAAGCATGTTCTTTGGGGTAATGTTCCCCATTCGTAACCTAAGCATAAGATCATTATTCTCATGACAAATCACCACATCACATTCTTTTAACAACTGACTGAAAGCTCATAGACGTCTTTGAACCCTGATGAGAAGAGGCCTTGCATATTAACCCCAGCTGGGGTGTCAGAAGGCTGGCGTGATAAGAAACAGTTGCTTAAATTAAGGAATTCCACTGTTATTGGCATCATCCCTCTTCAAGAACACTTACATTCTTGTTCTCTCATTAGTACACATGACATTTTACGGCCATTTGGAAGGTTCATATATTCCTTACATTCACTTTTTTTTTTTTCTTGTCACATCCAAGCCATCTCAGAGCTTTCTGTGATGCTCAAACAGTAAACAGTAGAAACAACTCTCTCTTATGCTCTTGTTGCTTCTATCTGGTGAACAACTTCCTTACTTGCTAGGAGGAGGGTGGGTGAAGCTCTAGGTAAGGCAAAAGTTGTTGTTTACTGTTAATTACAGGCAAGATTAGGTATAAACACAAGATTTAGAACTAGAACCAAATTGGAGCTATTTGAGTAGGGGCTGCCCGGGCAGAGTACATATTCAGGAAACCTTTCCCACCTTGCATCCTCAAGAACAGGATCCAAGGACCTGGCTGGCATTTTGAAGAAGGTACATCCAAGCAGAACAGAAGCAAATCATTTAAATCAGAGGAGGTCTCAGAGCCATACCACCATCCTTACTCACCATCTGTATTTTAACAAAGGTGAGTTTACAAGTGGAATAAATTCCAAGTTTTATGTTTATTTAGTTATTGAATGCAACCCCTTTTCATCTTGAAGATGAATCTGGGAATGCTATCTCGTTTATATTTTGAAAGGACCCTGAAGGCTGTTGCATTGAGAATAGACCGTTTGGGCTCCTGAGCAGATACAAGGAAATCTGTAGGGGGACCTTGGGCATGATCCAGGTGACAGATCACAGTGGTGAGACCAGGGTGGGAACAGCAAGGTGGTCAGAAGAGGTCACAGTCTGGAAACGTTTTGAAGGAGGAACTCTCAAAGTGTTCTGACAAATTGCATGTGAGGGGTCATAAATGACCGCAAGGTTTGTGACCTGTCCAGCAGGTGTTGTTTTGTGGGGCTACAGCCTGGGGAGGAAGTGAGGGCTCAGCTTTCAGCACATTTTGGAGGAGGGCATTGTGGAAGTGCTGGGAAGCAGACTTTTTCATGGGAGAGTATACTTTCCTCTTTGGGGTTCCTAGTTGAATTGTTTCATATCTGCTTTCTTGAATTTTTATCTGCTTTTCCCGGTTCTGGCATCTGGCATGATGAAAATTAGGTATGACCGTTTCTCATCTGTCTCCTCCAAGCCAAACATCTCCATCTTCCACACCCATTCCTCAGACAATAAGTTATCCAGACCCCTAGGATACTGGCCCCTTTGGTAATGTATCAAAGTTCGGCTTGACAAATAGGAGGCTCAAACTGACATGAGGATCTCCAGACGAGATGTGACCAGAAGACAATAGAATCAATAACATTTTTGCATCTTTCCCTCCCTCCTCTTTAAAGCACACTATGTGTGGGCTAGTTCTAGCAGCCCCCAAAATACTTGGTTTTCATTAGTCTGCTTTCCAATGAAAGTTGGAGAGTTTAATGTTAGAACTTATTAACTTAACTTTGCTGAAGCCTGACATCATCTATTCAATTTATTTTTTATTGATTTATGGTTATTACCTGTAAATAAATCCCTTTTATCAAAGCAAGTCTTGCTTGTGCTTAAAATTGAGATGTTGTTAATAGGTACATAGCAAAAGCTAGCGGTCCCCTCCCTGACCCCACCCCCAAAACTGGTCCCCAGGCAACCATTTCCACAGTTTAATTATCCCTTTGTCATCTGCTTTGAAATATCCTGAACAAAAATAAGTATATGCTGCATCTTTCATACATGAGGTCTTAGCCATCTTTCCCAACAATTCTATCTACTTAAAACCATGCAATGTTTCTGTTATTTCAATTACATAAAAATTATCTACTACGGAGCCTTTTATATTATAGTCATCTGTCATTTATTGCACATTGTCTTTTTCTTGGAGGTAATAAAGTATGTATTTCATTGATTTTCTCATTAAGTGCTTACATCTCTTTCAACAATTCTGAAAATCATTTTTATATGCTGGCAGAGAACCCATCTGGTTAATTATTTTCCCCAAAGACCTCCATCTGGAGCCCTCTTGTCCTCCTCATGAGTTTGGTTTGGTTGTCATCCAGATCTGCCATCCCATTCTTGTCTGGTCTTCATCCCGGATTCCCTTTGCCTCACTCCCGACTACGATCTCCTGTTTCCTGGCTCCCATTTTCTTCATTTTCCTTGATTTGTTTCTTTGTTTCAGCAGAGCATATTTTCTAGCAATGTTCTAAAAATAAACTGTACACCCCAGCACCGTTTTTGAGAGTTTGTATGTTTGAACCCTTTATTTTACCCAGACGACAGTAAGTTCAGTTGGATATAGAATTCTGGGATGGACATTATTCCCCCTCGTAATTTTCAAGGCATTTATCCTTTGTCTTCTAAAAACATTGATATTACTGTTGAAAGGTCCAAAGTTATTATTCTTTCAGTCTTGTGTATGTGATCTACACGTTTGCTTTAATCTTTAAGATTTTATATTTATGTTGGGCATACTGACATTCTATTACTTTCCTCTAATATCTTATTTTTTCTATCACAATGCCATTTCTTAGCCTGTTTTTGTTTTTTTGTTTTTTGTTTTTAGTGTTCTACTTTTCAGGTCATTCTCTGAAATTTTTATTCCATTTTACTTTTGGAACTTTTTATTAAGAATAGCGTACATACAAAAAGTACATTTATCATAAGATTACAACCTGATGAGTTTTTACAACTAAACACGCATGTCACCCATACAACATCCAAGGAACAGAAGGGTATCAGTATCCTAAACACTCCTCACCTGCTCTCTTTCAATTCCATATCCCCCATCCAACTAAGGTCCTGACTTCTAACAGCACCGATTAGTTTTGCTCCTTTTTATTATTTGGTTCTTTAAATGGAATTGCACATGGGGCGCCTGGGTGGCTCAGTCAGTTAAGCATCTGCATCTGGCTGTGGGTCCTGGGATTGAGCCCCGCATCGGGGTCCCTGCTTAGCAGGGAGTCTGCTTCTCCCTCTCCCTCTGTCCCTCCACCCACTTGTGCTCTCTCTCTCTCAAATAAATAAATATTTTTTTTAAAGATTTATTTATTTATTTATTTGAGACAGAGAGAATGAGAGAGAGAGAGAGAGCACATGAGATGGGGGAGGGTCAGAGGGAGAAGCAGGCTCCCTGCCGAGCAGGGAGCCCGATGCGGGACTCGATCCAGAGACTCCAGGATCATGACTTGAGCCGAAGGCAGTCGTTTAACCAACTGAGCCACCCAGGCGCCCTCAAATAAATAAATATTTAAAAAAAAAAAAAAAGGAATTGCACAGTATGCATACTTTTATTTCTAGTTTGTTTTAGTTTGCTAAACATTTTGGTTATGAGATTCAAAAATAGTGTGTGTGCAGTTGTAGACTGTTTATTGTTCATTCTACTGCAGATATGTGTGTGTGCATGTGTGTACATGAATAAGAGAGAAAAGCCATAGATTAAGAATATTGGGAAGGAGGTGGGGAAATTGGATCAGGCAGGGAGAAGTCCAATGGTATTGATACTATTGGTGATGTTCTGGATATTAAATTGACTGGTGGATTTGCAAGTGTTCACTGTATTATTTTGCTTCACAGTATACATATATATTGCACAGAGTACCTTAGTATCAAATAATACAGAATTTAAGGGAAAATAACATTGAGCTTACTGTCTCCTGGTATTCCATTCCTTATTCAAAACTTTAGTGCCATGCATTACTGAGATCTTCTGATAATAGCATATTCTCAAGTGAATTAGCAAAACTGGATCACCCTCAACAATTTTGAAAATTCTTGAGATGTTAGCCTCCTAGTCTTGTATATGCATGTCCTAATCTATCCTGCACTGCGTGGAAACTTTTCTTTCTTTCTTTCCTTCCCTCTTTCTTTCTTTCTTTCTTTTTCTTTCTTTCTTTCTTTCTTTCTTTCTTTCTTTCTTTCTTTCTTTCTTTCTTTCCTTTCTTTCCTTTCTTTCCTTCTTTCTTTTTCTTTTGTCAGTAGGAATAGGCTAGTCCCCACTGGCTAAATGCCTGAGTCTTCTTCACTGTACCATAAATAATGGAAGGTTGTATCTTTACACTATCTGGGAAAACAGGCTAATTTAAAAAAGAAATACACTGCATTTATTTTCCTCCATGCGGTTGGATACTTTGTCATGTCCTTGGAATGAAAGCACTGTCTCTTCTCCTGTCAGATTAAACCAGGAAGCATGTAGATGGTTCCATTGCTGTTAGCAGGGATCTTGCTAGAGGAAAAACCAAACTTCAAAGGCAGGGCAGCAAAATGGATTTGCAAGTCCTGGGAAATTTTGGATCAAATCAGTGTTGAAGGCAACTCTATCTTTAGATTTTTCAGGTGCGAGTAGAGCTTCCCTTTATTTTTAAAGCTATTTTGGGTAAAGAATACTAACCTATGCAATTCAAATAACTATAACGCAATATCTAAAAACAATGGCCTCCGACAAGCAAAGGTATAAAACATATTTCTCAAGGAATCTCACTTACTTTAGCAAGAGAACTAGCTTCAACTTGCAGGAAGTTAATTGAAAATCCCTACAGAACTGAACTGAAGTGAATGCCCTTCAGGACATCAAAGCATTTCTCAATTCCTTAGGTCTTTTGATCAACTCACAGTCCATTTGGCTCCCTCTGGTATTTTTTTTATTAATAAGCTCTGAAGCTTAATAGTTATTTCTTCAGCTTATCTATATTTTCCCATCCCAGTTAATTATGCTCACTCACATCACTCACATTAGTCATCTTGTTCCCATTCTGGTTATGTATTTACTTTCTAATAAGATGGTTTTCTTTCCCAAATATTTTCCTTCTTCGCTTTCAAAATGAAGATAGCAGAATCTAATATATCATTTCAACGCATTTAAATTACAACGGATTATAACGTGGAAGTAGCTGCCGTCGTGACTGAAAGTAATTTTGAAAGCTCGAAACGAATCCTTAGTTCCCTTAAAAACTGTTGAGCTACGCTGGTTGGATACGCCTCATGAGCTTCCCCCTTACCCTTTCTAAATGTTTGCCTTGGATATAAGTCTGTTTTTATATCTCAGCTAATTTACATGTGAATTCCATTTCCACCCTAATCCAAACTTCTGCCATTTTCCTGTCCGTACCCAATGTATGTTAACACAGTTGGCTTCTGATTTTCAAGCTTAATTTTCGTCCCCAAAAGCAGCATAAGAATTTTTGTGCTTGAGCAAATAGAGTCCCAGTTTAAAATTTCTCTCTCTCTCCATTTTCTCATTTGCACATTTCCTATATTCCTTTTATCTCATTTTCCCACACACATCTTGAGAAGAAATAAAGTAACTCTACTGATTCAACTTTAAGTACTGTATTTGCCAATAAGACTTTGAAAACAAAATACTCTCAAACTGCAGGATATTTTATAATCATAAATTTGTTCATTCCCATCATCCCCAAGGGAATAAAGCACATATTATTATTCCATTAAGGAAATGAAGACTCTCTGAGCCAAGCAATTCTCTCCTTAGCTCCCTCCGCCCATTTTCATGTTCTAAAACTTTCTGCATAAATGGTTTTCAAACCTTGTTAGCCGTAACCCTATGACTTGCAGAAGCTTCTTAAGGCTCACTCCCTGCAAGGACTAAGAGGTAAGCCAAGTAAGTAGGACTGTAGCTCCCTGGCTTCCTGGAAACAGAGCAGCTCAGCTTGAGTTGTACCTTGTAGTTCTGTCTGACATTGTACTTGGAAAAAAAGGACTCAGTGTTAAAAATGGCTGGAAGTAACTGTTCCATTAAGTTTCCCCCATGAATACTCTAGGTTTTTCCTAGAAAACTATCCAAATCAACAGGAAACAAACAACAATAACAAATAAAAACAGTCAAAGCAAAATTTATTCTAACATATAAACACTTTCAAGTGAATGTGAGGTAGAAGAGACAACTTCTTGGATGATCTGATTGTTTATACTTTTATGAGCTTATAAATAAAATATGTTTTATGAGCATTAGAATACAAAATAAACCCATGCCATAGAACTGAACTCACTACTTCCTTGAACTCTGTCTACAATCTCATATTATATATTCACATTGAGGTTGGGTCTATCTGTGCAAAAGCATAGGAGGAAATCAGGAAATCATTCAAGAAATGCTTTAAAAATCTCATTTATTTTAAAAACTCTCTGTTTGCAAAAATAGCATGGTGCCCTTCATCCAGCTTCCCCTAATATTGATAACGTAAATACTATAGTGATCAACACCAGGAAGTTAACACTGACACAGTATCATTCACTGAATTACAGACTTTATTCAAGTTTCATTGGTTTTCCCACAGATATCCTGTTTCTTTTCCAAGATCCACTCCAGAATCCCACTTCACCATTAGTTATCATGGCTCCTTGGTCTTCTGCAATCCGTGACAGCTAGATCCTCAAGCTTCCTTGTTTTTCAGAATCTTGACATGGTCGGTGAGGACTAGCCAGCTATTATGTAAAATTTTCTCAGTTTGGGTTTGCCTGATACTTTTTTTTTTTTAATGTTTAGATTGAGGGTATGCATTTTTGGCAAGACTGCCACAGAAAGAGCATCGTGCCTTCTATCTGTGTATCACAACAAGGGTACAGGGTTTCAATGTGGCATTATTGGGGCTTACCTGGTTAAGATGGTACCTGCTCTGTTCCTCCACGGTCAAGTTATTATCTTTCTCTTCGTTGTAAACAACACCTTGGGAGATGTACCTTGAGACTACACATGTATCTTGTTTCTCTTCAAACTTTCACCAGGTGATCTGAGCTTCCATTATGATTTTTTTATGTATTTACACAAATATTTTATAGTATAATGATTTCGTACTTTCCTCATTGCTGAATGTTTTTATGTGAGTCAGTGTTGAATCTACCAAATGTTTTCTCTGCATCAATTCTTATATTTATATGTTTTTCTTTACATTTAACATGGAAAATTACATTGATGTCTAAGTCCACAGATGGTTCCGATTTAATGAAACATGACTTTTTCTTAGAGAAAGGTCCAATGCAAGTGACTCTTATGATCTGATGTTACTATTTTGAATGACCTTTTAAAAGATTTATTTATTCATTTGAGAGAGAGAGAGCTGGGGAGAGGAGCAGAGGGAGAAGGAGAGAGAAACTCAAGCAGACTCCCTGCTGAGCATGGAGCCCGATTAGGGGCTCAATCCCACAACCCTGAGATTACAACCTGAGCCAAAACCAAGAGCCTGTGCCACCCAAGTGCTCCTATGTTGAATGATGTTTTAAATTGGAGGCCCAGAGCAGTATTTTCCCAAGTGTGTTCGAAAGACCACTAACTCTACAGAATGCTCAAACACACTTCTATGATCAAAGAAGTTTGGGAAACACCACATACTGTATCTGATTCTCTATCACAATATATGTTAGCAGATTAAAGTTTTTTTTTTTAAGATTTTATTTATTTATTTGACAGAGAGAGACACAGCGAGAGAGGGAACACAAGCAGGGGAAGTGGGAGAGGGAGAAGCAGGCTTCCCGCGGAGCAGGGAGCCCAATGCGGGGCTCGATCCCAGGACCCTGGGATCATGACCCAAGCCAAAGGCAGACGCTCAACGACTGAGCCACCCAGGTGCCCAGCAGATTAAAGATTCTTATAAATCCCCCCAAATACATTTATTCGTCTTCTTAAGTCAAGTATTTCCCAAATTTATCAGACCATGGAGACTCTTCCTCACCAAACATTCATTAACAGCTTAGGAACCATTAACATACTTAGGAAAATTCTTCCCTTTTATAAGTGAGCATTTTTAGAATTCTTTATCAAGTTAAGAGTTTATTAATTTGTGACAATAAAGATTTACTGAACTTATGCTTTGTCTTACACTTTAAATGAAAATATTTCTTATCCTAATGAGGAATGTAAAGATATCCTTGTGAGATGAAAAGACATGATCAACTGTTCATATCTAAATAACAATTAAATTTCAAGGTAGACACATTTGTTTCCTTTAACTGTCATGGATATACATATTTTTTTTTTTTCAGGAACAAATGCTTTATTTCTGACTTTTTCAGCATAAGTTAAATTAAAGTGAGAAACAGCATCTTACTGCAGGAGAAAAAGAGACAAGTCATGACAGAAAAGTACAGTTTTAAAATTGCAATTGGCTTTCAGGGTCCATTGTCTCTCATGGTTCGTCTCCCCCTCTGATTTCCCCCCCTTCATTCTTCCCCTCCTACTATCTTCTTCTTTTTTTTTTTTCTTAACATATATTGCATTATTTGTTTCAGAGGTACAGATCTGTGATTCAACAGTCTTGCACAATTCACAGTGTTCACCATACCACATACCCTCCCCAGTGTCTATCACCCAGCCACCCCATCCCTCCCACCCCACCCCCCACTCCAGCAACCCTCAGTTTATTTCCTGAGATTAAGAATTCCTCATATAAATGAGGTCATATGCCTGGTGATGGGTATTAAGGAGGGCACGTTCTGCATGGAGCACTGGGTGTTGTGCACAAACAATGAATCATGGAACACTACATCAAAAACTAATGATGTAATGTATGGTGATTAACATAACAATAAAAATTAAAATCCCTAAAATTGTAATTGGCAATTCTGATATGTGCAAAAAGAGCTTGATAATGAACGCAATACACTAAAGCTTCATTTACTTGAAGTATAATAATTCTAAATTCTGAATAGTTTAACATGCTAAAGGAATCTGGTGAAACGGACTTTTGTAATATCTGTGAAAAAAAAAAGAATATGTAAAGCAAATTAAAATCATGGAAGCCACAGAAGTTCAGTGAATGACGTATTTTTTTCCACTCTTTTGTGAGTACTTAATATCCTAATTAAAATCTCTCTTATCTACTTGCAGAAGCATTTACAAACTCTGCATAACACTGAGTCTGAGTAACCTTCCTCCATGCCAGTCAGTATGCATGAATTGGAAGATGCTTTACAGATAGATGCTTTTAAAATTGCTTCTTTATTAACTACAAGGACACAATATATCTTTCATTTCTTTAAAATACTTGCTCACTCGGGCGCCTGGGTGGCTCAGTTGGTTAAGCGACTGCCTTCGGCTCAGGTCATGGTCCTGGAGTCCTGGGATCGAGTCCCACATCAGGCTCCCTGCTCAGCAGGGAGTCTGGCTTCTCCCTCTGACCCTCCTCCCTCTCATGCTCTCGTCTCTCGTTCTCTCTCTCTCAAATAAATAAAGAAAATCTTTAAAAAAAAAAAAAATAAATAAATAAATAAAAATAAAATAAAATACTTGCTCACTCAAGAGTTCTTTCTGAGCCTTAGAATTCTTCCTCACCTCTTTTCTGAGGTCAGGGAAAATGTGCAGGTATTTCTGAGAGTTCTAGCAATAAGAAGGGTGTATGACTAAGCAAATCTTTTATTTGTAAAGTTTTTCTGTTTCCCTTACATGATAATGGCAGAATAAGATGGAGACTTGTATTTATTAAGTAGCTAATGTGTATTAGCACTTGGTTAGGAACTTCATATACCTTTTAAGCCCTGCAACAAACCTGAACATGTCTCCATTTTGCAGATGAGCAAGAGCCTAGACAGGTCACTGAGCCAATAAAAGGTAGGCTTGGACATGAACTCAAGCTTGTCTTGCTCTGAACACTATGTATTTTTCCACCCTATCACATACCTTAGTGTGTGTGCAAATTTCCTTATTCTTTTAAAGCACACTTTAAGATCTCCAGGATTCCAACTCTTCAAAGAATACTTGAAATATTCTCTGTTCTTTTACAGAGAAGAAAAATGAGGTCCACTGGAATACAAGTTTGTCTCTCCAGTTTTGTAAGCCCCTCCCCACTATATCCCATACAATACCCTTTCTTAGAAGTCAAATCCTTTGGTGCCTGATTAATCACTGTAACATGATCTTCCTATCAGCACCTGGAACTCCTCTGACTCACACTATGAAAGCCTCATGCTATCTTTTGAAGAAACTCATTGTCATTATTGGAGCCATTGGTACCATAAGAAAAAGAGGCTGAGAGATTCAGCCTGAGTTCTTATTGTTCATGGTTACTTATAGCTTATGGAAATTAAACCCAATATATAGCAGGATGCTTGACATAAAAATAGGACCAAAACAATTAAAAATGACAAGGAATAAGATGGTGCAAGGCACTTGAAATGAGTTAATTAATGCACTTGATAACCTAACTGGATCTGCAATAGCAATGTGGACATTCAAAAAATAAAAAACAACAACAACAACAACAACAAACCAAAGAACAAAAAAACCCTCAGACTTTTTGTTTCCTTAACTTCTACAGTCAACATGTTTATGCATTTTCTTATTGTGATCTCATTTTATATTTCAGTCTTTCTGAGGCTGCAAAATATTATGATAAATTTAGATGTTTATTCTTCTTTTGCTAGGATAGCCTGACAAATATTTCTTGATTCATTAAAAAAACAACAAACCAACAACTGAGAACAATACGTTATTGTACTTTGTCTTTTTTGTTAAGAAGAGAATATAAAGCACTCTGTTTTGTAATGAATAGATGAATGATAATGTGCTCCTTAATGGGATACTGTTTCAAAATCTATTTTATCTCTGTGACTGGGATTTCATTTATGCTTCAATCAGCTGGTTGATTAGCACTAGGTGCCAGGGCAAGAACCAGGCTTGCCTAAGAACGGAGTTTGGAACTATTACATATTACTCAGCATAAATGAAGGATATACAAATTGGCCTAAAACAAGTCATTTTCTATCTCTTTGAAAATATCCAGAGAAATAAGATTTTTCCATACATTTAAATGTTCAGAGTTTTAAAGTCCAGATGATATTGAAAAAGTCTCATATTTTCTTCATAGTATATGTTTGCAAATGAATGCTTATGTTTTAGCAAAAACAGGTAACACTGAACACATGTTTTATTGGGGGCACTTTTTGAATGCCTTGTACATATTTCTCATTTAATCCTCCTATCAACCATACGAATAAGTATTATTGCTATTAAGATATTTTTGAATGGGAAAACGAAACATGGACAGGTTAAAATGACTTACCCAGGATCCCTTGGCAGAGGTAAGGATGAGTGTGGGATTAGAAATCAGTAAGTGTGCTGTTAGAACCCGCACATTTAGCAATTAAGATGTGTTTGTTATTTCCAATGCTGCTACTTGCTCTCTTTTGGCCAAATCCAGTTATCTGGAAGACTACTTTTCTTTTACAAAAGCCCTGGTGTAATTAGGCAAGAATATTTTCTTTCTAAACAGGATTAAGCACGAAGGAAGGGACTACAGGTCTATGTTTATCAAGGGAACTTTGTTCTCCTCCAAGCATTGGTGCTGCAGTGTCCCTATAAAAACAAGAAACAAGACAACAGGACAAGAATCTTCTTGCTGTCAGAGAGTTCCCTTTCTGGCATCAGGGCCAGCAATATCTTACAATTTAAACCTTGTGCTCTCCTAGTAGGCTTCTGTGAACACAACTAAAATATATTTTATCACATTTTCCTTGTGAGAAGCTCAAATAATTCAAATTACAAATAATTAGTGCTAGAAGTACTCTCTAGTACAAAAGAGATCTGCTAGATATGAAGATGGGTCATTTTCTAAGAGCTGAGACAAAGACACTAAAAATAAAGACAATCCTTGATAGATGTATACATATCTTGATCTATCTATCAATGATTATCTATATATCTATAGATCTATCAAGGATTTTTTTTTACTTTTAGTGTCTTTGTTTTTAGTATCTATCTATATATTTACTTTTATATATCTATATCATATATACATCAAGTAGATATATGATTATCATGTATTAACCAAGACAACTGTAAGGGGATTTTGATTAAATTTTCTTTTTTTCAATAAATGCATTGTAGGCAAAAATAGTGGGTGGATATCGTTACATGTTTGGACTCTTTATTATGCTTCTTTGGACTGTTTCAAAACTCACTGGCTGTGGACATTCAAAAACTCTTGAGAAATTTTAAAATAGAACATCATTGAATCTTTCTTGCCCTCTCTAAATGTTCCTTAAAAACCCAACCTCCATGCAATTAAACCAGAGAGATCTAGAACCTTAGAAAATAAGCATGCATAGGATGAACCAGATATTTTACAGAGCAATCCCATTACATTATTTCTTTTTTCTTGAAACCTCCTTTTTAAGGAGGTTCTACAAGCCCTCACTGAATGGGGGCTATAATTCTGGCTTCCCTGCCAGTCCTCAGGCAGCAGGAAAACTTAGCAACTATACTAATTTTACTGGGGGAAAAATGGTTATTGGCTCTTCTCTCCAACTACTTAAATCATTCTTCTGTGTTGAGAATAAAGAAAAATCCTTACTCCAAATTCTTGGTGGTTTCTAGTTAATTGACTTCTAATGAGGTATCTGGCACCAGCAGCGATATGAGGCTGAAAATGTCTCCTTTTCTTTGATTTAGGTCAATCTTGTATTGAATTTGAACACTTTTGCCCAGCTCATTCAATGCATGAAGGTGAACATATATCATAAAGAAATGCTCTTTAAAATGTCTATCATTGCCAGAAATATCATGTATCATGCATCATTGCTTATAAATATACAAAAATAATAATTACTAACATATGTAAATACTTAACCAAGTACCTTATTTCCCACCTCCACCATGGAAATTATTTAGGGACAAATTCTTGTCATTTTTTCATGATCATTTCCTTGCCATGGAGAGTTGGGAGCATGGAATGACATTTGCCTTAAGACCACCCTCCCAGATGTTCTCTCTTCCCCACACCTTTTCTTCTGTTCTTCTCTCTTTTTCTCCTCCTTTCCCTTTATCATTCTATTTTATGGGTTAACATTACCTCAAAAAGGCAAAGGAGTCTGAGACTTCTACCCATTCTGTTTGTTACCACATAATTGCCTAATTAATTGAAAGAAAGAGACTGATTTCGTTATGCACAGAAAATGAAGTATGCATTCAAGCCAGGAACAAACAACAAAAAATCAGCAAGGTGGTGAAAGTTGAGGCTACAGAATATTGGCATGTCCCCTTGTTAAGGATATGAACTTGGTTAGCCTGTTCCTCTTACGAAGACTCAGTCTTCTCATCTGCATATTGGGATTCATGTTGATTGTCTGAGAATTTGACAAGCTTAATACATAGCACCCCTCTACCCTATCCAAGTTCTGAGAAAATTGAGAAAATATTACAAAGAAGTGACAGATGGAGTCCAAATTATCACGTGGCTTGATGATAAACTTAAGTAAGAGGATGTAGCCTCATATCTTAGTCAAACAGACCTACTAAGTGAATCTCACAGTGAAATAGATAACCACCCTGTACATGCCAGACTGCACTTGGGAGGCAAAGACCACCAGGGTCAGACCCAGGGCAGGGAGGAGCTTAGAGTCCTGGGAGCAAGGAAAGAGAAAGAATGAATGAGAAGAAGAGGAGCTGAAGTCAGTATGACTAATTTATTCTCCTCAGAGTTACTGGTCTGATAAATCATTTCATTTCTTCTGCTGGAATAGTGATTAAAGGTGACAAAGGGTCAGAAGTGTTCATATCTAGGAAAACTTCTGAAGCTGGAAATAACCATTCCCTCATATTATTCCTCTGGGTTTCTGTGGTCTTAACCCATTGTGCTCAGATGTCCAACACATCATTCAGGGAAGCAGTCACTATCTCAGGTGAGGAGAGCAGCAATTTTCAGGACAGTCTTATGTTCAATTTCATGGACTCCTGCAATACTAGCTGCACCCTTTTGGGATCTCCTGCTAGACCCACAAGTGGGGGGGGTCCACATTTTGTTCCCGGGAGGTTCTGAAATGGGTCAGAATAGAATGTTAAATAAATGGACTCTCAGGCTACATTTTTACCCAAGGCTGAAAATTCACACCCTGTTCTATTTCTTTATTTCTGTCTTGAACTCTGTCCAGCCATATAATCCAACGGAGCATATCAGGACACTGTAAAAAGATTAAATGACAATCTTATGATTCAATAATAAAATTCCTTCAAACTAGAGATTCCAGAAGGGAATGAATTCAAACAGTATCTCCCCGTGTAAGTCAAAGATTATATCTTAAGTATATTGTATTAGTGTCCAAAAGAATTAACCCTCAACTAAATTATCTTCCCTTTGCAAATCAAATATATGCATATATATTTAATATTTTATATTATTTTATTTATATTATATTATTTACTATATAATTATATTAATTTATATTTTTTATGTATATGTATATATACATACATACACACTAAGATGCAGCAACTCTGTTTCTTGTTCTGCTTAGATTTAGCTAAAGGGTGCTTGATGTCAACGTAGAGTTATTTTTTATCCAGTAGCTCTAGTCTAGGCTGTTTCTCTCAAGAATGGGGGTAGTTTCTTCAGGATTTTGGAAGTTATATTGGTTCAACTGAGACTCTGATGCTCATGTTCTTTCTTTACAGATTCCAATAGAAACAAACCCACATAATTATCAACAACAAATTTAGAAAATGAGATCGTCCTTAGCTATGAGAGCTTTATCCTAGGAAATATTATAATCTCAGAACTTGCACTTGGTATTGCCAAAAGCTGTAGAAGATTCCAATGTTATCGGAGCAAATGAAGAACACCTTAGTTTTGTCTTTACTGGAATAGCTCCCAGTTCATGCCGGTTACCCAGAATCTACAATCTGTGAACTTGCTTGGTGGAGAGTAAACTCCTTGCAGATGGTTACTTTTGGCACTACTCACTTGTTCCACCTGGGAGGAAAAATTTACTTATTGTTCTCTTAGACATCACTGCTTTCTTGCCAAATTAAAATTTTGCAATGGCGCAGTCCGAACCCACAGCTCTTTTGGTGTTCTTTTTCTCTTTATATCTACATATTCGAAACATATTCATTTCCATTTGTCCCTTGAGACTCAAGTTTCTGCCACCCTCATTCTAAATTGAGCCCACTTCTGTACCCATACTTCTGAGTGGAGGCATTGCATTTTCAATTCTGTATTAAGTGACCCTACCCACTTCTGTTTTTGAGTTGCTTAAGTCCAAGACACCTGCTTTCTAGAGAAAATTTCTTCCCCAATTCAGACTCAACTTAAGCCCACGTGTGAGGACGTGATTATGGAGTCAGTGGACAGGCCGCATGATGCAAGATTGGTCCTTTCTCATTTTCTTTCTTTCTTTTTCTTTTTCTTTTTTTTTTTTTTTTTTTTTTTTGGCTGGTCTAGAACTGACTACTTAGACCTAGCATCTACACTTTAAAGACTGAATCTTACTGATGTACACACCACTCAGTCTGGCACCAAAAATGTGGTTCGATCCCCTAATACCTAAAAGGCTTGTACACAGAATGATTATTTTCCTTATGGCTGGGATTTTTGCTAAGGAGAAGGTGTCCTTCTGAGATAACCTATAGGAGCTTGATGCTGAGGCATCTACACCTGTTAAATGCAAGCTGGTGGCTCAGATGAGGCCCACACACTACCTGCATCTTTGTTGGGGGAGACCAGCTGGATGGCCAGCATCTATGGAGGCCAATTTGTGTGGCTGCCATGACTTTACCAAAGCTATTCACATGGCCTGAATGCCCTGTCTGAGGTCTGGGTAGCCTGAACATCCTTGGAATCCTCTTGCTTCATGGCTCAAAACCAGGACCTTAGCCAAAGGTTATATCCCTTTGGCTAAGGCAGGTAGAGCCCAGGGAATTTTCCCTTGAAGCTGCCTGTGTATGTGCCCCCGATTCTAGGGAAACAGTTACTTTCTTGTGGACTAAGCCACCACAAGCAGCACCTAGGACACCTAGGACAGCCAATTAAAATCCAGATGGCCTTTCCACAGCAGCTAAGAGCCAAAGACATGAGGGTAAAAATTTGCCTGGCTTAATGTAAGCCTATACAAGCCACTAAGATAAGAATGTTCTTCCCACACACTGTGCTCACAGCTCCAAGACATAGATCTTAGCCACAACAAAAACCAATTAGTCGGTATATTCAGCTTCTCTAATTTTTCCATTTTCTTCATATACATAGGGGTTATCAGGAAGTCCCAAATCACTGTGTGCAGATTTTCAACAGAAATGTCAAACCTGTTCTAAGACAATTGATTCTGTTTGCCTACTTTGAGAATTAAAAAGGACCAGGAGAGTAAAGAAGAAGAAACTTCATGAAAATGCATTTTTAGAGAATAATGCATAGGTTTCATCCCATTCCATCCCAACTGTGAGAGGTCTGCCTATCCATCTCTATTCCAACCTTCCAAAAGACTATTTGGAAAGTTTATAATATGACTCCAGCAGGTGAGGGGCATAGTGGGTCAGGATCTGCCTCATACATGAGAAACCTAGAGCATGAGCAATGCTCTAGGTAGAGCACACCCAATGGGGATGACAGGGAAGGAAAGATGGGTGGGAAAAAGCTGGAAGTGAACTCCTCGGGGCTCAAGAAGAGCACAAGCATTAGCACCCTGTGTGGTGATAAACTAGCTTTTTCTCTCATGTTGTTTCCTTCATGTGGATGGTAGCATCAAGAGTGAACAAAAGGCACTCTTCCTACATAGCAAATCGCCCATTTAATAGGTTTGCTGTGAAGATTGACGCGATCATATAAGTGAAACTCTTAGCCCAGTGTTCTTACTATCTATGATCAATACTGGCATCATTAACGGCACATGTAAGTGAGTGCTTTCATGACATTCTTTCCTATCGTTTATTACACACTCCCTGCCCTACTCCTCACCATTCAGCTTCAGCTTGCGCGTATGGTCATTTCTGCTGCGGTATGACCTGCATTCCTCAAAATCACTACTCCACGCAAAAATCATGCAATCAAAACCACAAAGCTTTGGATACATTGAATTAGGGGACACAACATACAGAAACTTCATCAGTGATACTTAAAAAACCTGATAAGAACCTCATAAAAATGGTAGCATGTGTTAAATGGTTAAGAACTACTGAATTACTCCCATAAATATGGCACGTGAAGTTGGCTGGTGGAAGTGGGGACGGTTGCAGCAGCTGGGAGTTATTGTGAGGTGGTGGAAGGAGCACCAGAAAGTTGTTCCACCAGATGTGGATGGGTGTGGCTCGTGGTCGGGTGAGTTCTGTGTGTTTGTGTGCTTTGTGTCTTCCTAGATGGCTCTGTTCATCGGAGTGAAGTCTTCTGTGTTTACCCAGTGTTCCCCATTCATGAAAAGCACATCAGCAAATGCAAAATTTGTGTTATGCTCAAATTGGTTCTTAATGTACCAATCACATTGGAACAAATGCACATTTTCAAGACAAGGAGAACTAACAATGCATCTTTACAAACCAGAAGCCCCACATCTCCTGGCCTGCTTTGAAACAGTATAATTTATGAGAATATGATCTCCCAAGTGCAATGGCTACAGCCTTTGGATGTAGGCCACGGGTGTTGGCCAAAAGAAATATATAATAGGGGAGAGAACTCTGAAGGCCCTTGTTGGGAGAGCCATAATATCCTCAAAAAGTTACTCAACTCTCTGGCTAAATTATCTGTGAGGATACAGACAATACCTACAGGATTGTTGTGAGGTCTACAAGCAAGAAGAGGAAAAAAGAAAAAGGAGAAAAACAAATGGTCCTGACCAATTCTTAGAAACGACAAAGGAGATATGACTCACCCCACAATATCATGTGATAGATTTGAATGGTAACTTCTTTTTTTTTACAAAAAATTAAAACATGGGATTACAGAAAAAAATCAATTTGTTTACAAAATCTATCAGTCAAAGCCTTCAAACCCTAATTCCTCTTATTTCAAGATTGATTTTTTTAAAAAAGATTTATTTATTTATTGAGAGAGACAGAGAGAGAGCATGGACGGGGGAGGGGCAGAGGGAGAGGGAGAGAATCTTCAAGCAGACTCTGCGCTGAGCATGAAGCCTGATGTGGGGCTCCATCCCAGGACCCTGAGATCATGACCTGAGTTGAAATCAAGAGTCAGTTGCTTAACTCACTGAGCCACCAAGGTGTCCCTCAAGATTGATTTTTTTTTTTTAATGTCTAATTCTTTTTGTTTTGGGTGAGAAACAACAAATCCAGTCTACCAAGAAATATAAAAGCTTAATTTTTTAATGATTGAAATGATTAAAGAATATGTAAGTTGTATATAAAAGCAAATTTTTGGCCACTAAAAACACACATTAAAATAAAATCTCATGAGTTTAATAAAAACACAGTAAAAAGAGTTGAAGTATCATAACAATAATATGATACCATAACAAGAAATTCATAAATTCTCACACCTTTGTAAAAATTTAATTTTTGTGCATTTTTATAGTCTTTTGAATTTCCTTTTTTAAAAAAAAAATCAGTTTTTGTGGGTAGGGTCCATTTCTTTATATGAGAGTTTTGCCAAGAATCAGAACTGCCTTATTAGTTGTATTCACACACTTCTAAGACATCTAGTCGATCCCATCTGTGGTCAGTTGCTTCAGTGAAATATATTTTGGACAATGAATTATTTGGCATAATGTAGCAAAGCAACTGGCTGTTTGACATTTTTTTGTTTGGTATCATGTGGATAGTCATTTTTAGAACCAACTCTAAATAACTTTTCTCTAGTATTTAGCAAAAATCATGCTATAGTAGGCATTCCAGAAATATCCAGGGAGAATCAGCAAGCCTTTATTACACAGTCATTGGTCCTCACATGCTCCTGAGTTGTTTATTACATTACAGTAGGGTTTCAGTGTCTCTTCCTTTTATACTAGCTCTAACAAGGACTCTGATTTTAAAGAGTTTATTTATTTATTTGAGAGAGAGAGCATGCATGGGGGTAGGGGAAGGAGAGAGAATCTCAAGCAAACTCCCCACTGAGAATGGAGCCTGACTTGGGGCTCAATCCCAGGACCCTGAGATCATGACCTGAGCTGAAACCAAGAGTTGGGCACTTAACTGACTGAGTCACCCAGGTGCCCCAAGGACTCTGATTTTAATCCTTCTGTTTTCTCAAGGTCTAACACAGCACCTAGTACAAAGTAAGTTCTCTCTATATACCAGTTATATGGAATGAATACATTACAGGAAGGTTAGAGGAATTGTCCCAGTTTGCCTTTTTATATATTGAAATAATCACATGGTCGTTGGAACCTCTACTCTAGTTCAGATTTTATTAATTCAGAAGGGGAAACATTCTGGATTTTATTTCTTCCCCATTTTTAATGGACTAAGTCAATTTAGGTCACTGTGGATGTGTAGATGAGGCCATGACCTGCAAGCCAGTGTTGTTGCTATTTTTATTACTGGGACTATTGAAGCCCCTTTAAGCTGAATGTCTATAATTTCCAAGTAAGAAATGAAGTGGACTAGTATGGAAGTCGTCTCTAGAGTTTCCTGCCCCCCGCAACTCCCAGACCCCTCAAAGTTCGACTTCATTTTCTTCTTTCCATGTCAAATCAGAACTGGACCGGTATCACTAGTTTCCTAGGAAACCCTGAAAAGGATGATCTTTACATAACTTGCTTTGCCCACTGTTGGAATGCAGCCACTTCTGGGGAAAGGCAGAGAAGCTGTTTAGCTGCCTCATAGCAACACTTCACAATAGTGTGGGAGGAAAACAGAGAAGAGCAATGCACTTAAATTAAACTGCCTTGGGGAGGGTAAGGGACCGGGGCAGAAGACAATCATTTAGAATCCAGAGTATCTAATTAGTCAACAGACCTCCTCCAAAGGGGAAGGCAGTGAATTTTTAATGAAATCACCCATAAAAGCTCTTTGGTTTCATCTTCTTGTTGAAAGGCAATGATACACATTTAAATGCTATCGTTTAAGGAATCCTTCTGTTTTGAACATACTACCCAAGAAGCAGTTTTTTTTTTTAATTTGATGACTTTTATTTCAAAACAAAACGACAAAAGAAACACAAACAGCAAAGAATAAAAGTCAACTGGGTTATGTTTTTGTACAATCCTTACTATTTTCCCAAAAGTTCATAACGTTTCGCTCAACCACCACTTGCTCAGAATTTGCCAAAACCCAGATAACAATGCAAGAAGCTTCATTCCAAACTGGTCTATTCTGCTTTTAGCACAGAAACAATTTCCATATTAGCAGCCATTCTTTGAACCGCGATTCATTAACTATGGGTTAGAAGAGAAGGCAAACTCAAATTTGCAAATGGTAAAGAGGAAAACATTTGAACGGATGAGATCAAGACCGCCGTGTAATGCTGTGTAGTTCGTTCTGCATGAAGGCAGCCAGCCAAGGGGGCAAATAGAAGCTTAAAATTCTTCTCAAGCTGCTATTCCCTCACTGAGCACCAAGGATCCAAGCCACTACTCAGCACAAAGGCGCCATCTGTTGGCCAAACCCCGAGTGGGGCTAATTTCTTTGGTGGGCTGCGGTCAGCCAGAGGGAGAGAGCCCATTTTTCTAGCAGAAACTCTAGATAGAATGTTAGAATCCAGGGCCCTAGAAGGTCTTCTTGTAGAAATACTTCATTTTATAGACAAGGGAATGAATACCGGAGGAAGCTACATAATTTATGCAGCCCAGGACAGAATGAAAATGGGAACCCCTGGTTCAGAAAACAGGAAAAGTACTGTTAGAAGTCCAAAAATTACTTTCCTTTGAGATCTCTCTCAACTTGTCATAGTATTTTTAATTCGCTTGGTGTTATTTCTTTAATGTTGTCCTCAGCAAGAAAATTTTAAAATGTGGTAATTAGCATGAATTTCCGGTTCATCTTTACATTCCCCAGAGCCAGTTTTAAATACAAATATAAGAGCATTTCACTGGTACGCAGACTCACCTAAATTGTACAGTTTGTGTTTTGTAGGTCATACATGCATATGTGTTTCCTTCACAACAGTGGAAATGTTGTAGAAAACTACTTCTGCTGTTTTGTCGTTTCTTGATACACATTTTTATCAACACTCTCTACCTGTGGCTTACTGCTGAGTCAAGATGGAGTGAAAGGAAAGGAATTATGGATACTACTCTCTTTCCACCTTCGTCTTCCTTTCCAGCATAAATGTTTGGCTGATACAGGGAAGTAACACAAGCAAGAAAGGACATGATAGGTTCCTCGGTCATTTATTTTTCCTAGAATGTCACTGCCTTCCTTCTGCATTGGAAAACAACTTCCAATTCTAATGGAAAATGTAGCCTCTCAGCGATGCTAGAGGCCCTGCTGACTCACTTGAAGATGAAACACGCTTACCTCGTACTCTTGAGTCTACCCATCGTTGATTCGCACTTCTCTCAGGAACTTCCCTGGTAAAATCTGAAAATGGCCTCTTTACTCAGGGTACAGAGACCAAAAAAAAAAAAAAAAAAAGGCAGGCCACTCCAGGTTGGTAGGTGACAGTTTTAATAAGCAAGGGCAATTTGCCCGGGAGGCTTGTCTTGGAAGGCAGCAAGATGAGTGGATCCCCACACTTGCCCTCCAAATCTTAAAAGCTTACAGAGGCCCTTGCTGGGTGTATCACTGCTACCATGTGGTGTAGTCCGCACCCCATTACGATCTCAAGGCCATGTCCTTGGAGCAGCCTCTGGGAGTGGGAAAGCCAAGTGCAACCCGCATCCTAAAGACAGTGGAGGGGGAGAGGAACCTCTGAATGCCGAGGTCCAGCTCACCAGTCAGTCGGTGGTCATGTCTTTTTGATATTCCCCAACACCTGGATTTCCATGCATGGAGAGTCCACTAGAATTCTGTGTCATGGGGCATTGCAGATGTAACAGGTGAACAGGGCAATAAGAAACCAGGGTGGACATATGCATTATGTAGATCTCCTTCATTTACACATAGGCTCTGTCATCCCAGTGGACTTTACTTACAAAACACCAGTTCATAGATTGCATTATTAAACATTTCAAGACAAGTGAAAGCAGAGTATTAAACCAAGCACAGAGCCCTTGGGAGTGTGGGGCTGTATGTGACTGCACAGGTATCGTGCCCATGAATCCAGCCATGACCATGATCCAAAGGGATGTTAAGTGATTTGCCTAATAATCAAAGAATAATGTCTTCCAACCCCAGCTGATTTCTAAGCATTGATTTCTATCTACTCATCCTTTATTTAATAAACTGACCTTTCTAATAATTCTTCAGTGTTACTCTTAGATGAAAGAATGACAGGATACAAATGTTTGGAGAAGGAAAGATGCTGACAGTGACTGAGAATCTGCCATTTGCATGGCATTTTGCTAGATACTTTTTCCTACATGATCTCATTTATCATGATTCTAATAAGATAAGGTATATTTAATTCATTCTTTTTTTTAAAGATTTTGTTTATTTATTTGACAGAGAGAGAGACAGCGAGAGAAGGAACACAACAGAGGGAGTGGGAGGGGAGAAGAAGGCTTCCTGTGGAACAGGGAGCCCGATGCGGGGCTCGATCCCAGGACCTGGGATCATGACCTGAGCTGAAGGCAGGCGCTTAATGACTGAGCCACCCAGGTGCCCCTATTTAATTCATTCTTAAGTATGGATAATAAAAAACTTAGAGATATTAACTAAGTCATCCAAAGATATGTAACCTATATGTTGAGTAGGAATGATCAATGAGATAGAAACACATAGAACTTTATATTTGTTCCATATTGTTCCTTTAGAATCTGTTCAGTCATGTAGCCTTTCCATGACTCTGGATGAAAACCTGGGGAGGCCCTTGAGTTCCTGCCCACTTTTAAATATTAAGGGGTGCTTCACTCCCTTTAGGTAACAAACTCAGTTTTAACTTGAAAGCTGAAATATTCAGGTTTATGGACTATTCACATGCCTGAATGGATTTAATGTTCAGTTTTCTCCCCTCCCAAAGCTGAGTTGTAAGAATTGGCCACAGTACTGGGAGAAAGGAGGGGCATGGTACATCTCCTTTCTTGCTCACCTTTTCTTCCAGTTATTAGCTTGGAATGGGAGTGGTTATTAGGTAAGAGCTGGAAAGTGGAGCATGAGAGAGTGTATAAAAGGTAAATGAGAATGGGAAATGTATTTAAATGAGTTCTGTGTTGACTTAGAGTTCTCCTTAACTCAAGGATGTTTTTTTTAGCCATGGTTCCTCAGAAAGTTGAACCTGCATAATTTATTAAGGACTATGACCTCAGAGCAAAAGTGATGGACAGGGATAATAAAACAAGGCAGGAGAGAGAATCAAAATAAAGATGTTTTGTCAGGTCAGCCAGGATAACTGGTTGTTCGATCCAATGGGACCTTCTGAGAAGCTGTATGGCATAAGCCTTTGAAACAATTATTCCGCAGAGGGAGGAGAAACTTTTACTCATTGGCTCCCATCCACTTTTGTTAAAAGGTCAATTTCATAGGACATTAACTCTCCTAAAGTTCCAGGGTGAACATGCATGAGCACCAAGTGAGCTTCTGTTCCAGTGTCACAAAAAAGCCCAGGGGCAGGTAAGGGGAATGCTGCATGGGCTTGAAGTGAGATGGTGCCAGGATGCACCTGCAGGAAACTATTTGGAGCCTGTGCAAAACTCATCACTGAAGTGGTGGCCAAAATCAGAGAACAATGAGACGGAATGGATCTGTTATGATACATAAGAGGGGTCCAGGACAGGTACTTTCCCAGGTTCTTTAGGGAAAATTTAACTCGTCCTCCCCATTTCAAACTCTGGATGTATGCAATGTTGCCTCCTCAGCAAGTGCCCTCCCCCCACTTAAGACCCTATCTTTGGGAGGTTTACTTCATACCACCTGCCCCCTCCCAGTGAACCTTCTGAGTAGGACTTAAGTGGCTCCAAGCCAGCTCTCCCTCCTACCAAGCCCACATCTGGTCGTAGTCATATATTCTTTGGCCCCTACGGAATGAAGTGCAGTTACTTTTGAAACCAAGAAGCAATTCACCTCTGTTCCACCAGCCAAAGCAGCTTCCCAAACTTTCTTCATGCCCTTCACATTTCCTGGGGTGGAAGTTAGACCCCAGTCTACCATGTCTTCAAATACCAAGATGTATATTAGACTTTCCAAGTAGTCTTGTTGAAGCCGATTCTCTGTAGCCTGGGGGCAAATGAGCCGGCCCATCACCGCTGTGACAGTAGCTCTCTCCAGAGAATTCCCACAAATCCCCACACTTTATATCCAGAAAGGGGGTTAGTGGTACAAGAGGAGTAGAGTAGACTCTTACACCTACTTTGGCAGCCCCTCTACAGTGGTCTCTGTGTCACACTCCAATGAGCCCATTTTCTCTTGGCAGGGCAGTTGGAAGTAACTACAGAGCTATGAAATCCTTAAAGCACTACAATCCAGTCCCCCTCGTATGTTGGTTAGTCTTACTGTTGGTAACTTATCTTCCTCTCCTCTCAGACTGAGAATTAGTTTTCTCATACTCCCTGGAGATAGCCCAACCCTTGCTGGTTTCAGAAAGTAGTTGGATAACACCAGAAAAATCTCCATACAGGTATGTAAAGGTATGTAAAGAATATTCTTTAAATGTAATTCTTCAGTAGGAAACATTTCCATTAATTTTAGTAATATAGAATACAATGTAGAGTTGAGGGTTTTGTTTTTATCCTTACTGTGATCTCTAACAAAACTATATAAAATTGTGCATAATATGTGGTATTTACTATCTTAAAAAGGAATTTGAAATAAATCCAATAGTTTTCTGGTTTTACTTTGACTAGAAAATTTTGAGGGTTGGAGCACCTCGGTGGGACAGTTGGTTAAGGGTCTGACTTTTGGTTTTGGCTCAGGTTGTGAACTGATCTCAGGGTCATGAGATGAAGCTCCACGTCGGGCTCTGCACTCAGCGCAGAGTCTGTTTGAGATTCTCTCTCCTCCCTCTGCCCCTCCTGCTCATGCTCTCTCTCTCAAATACATAAATCTTTAAAGAAAAACAAAAGAAAATTTTGAGGGTTAAATTTTTTTGAAGTACCTATTTAGACTTTGAATAGAGTTATTGCTCTGAATTAGGGGAAAGGAAATTCTAAGAAACTTAAAAATTAAAAGTACAAAAGCATACTGGCCTCAGTATGGGTAAGTTAAAAAGAAATAGCAAGTAGAAAAGGAGGAGAAAATCAGAACCAATATTCTAGCCTGGGAGTGGGGCTGTTTGTATGGTCATTCTGTGAATTATTTTCACTGTTGGAAACATGACTTCCTAAGGCTAACGGTTTTAAGCACAAATAGGGATAATGCTAACTGGTCGTATTTTTACTGTAAAAAAGACTCAGGTACAGTTTAGAACACACAGTTCTGAGTAACAGCAGAGCTGGTCAAGCTCATCAACAAGCTATTGTGTGCGTATGCAATGGAGTTGATTAGAAAGCATGGTTTTGTCCCAAAGTTAACTCCTTCCAGATCATTCTTGGGGCACTAAGATGACAACTAAAAGTCATTAGTGGCCAGTTTTGCCTGAAATATTACTGGGTCACTCTAAGTTGTTCTGTTATTTCACAAGAAAACTATCAAAATTACTTACTTATTGTAATCACGACGAGGAAGTTTAGAAGTGATTCTTTTCGCCAGTGATTGCATTCACCTTTGTGTCTAAAATGGCTACAAATTAGCTGTGCTGTTTTCCCAGAAATAATGTTTTCATTACTATTAATAAGTAGCTAGTTTTATTAATCCCAAACAGAAGATAGTTAAAGAGACATCATCAGAGGATATTTAGGATTTTGTTTTGCCTTGTTTTATTTATTCCCTCCAAGGCTAATGATCTGGGAGAAAACATTGTTTCATAATTTTTCTCCTTCAACAGTATGATATTATTTAAGCAATCACTGGAGCAGAGTTCCCCGTGTTTTGGAAGAGGCTCATTAGCTAGTGGCACTAAACAGAAGTCATTAAAATTAATAAGCAATGCAGAGGAGTCTTGGCTTCTGAAAACGATTAGCATCCCTTCCCTATTTGTACTTTTTTTTAAATGATGAATTTAAGCTTTAAAACTTGTGCCACATTTCTTTGGCTATCCCCGTCACTGAGTTACCTCAAGTTGCACTGTGTCAGCCAGAAGCTTCTTCTGATACTGCAGTGCTCAGTGAACTTTTGGTTTCCCCATAGAAAATTTCAATTGCTTGAAACCGTTCTCCCTTGAGGTTCCTTCTAATGTGTCTCCTGCTAAGGGGAGAGGGATAAAGCTTCAGTCAGCCTGCATGCTGGTGGCATGGCTGTCAAGAGAGTGAGAAAGCTCGACTACTAGAAACATATGTTCTGTGTCATCATTTTTTGAAGAGGTGATGGAGCGTGGAGGTCCATCCCCTGCACCTGCCCCATCTCCACAACACACCTTGAAGGACCCTGGCCCAATGTTGGACAGCTTCATCCACCACGCTCTTATTCAGTGTGCAACAGAGCATTCCATATTGTAGAAAGTTAGCTGCTTGTAAAACTACTTGCTTTCTTCCCTTTTTATGGTGAGAAGAATATAGCTTCATTGGCTACTTGGAAAATGTATTATATCTTTGCAGGGCTTGGGGAATTTGAGGGCCGATTAAACTTTCCTAAGATTAAATTTTTATCTATTATGATTATTTTCCTGAAGAAAAAAAAACCCTATAACATCTAGAATATTCAACACCCTATTTTTAATTATAATTAATGTCTTGGATGCCTCACTTATTAGATCCATGACTCACATATTTAAATTAAAGAAATGTTATCAGATACCCGCTAAAATTTTAAAATGCAAGTTTCCATTATTCAGTAAATAAATTTCTTAGTGAGGAGGTGTTTCCCTTCTCCCCTCTACTGATGAAGCAACATTATACATTCATTTAATTGTTATTAGTCGATAATACATTGCTGCAAATAGTAATTCTCTAATCCCCCCCTGGATTTACTTTGTGTGTCTGCCTGAGTTGGTTAGAATGCCCTGACAATTGCTTCAACCAGCAACAGGACGATGAGTAAACTCGGCTTTCAATAAAGATAGACTTCATCTGTCCGTATCAATATATCTGACTTAACCTTTGTAACGAGGACCCTTCTGACGGCTTCCTAAAAGCTGGTGCAGCATTATGGGCATCTTTTGCCCTTGTGTTAAGGCTAATTGTTGTCCTTGCCCCAGGCTGGGGCTTCTTCTACAAACACCTGCTATTCTCATATGTCAATCTTATCGAGAATCATGAAACTGAAGCTCACGGGTTTATTGACATCTGCCTAATATATGAATTCTTTCTTCCAGTTATTCAAGTCCTAGAGACTTTGAGTCATCTACAGTAAAAGTAAGGTAGATGGGGCGCGTGGGTGGCTCCGCTGTTTAAGTGTCCAACTCTTGATTCGGTTCAGATCGTGATCTCAGTGTTGAGATCAAGCCTGGTCTTGGGCTTTGTGCTGGGCGTGGAGTCTGCTTAAGTTGCTCTCTCTCTCTCCCTTTGCCCCTCCCCCCACTTGCGCGCTCAATCTCTCTCTCTCTCTCCCTCCCTCCCTCTAAAATAAATAAATAAATCTTTAAAAAACAAATAAATAAAAATAAAAAAGTAAGGTATCAACATTCAGCATCTCTGTCAAATGGTGCCCTTGGGTGCCCTTGAGTTTAAGCACACTTAACTGACTCTGTCCCAAACTTGCATGGTTCCAATGAGCCATTCACCCAACTCTTATGTTAAAAATCCTATAGCTATTGCATGGAATGCCTGGGTATCAAATTTATTAGTTATATATCTGTTTGTAAGAGAGCTCTTCCCAATTTCACCATGTTCAAGTAGAATTGCTTTTAAAAGTGATCTTTTTTTTTTTTTTTTTTTGGTCTTTGTTGATTACAAACTCTTCAACTTCAGATCTCTTACATGGTCAGTTCAAGCACCATCCTCATCTCAGAGGAAGCCACAGGGAGACCCTCCAGCTCAGCCCACCCCAGAGAGGCTGGGGAACCTCAGAGGGTCAGGAGTGCACAGAGGGGGATGTCTCATTTAAAGTTTTGATTGGAGAAGAATCTATTGATTAAGCCATAACTGCATCCTTCAAAACCAGGCAATATTAGGAATATAGGACCACATGGGAGAAAACACATGCATACACACACACATAGACACACACACACACAAACACACACACACGCACATGCACACACACATGCATACAAAACTATGCCAGACAGAATAGCCTAGTAGAAAATTTGGTAATTTTGAATTGAAGGATCTAAAGGCCTGAGTTTGCATTTTAGCTCACAATTGGACCAGATGTTCGTACATGAAGTACTCAACATTTCCTCACTTCAGTTTCTCCTTATAAAAATAGAGATGTTATCCACCTATAGACTGATCACTTGCTCATAGCCATGCATCAGATTGCAGCTCCTCAGGACTAGGAAGGAAAACAAAATTATGAGGCTAGTGACTGTATATTGGATTTTAGCTGAAAGAATAGGAATGAAAGTTTAGCCAGAATTTGCCTCTGCATAATTTATTTTGAACAAGATCAACTTATTATTTATTTATTCTATAATAATATGTGTTAATTATTCAGAAAGAATATAGATTGTTATATATATACCATATAAAGTATTTGTGTATGTATAAAATACTTATGCATAAGTGGTGAGCATAATACGATCCTGCCATCTTGTGGTAGCATGACATTTGACAACCATATTTTTTTCCCGGGTGCAGTGAGTTTTATCCTAATGCCATGGCTCCATGGCACCTTTCCCCAAAATAAATAAAGCAAAAGAGGTAGATGATAGATAGATGATAGATAGACAGATAGATAATAAGAAAACAGAAAAGTTTTTATCAGCATACACATTATTCAGGATACACTTATTTATCAACTTTGATGCTTTTATTTTTTGGAAATGAATTAATGTAATTTTTTTCTTAAGATTAAACTCATTTATTGATTGTTTCAACATCATTGATTGAGTGCTCTCTTTATATTAGGCACTGTGCTAGACCTGAGATACATGGCTTAAAAAGAAAGTGTACCTGTCCTCAAACAGCTCAAGATCTACCTGAGTGTGAATATTGTTACAATGTAAGGGTCCTGATCAAGCGATGTTATAGAAATTCCCAGGTGAGCCACCCATCAGAGTGGTGCCCTCAGAGGAGCCTTGAACAAGAGAAAACATGAGAGCTGAATCTTGAAAATTGGAAAATAATCTAGATTAGTCTAGATTAATTAGTCTAGAAATTCCCCAACCAGAGTAAAACTGGAAATAAGGTAGGGGAAGAAGTGGAATCAAGGTAGAAGGAATATCGTGGATAGAGAGAAGGAATAAAAATTTTAGTTCAATTCCTAAAGTATTTATGATTGGTTTGCCAGGTATCCTACCAGGTGCCAAGACACCACAGGAGACAATGAATATTATATCTTACAAGGGAAGTCACATACATGAGATGAATGAGAAAAAAAGGGGGAGTAGATTGTCCCAAAACAAAAGGATTTGCCCTTATTTTGAAGGGCAGCGAAGACCACCATGATAAACTAAAATTTAAAGAATGGAGGAAAAAAGACAGTTAATCAGGTAAAGGGGGAAATGGATGGATAGGAAGGAGAACTTTCAAGGCACTAGGGACAGCGTGAACCCTGGAACTATGTGCTTTCACCATTACCCTTTTCCCCAAGAAACGGGAGGAAATTAGATGTGAGTTAGATCATGAAATGCAATAGTAATGTAATGAGTCTGGATGTGATAGGCAGAATAATGCCCACTCTCCGAGATGTTTACGTCCTAATCCTGGAACTTGTGAACACTTACATGGTGAAAGCTAATTAAGATTGCAGATGGAATTAAGATTGTTAATCCACTGACCTTCAAATAGGGGAATGATCCCAATCTAAGTATGTGAGCTCTTAAACATAAGAGAGGGAGGAAGAAGGCTAAGGCAGAGAGATGAGATAAAAGGAGAACAAGTCCAAGAAATGACAAGGATTGACCCATCACTGTTGTCTTTGATGATGGATGAAGGAGGTCATGAGCCAAGGAATTTGGGTGGCATCTAGAAGTGGCTTCCCCTGCAGAGCCTATAGACAGGAAAACATCCCTCTCCACACCTTTATTAGCTCAGTGAGATCTTGTGACTTAAAGAAGTATAAGAGAATAAGTATAAGAGAATACACAGAAGATGCTTTGACTGTTGTAGATCACTGAGCTTGTGGGCATTTGCTTGGGCAGCAACAGAAAATTAATACACCAGATGTGTTGTCAGTGGGAAGATCAGGGAAGCCCTATAAGCTGGTTATGGATTTTATTCTTTGTGGCCAACAGGGAGCTATTGTCTAGTTCAGGAAGGAAGGTGACATAGTCCGGTTTGCTTATATAAAGGTCACACCAACTGTCTTCACTGAGAATTGGTGAGTGGGAGCAACAGTGGGCACAAGGAGACGCGTGAGAGGGACAGTTGCCACAAATATGCAGTGGTGATTTGGACTAGAGCGCACGGCAGCTGTGAGAAAAGAGACATGTCCACTCACTTAAGAGGGTGCGAGGTGGGAGGATTGGCAAGGGGTGCGACTTGACAGATGAGCACTTTAAGACGAAGATTTATACCCGTGCTAAGATTTCTGGTCTCTGATTGGGCATAGTATATTATTACTTACTGGAAAGTGCTTTAAATCCTGGCAGACGAGCATACTTGGTGGGAAATGCAAATTCACATTTGGCAGTGCTGATTTTGAGATATTTGAGAGCTATCCAAGTGGAGATGGCCAACAGATGGTTGGGTTATACTGGTTTGTTGCTCAGCAAAAAGGTACACACTGGACATTTGTGTATATTTGGGAGTTATATTTACGGGATAAAGAGAACCATGACATTGATTAGATTGCTTGTGAATGGTATTAAAATAAGGACTGAGAGAGAACTATGAGGCCCAGCAGCATTTATAGAACTAAATGTTGAAGAGAAACTGGTTTAAAAAAGGAGAAGGGGGTACAGGAGAGTACAGGAAATCAAATGGGTAGTGTTACATAACCAGTATAATTCTCTGGAAGCAGGGAGTGGTCAAGTGTGTTACAAGTTGCAGCAGAGAGATCCATAAACATAAGGACAAAAACGTTTCCATTACATTTATTAAAATAGATATTATGTGAAATATTGGCAAAAGTATTATTTATGGAGTGGAAGAGAGGAATCATAACTAGAGTTTGTTAATGGAGTGAGTGGAAGGGATGAAATGATTACGGTGGTAGGGAAAAACTGAAAGTGACATATATATATATTGGGGGACCATGACTTAAAGACTAGAGATTACTCAGCAAAAGACTTGGAGTCCAGGAGACAGTAGAAAACATCTTCAATGTAATAGCAAAAGTAGCTGTCAACTCAGAATCTTACATCCAGTGGAAATATCCTTCAGGAATGAAGGTGAATTAAAAACATTCTCAGTTGTAGGAATGATAATAGAATCAGTTGCTCCAAAAGAAATGCTAACATAATTCTTTAGTCTAGAAGAAAATTATACCATAGGGAGAGTTGGAGATTTAAGAACAAAGGAAAAGCCACAGAAAGGAAAAATGTCTGAGGAAAGAAAACATTATGTTTTTTCTTCTTACGTTCTTTAAAGTATGATGAGCAAAAATTCTGACATTGTTTAGTGTTATGCAAATGTAATCTATATGACAACTATGACATAAGGGGTATAAGGTAAGAGGACTTCTATGGCTGTAATATTTCTATACCTTAATTGATTTGGTAAAATAATAACGATAAATAGATACTGAAAAATTAGGTGTGTGTATTATAATCCCTAGAGCTACCTCTACTCCTCCAATAATGCAAGTAGAGAAGCCCAAAATTCAATAGATAGATTGATTATAATGGATTACTAAAAATATTTAAATAATCTATAATAAAAGGATATACAGAAGAACAAAGAAGAACAGATAAACAGAAACTTTTTTTTAAGTGTAGGACCCAGTCTAACCATATCAATGTCACATTAAATACCAATGGCCTAAAGACAAGAACTCAAAGACAGAAATTATCAGGTTGAGTAACATTAACAAGATCCAGTTATTGGGATTGTCCCCAATTACTTGGGAAACATTACAATTATTTCCAATTACTTGGCAAACACACTTGAAACATAACGACATGGATAGATTAAAAGCAAAAATTATGGCAACAATATAACACGTAAATGCTAATCAAAATAAAGATGGAGTGGCTATATTAATATGAAACAAATTCAGAAGAAAACTATCGGAGGAAAAAAGAACATTACTTAATGATTAAAGGGTCAATTCATCAAGAAAACGTAAGAATCCTAAATGTTTGTTTACCCAACAAAAGTGTTCAAGAATACATAAAGGAAAATAATAGAACTGAAAGGAAAAACAGACAAGCTTACTAGTTTCCTTGGAGACTTTAACATTCTTCTCCCATTAAGTGATAGAATGAGTAGACAGATAATCAGCAAGAATATAGAAGATCTGACAACCAAAACGACCTAATTGCATCAACAGATGTTCAGAAAACACTTAATATTCAACATCTATCTATCATAACAACTGCCAGTCCACTAGAAGTTTCTTTAAGTGGAAAGCATTGACAAGAACAGAAAAGCTGCAACAGGCATCAGGTTTAATGGTGAAGGACAGTATTTTTATCCTTGGATCACAAATATGGCAACAGAGCCCATCACCACCAATCCTATTCAGCATGTTGAAATAGTAATGGTAATGTTTAGACATCTATAAGAGAGATATATTTCATATATATATATACTTAGAGATATATTTCACACCTTATACAAAATTAATTCAAAGTGCATCATGCACCTAATACACAAAACTATAGAAAAATTTGAACAAAACACTGGAGAAAATGTTTGTGGCCATTGGTTAGGCAAAGAGATCTTAAGATATAAAACCAAAATCACAATCTATATAAATAAATGAGACTCCATTAAAATTAAAGACTCCCTTAATATTTGCTCTGTGAGAGAAAATTGCTAAGGAAATGGAAAAATGATCTATAAAATGGGAAGAAATAATTGCCAGTTATACGTATCTAACAAAAGACTTGTGTCCAAAATATATAAAGAGCTCTTACAAAATAACAATACAAAAAAAATCATTCAACTTAAAAAAAGAGAGGAAATAGTCAAACAGATACCTCAGCAAAGGAAATACATAGATGGCAAATAACCGTATGAAAAGATGCTCAACATTATTAGTCATAAAACAAATGCAAATTAAAACCACAACAAAATACCACTATACAACTATTGGAATGGCTACAATTAAGAAAAGAAAAAAAAATGATAATAATGAAATCCAGCAAGGGTATATGACAGCAAGTTTTAGGGCATGTTTTTATTCATTGTTGGTGGGAATACAAAATGGTACAGCTGCTTTTAAAATAGCTCATTCATTTTCAGTGGTCAGTAGTATTAAATCATACGGAGATAGCTTAATTTTTTTATCCATCCTATATTGATAAACATGTGTGTTTCCACTTTTTGACTATTACAAATAAAACTGCTATGAGCATTTGTGTATGAGTCTGTGTATGGACACATGCTTTCATTTCTCTCTGTATACATAGAATTAGAATGGCTAGAATGTATGGTAGACATGTGTAGCTTTCTAAATAAACTGTCAAATTGTTTTCCAAACTGATGGTACCCTTTTACATCCCCACTTGAGAGTATAATGAGGGTTCCAGTTCTCCTCCATCCTTTCTAGCACTTACTATGATTAGTCTTTTTTATGGTAGCCTAATACACGTGTAATGCTGTCTTGTTAAGGGTTTAGACTGCATTTCTCTAAGGACTAATGGTACCGAACATCTTTTTACCTATGCTTATTTGCTATCATATATTTTGGCTTAAGTGTCTGTTCAAATATTTTGCCCATTCTTTCATTAGGTTATTTATAGAGTCTGTTTAAAGACTGCTGATGATTCTAGTCAGTGGTCATGCTTCTGAAAGCTGGATAATCAGGAAACCCACATGTTTTTGAAGCTCAGATGGTGTGTTACAACCACCACAGACACATTTCTGGAAGCCAGTCAATCAACAATACGCCCGCCTGGATAAGCCCACTCTCACACTTCCATAGCTGATATCAATCTCCTCCTCCTGTGAAAGTCTGCCAATCCTTGAGCTCTACCTTTTTCAAATCCCTATTAAAAATAAGATTCCTGCCTTGCAATCAGGGAAACCATACCTAAAAAGTACAGCTTTGCCTTACATAAGTAACAAATTTGGGGCACCTGGTTGCGTCAGTCGGTGTGCGTTCAACTCTGGATCTCGGGGTCATGAGTTCAAGCCCCATGTTAGGTGTAGAGATTGCTTTTTAAAAAATTTTACGAAGTTATACATTCAGCTTTTTTTCAAATGTTGAATGGTGTCCTCTTCCTTCAACACCATTTAATTTATCTAAAATTTATTTTTTTCTGTATGTTTGGTGATTTAGGAGAAATCTGCTTTTTCTTTCCTCAAAGAAAGAAAATTTCTTCCTCAACGTTTATGGATAAGTCTATTCTTTCCCCACTTATTTAAATATCTTTATCATAAACTAAATTTTTATGTATTCTTGATTCTATCCAAAGCACTTAATAATGGTTTTCTCCGCATTTCCAAGAAGTTTCTTCTGGAAAAGCAAGTGCTCATTTGTTTCCAAGCTGCCATTTCCCTCCCACTGGAGTCTCTCTTAAACAGTCTCACATGATTTAGAAATTGAGCTCTGTCTGACAACAGAGGGACTCAGCTTATTTATCTCATAGCTGCAGGCTTTCAGCTCTTCTCCTTGATCGTGAAGCAGCTTTTAAAAAGACTCTTGGGTTTGGTCATAAAAAGTAGCACCAGAACAAATGGATGGCCAAAGAGAAAAAGTAACGCAGAAGAGAAAAGTAGAGAGGTGCTTTCTTTCTTTCACGGCCAATCAGAAAGTTTTCATTTCCAACTCAGAGTCTGTGATGTTTCATGAAATCGGGGATATTGTTATTTTTCGTTCTGCATACCCAGCAACTAGAGGGATGACTTGCCTGTGATAGATATTGAGTATTTGTGGGACGAATGAATGAGTGAATGAATGAATGGATGATTTTTGTCTTCCTGTTTGTATTTACATGAAGCATGTAACAGGATAGAAGTAAGAAACATCATTCTTTTTTAAATTTTTTTTTATTTTTTAAACTTAAATTCAATTAATTAACATATAGTGTATTATTAGTTTCAGAGGTAGAGTTTAGTGATCCATCGGTTGCGTATAATACCCAGTGCTCATTCCATCAAGTGTCCTCCTTAATGCCCATCACCCAGTCACCCATCCCCCCACCCACCTCCCCTCCAGCAACCCTCAGTTTGTTTCCTAGAGTTAAGAGTCTCTTAGGGTTGAGACATCATTCTTTATTACCAGTGATTACAAAGTGGCTGGGTGGACAATCCGACAAACAGTATTTGTGAGTTAAATACAAAAGTTATACTGCAACATAAGCATAACTTCAGATTATAGATAGATATTATTTGCTACTCGAGTGGTGTAGACCACGAAGACCTGGAGATGTGTAAATCACTGTGGGCTAAGGAAGTCTAGGCTCACTAGATACAGATCTACATCTGGTCTCCAAAAAGGTATTGATATTTTTTAACCACGAAGCTCTCTCTTCTGATTTTCTTAGATGTGGTATTTGTTGTTTCTTCCTCCAATTCATTGGTTTTTTTCATTAAGTAGCAGCTTTGTCACTTAGCAGCTCAAGGTAGCACTGGTCACATGTGAGAGATGCTCAAAGGTCAACCAGAAAAGAACAAAGAAAATGTTGTTCCCAGAGTCCTATTTTTAAATGGACTCAGCACATTCTCATTCTGTTCTTCCAAACATAGTCCTTTCCCCAAGTGTTAACATCTTTCAAACCTTGAAGATAACCTCATAAGAATATAATAGTTGACTCACAGATGGTACTCACTCTCTTCTTGTTCTTTTAATTGCTATCAAAATAATTGTGGTAGGATACAATAATTTCGTATATTAAAAAGAACCAACCAGAAGAGATTAAGGAAACATGATAGGAAATGTAATGGGGTATCCTGAATTGGATTCTGGAACAGAAAAGCAACATAAGTAGAAAATCTGGGGGAATCCAAATGAGGTCTGAAGTCACTAGTAAGAGTTAATAATAAGGTACCAAAGCTAATGTCTTAGTTTTGACAAAGGCACCATAAAAAAGTAAGATGTTAGAGCAAGGAGGAACTGGATGAGGTGTATACAGGAACGCTTGTATTATCTTTGCAGTTGTTCTGTAAATATAAAATTGTTCTAAAAGTATAATGCTTATTAAAAATTAAATATGTAAACTTCTATTTCAGTAAGTGTATTGGAGTATTTTTAAATTCATTATCTTATTTTTACTTCTAAAGTGAGACAACTTTATTCATTATGTTTTTCTCATTGTGTGTAGCTTACGGAAAATTCTCGAGAAATGTTTGCCAACTCATCGAATTATAGAGGATCCAGGAATTAATTTTAGTTTTCCACAGGAGAAGAATGTTGTATTCTCCACGCTAGCCACTAGGTGGCAGTATCAGCACATCAGTTAAAATTCATCCTTCGTCCAGAAGTAAAAACTACCCTTTGAAAACAAACCACATTTGAAAAATGCTATGATATGTCATTATTATATATATAGTAGGAGGGAGAATTCCTAGTATGGTGATGAAGATCAAGAAAGATACGAACTGGCTGTGGACAGGAATCCAGGATACCAGGATATCCAGAAATAAAGTGGAAAAAAAATTCAGCCATTTATTTAAACATTTCCAGACGCGGATATAAGTGCCGTTGGACTGATAGCACATCTGGAGAATTAACGGACATCTATCTTTCCCCAGACATAAGTGTAGCGTGCAATGTCTGAACCTACCAAGGCCCGGAAGTCTAAAATGATCAGCACGATGCCTTCAGTGGTTCAATATGGGTGATATGTCTACCTATAGGCAGACCATTTATACTGGATGCTACCATTTAAAGGACCAATCCCCATTCTTTCTGCCACTTTCTTTTTACACCTTGAATAATTCAGGAAATAAAAGCACTTTCTAATATTGGACAATGCAAAGTGTAACTTGGAAAGCAATTTCTAAACCCAAAAAAGGAATTAGAATAGATTCCTATCTCAAAAAAAAAAAAAAAAAAAAAAAAAAAGAAGCTTGCTTTGTAGTTTCCAATTCATTCATTTCATTTGTTAGTTTGAGCAATCAGGTATTTGTTATGACTTGGGTACTAGGCCAATCAAATTCTCTGTTCTCTGTATAAACTTTCTCCAGAAAGATTGATACAGGTATGAGAGGAAAGCAGGACTGTTTCCAGAAAGATTATATTAGACACAACTTAACACAAAGGGAAAACCTAGTGATTCAGTCATAATTTAGCAAATAATATTTATTGACTCTCTGCCACGTACCACATTCTGTTAGAGGCTGATTCCTGAAATATTCAAATAATGACTTGTCCATTTTCTGAGTTATCAGAAGAGTTATAAAGCTTTTAGATATGTGTCATGTGTAAAGTGCATCTTTACCTGCTTTTCAACTTAAAAGATGCTAGAAGTCTGAGAATTTATTCCTGTCCCAACTGTCAGGAAAATCCGTAGACTGGGAACAAAATAATTACCTATACTGGCTCTTTTAAGTAGAGAAAACCTAGGGGTACGTGCACCCCGATGTTTATAGCAGAAATGTCCACAATAGCCAAACTGTGGAAAGAGCCAAGATGTCCATCGACAGATGAATAGATAAAGAAGATGTGGTATATATATACAATGGAATATTATGCAGCCATCAAAAGGAATGAGATCTTGCCATTTGCAACGATGTGGATGGAACTGGAGGGTGTTATGCTGAACGAAATAAGTCAAACAGAGAAAGACATGTATCATACGACCTCACCGATATGAGGAATTCTTAATCTCAGGAAACAAACTGAGGGTTGCTGGAGTGGGGGTTGGTAGGAGGGATGGGGTGGCTGGGTGATAGACACTGGGGAGGGTATGTGCTATGGTGAGCGCTGTGAATTGTGCAAGACTGTTGAATCACAGATCTGTACCTCTGAAACAAATAATGCAATATATGTTAAGAAAAAAAAAAGAAGAAGAAGATAGTAGGAGGGGAAGAATGAAGGGGGGGAAATCGGAGGGGGAGATGAACCATGAGAGACGATGGACTCTGAAAAACAAACTGAGGGTTCTAGAGGGTAGGGGGGTGGGAGGATGGGTTAGCCTGGTGATGGGTATTAAAGAGGGCACGTTCTGCATGGAGCACTGGGTGTTATGCACAAACAATGAATCATGGAACACTACATCAAAAACTAATGATGTAATGTATGGTGATTAACATAACAATAATTTTTTTTTTTTAAAGTAGAGAAAACCTACCACCAATAGTTGAGAAATAACCATCCTGACACTGAATCTTTCAGTGTTAAACGTGCAACACTATTTGTCTCTAGCAATAGGGTCTAAGTACTTTTATTTATTTGTACACGTATTTTCTGCAGTTGAAGTTTAGACAATGTTTGAGCAACATTTTCCACATGGACTGCCAACCACATTCACGGCAATGGTGCGCATCTCAGAAAGATGCATTTGGTTTCCTTGGGAGTGACCTAACACAACATTCTCCTTTATCCACTCCTTTTCTTTATGTCCCTATCTACCTATTTCACCTTTATCCAGGTTATTTGGAGCAACAATTCCCGTAAGTGGCGTTTTCAGGGATTACACTTAATAGAGCAGGACCTTTAGTGTTTGCAGACTTCAGGGTGTAGTTAGAAGCCCTTTATCAAAAAGGCAGACCGCTCTGTGACTCCATCCTTCCTGCTTAGAGGGAAATCGCCTCCGTGTATCAATGTTCCCGCAATGATTAATCAACATACACAGTTAAAAGCAAATTTTTTGCCAAATGTTGGACAATTGTAAGACAGCATTTTGTATCAAAAAACACCTGGATAATGACTTGTGGACACTTATGATCCAGAAAGATAAGGTACAACATACACTCTGGAAGAATTCTGCCAAGCCTGACTCTGGGGGTGGGGGCAGAGCAGTGGACTTCTGTGGCGCTATCCCCCCACCAAGGCAGACAAGGGACAATCCTACTGACCCTCCCGCGGACAAAAGAGTGACACATCGGAGGGTGGCTACAGACACAGGGGTGGGGTGATTCCTCAACATAATCTGGATTTTTTCCTGTACGTGTACTTTTTACATATTTGACCTATAAAAGGAAGAAAGTGTGAATCGAGATTGTCTCTGTTGTACTGTTCTTGTTTGGGTTTTCTTTCTTTTTTAAGATTTTATTTATTTGAGAGAGAGAGTGAGCAGGAGAGAACAAGCCAGGGAAGGGGCGGAGGCAGAGGGAGAAGCAGGCTCCCCGCCGAGCAGGGAGCCGGACGCGGGGCTGGAGCCGGACGCGGGGCTCGATCCCAGGACTCCGGGATCATGACCTGAGCCGAAGGGAGACGCTTCACCGACTGAGCCACCCAGGCGCCCCTCGTTTGGGTTTTCTTAATACAGCAGAAAATCTTAGTTACTTGATGATATACTTAAAGGCATTTATAACAAATAAATGAGAAAATAGCATTTCATCCTGTCATTTGTACCCAGAAATATGTCCAGTTTGGGGACAGCCAAGTGCTCCAATAAAATTGTTCACTGTTCAACTACTTTCCCTGATGCTGTGTCCCTGAACTTTGAGTTCCCACCAAAAAAAAAAAAAAAAAAAAATCATATTTTTGTTTTGAAAAAAAAAAAAAGAAACAAAGGTAAAAAATTGCATGGTTTAATTTTTTCAGGATCGTTTCTTGACTGACTCCTTTTCAATTTTGTAAATATGCCTTTAAAAAAAAAAAACCTAATGAATTTGTGAAAACACAAAAGAGTAGCTCGTTATGTTCACTATTAACTCCCAGAGACTTCAGGTCGCAGTTCTCTTACACAATCCTCATTTGTCTCATTCCCAAATATTGATTTTTAAGGGCGACGCCTTGTACTGAATCATTGTCTAAGATCTTGGAGAGTTTGCTCTTCTATTTAATTTTTTTCTCCTCGACAGAAGATAATTTCTGGAAGAGAAACCATCGGAACCACCCCAGAGCTAAACAAAATCTGTGGAAAGTGAATTGTCACTGGAGGATCTTACCCAGAAGTTTCTGTTCCGTAGGGGTATGTGTTGGGGAGCGTCCAGGACCCAGGTTATACCTGATGGAGAAGGAATAAGCAAAGGAGAAAGGATGATGAATGTGTGCTTGCTGCCGCAGAAACCCCTTCCAAACGAGGAACACTAACAAAAACAAAGGCGAGTTGAAAACGCAGTGGCCCTCACCCTCCGACCAGGTGAGTGTGCAGGGTCCTCACCTCCCCTGGCCAGGCATAAAGAAGGCTGGCCCATCCCTGAATTCGCAGCCAGGGTGGTCGTCTATGCGCAGAATTTAAAGCAAACAAGGGCAAGCTGTAGCCAGATGTGGGGGCTTTCAGGTTCACTGGCGACTCCTGGGGTCCTTGGAGTCAAAGCAGCTCACGCACGTTCCTGCTCTCCACCAGGAAACATGAAGACGCGGAGGCCACAGGAATCTGATCAGCCTGCCGTCCCCAAACTGGCCTTTTTATGCAGCAAAGGACACCACGGTCACTCCTCCAAGACGCATACAAATGCCTCTGAAATCCCAGCAACTGTGACTGACTCTGAAATCGCTCCAACAAATCTGATAAGCCAACGGATCCACCTTATGGCCCAAGATCCAGTAATATATTTCCTGTGAGATTATTTCTCTGCCCTCGTCAGTGCGTGGATTTCTGGACATGTGCCATCAGCCCTTTCTCCTAAGTAGAGATAATTTTTGTTATCACACCTTTAGAAAAATGGAAAGAAAATTCTTCTCAGAGGCATCTAATTTTCTCTCTCTCTCTTCTCGTCACACCCAACTCCAAAATCAGGAGCTTTGTTCTATAGATTTCTGACCTGTTCATCTTTCGTTTTGACTTTTCCTTCCCCCTCACCTCAAATCCCACCTCATAAGCAAACACCGGGAATTTTTAAAAGCGTATTCATTCATATGGTTTTGTCATGTTAAATCAGCCTTGCATATGAATTAGCATGTTGCTTTGCCTATGAATTTTAAGGAAGACGTGAGAGTCAGTTCTCCTGGCTTGACAAGATTCAGTCCAATCTTTGTATGCTCCGTGTTCAGACGTCTAAGGTCATTTATCTCTTCTTTCTTTCTCTTTTTTGAAAATTTTTTGTGATGTGATTGAGTCACCTTATCTCTGCGTCCCAATTTCTAAAATTACATCCTGAGTTGGGTGAAATAAGAAAGATCTAATTATGATTGAATAGAACAATGAGCTGATTTTTACAAATTGTTCGCTTTCCAAGTGGGCCTTGAACTTACCTTTGAGCACTGAAAACTTTATTGATGTTCTTTCTCTAGGTACTGGTCAAAATGAAACCAAATTTCATTTTACCTCATTGCGAGTCTGTTTACTAAAGTCACTAAATCACCCTGCTTCTGACCTCAGCTAGAAGTTCAAACCCTTTTTCACAGCCATTAACTTTTTCAGCATTCCACCATGCAGATGGGCATTCTGTGGCTTAATCTTTTCCATACTGGATGATACAGCAGGGCTCCACCCGATGTGGGCCTTGCGACAGCAGGAAAATCTCATCCATCAAATCCAATGTGCCCATTTTGTTTGCATGTGATAAATTCAAAATAATTTTTTTCACGGCAAAGAGTCATAAGTTTGCTCAATAATTAAAATCAGATACATGGGGAAAGGATGTCTCTCGGGTCCCACCAGCCCCTTATTTCTTCATACACTTGCTAAATTCACATCTGAGTCAAATTCACATATTAGAGTCACATTGTCTATGATTTCAAACTGCCCGTTCATTAGCACAGCACTCTGAATCATTTTTCACACAGAACCATGTCAAGGGCTGTGTTTGCATATATAAACTAAGAAGGAGAGGAGTAAAGCAATAAACTAAGAAACTGGAGACCAAAGCTTACTTTTTTGTGTATTACAAGTGGGGACTAGATTGCATTTTGTGGTTCTGAATCATTATTGGACCTCTTTTTAAAAGTAATACTAAAAGCTAACGTGTTTATTTCTTATTGCCAGGCCCTAAGTGCTGAGATATTTATTTACACTGACTGTTTTGATTTTCCCCAAACATTATGAGATGCAAGAATTAACATCCCATTTACCAGATGAGAAAATGGAGGAACGGATATTGTAGAAAAATAAATTAGCCTCCTCTTCTATTCTATTTGGTCTCTACATTAACATTTTCAGTCTCTGGGCTGGTACAGATAATAACAGGAGATTCAGAGGGCATAGAGTATCGATTTTGTATTTCTTTGGGGAAAATAAAACTATACTCGTACTTTGATTCTTTTAGATTAGAAAATGATTTCTTTTGGACACTGAATGAATCTGGGTTAGCGCATAGAAAGGGTTGCAGCGTTTGTCCTTAGGGCCCACAGAATGGAAAGTTTATCACTTCTCTGCCTCCTTCCCTCGAATGTACGTATATGAGAAGAAATTTGGGAAATATTATGTGTAGATGCAGATGACATTTGGAGCCTCCTTGGCTCTATTGTTTCTTAGAGATAATGTAATTGTTGATTCTTAACCAATCCTTTAAAAATTAAATTCCTCCAAATTTACTCTCTTTCTAATTGCAGATTCCAGCTGCAATTGGATTGAGTTTTCCTGTTGTTTCCTTGTCCCTAAAGTCTCTGTAAAAGATTTTATTTCTCTAGGCAACCAGCTGGTTCTTCACATAGATAAGGTCAATTAATTTGACCTTTGTTTCAATATGAAATGCATAATAAAAGCTAGTGTCCCAAAGACCGGATGTGGCCTTTCAGAAAAGCTACTTGCCAGGACAGGGAACAATAATTTATTGCCTCGTAAACCCCAGTTGAAATGCTTGTTGCTGAGCATGGCAATGACAAGGAGACTGTATGTGTCTTTATGTATTTATTTTTATTCTAGGCGATAGGGATGGGAAAAAGAAGCAAGCACCTGCATTATTGAAGATGAGGAGAGACAGAGGCAAAAAAGAGGGCTGTTGTTTTTTTGAGGATCCAGGGCTGCTATTTGAATGTGTGTTTTTCTGCAGCATCTTGTTTTCCAGGGACAAAAATTCATAAATAGAGGCTCAGAGAGTTTATTGTTGACGTTTGACTGTAAGAACTCATTAGTAAAAACAAACTTCCCAATGCAGGCTTTGAGAGCTGTGTAAAAGAAAGGTGGAATTGGTATTTATGAACAATATCAAAATGACTAGTATCTGCAGTTTGATTGTTTGATTGATCTGGGAATCCAATTTTAACAAATTTATGAGGATTTGAACTTTTTTTTTGAAAGATTTTGTTTATTTATTTGAGAGAGAGAGCATGACTAGCAGAGGGAGGGAGAAGGGAAGGAGCAGGGGGAGAAACAGGCTGGACACGAGGCTGGATCCCAGGACTCCGGGGTCATGACCTGAGCCAAAGGCAGACACTTAACCAACTGAGCCACCCAGGCACCCCTATTTATCTGTATTTAAACAACCCTGGATGAACCCCTTTTACTTAAATCTGTGATCAGATCTCTGATTACATCTTGGAAATGGACTATCTAAGTCAAAATATATAGCTATTTCTTAGACTATTGATAATGCTTTAATAAGTGTAGTTTTCATCATCTCCAGCCACCATGAATTTAGGAATCCAGTATTTTAGCCATTCTTTGAAATTGGCCTTCTCGTACACCTTGAATTGGGGCACACTGTGGAAAACATTTGCTCCTCAAGACCTGCATTCGTTCCTAAAACCAATCTTTTCCAGTTTTGCAGATGCACTTACAGGACGCTTTTCACGGATGTGCAGGTGCAATTTTTGGAGATCCGGTGGTAATTTGGATAAAGAACGTTTTCTAAGTTAGAATGCAGTAGGATGAGTAATCGGGAGAAGTTTACAGTGGACGAGGCACGAGCGCCTTTTTGAGTCAAAGAAACACAGAAACAGCAACCAACAGGGATGGGTTTAGAAAGAGCACGGGAAGGAAAACGAAACGATGCCAAAGACAAACAAAACTATTTCAGAATCTTTGCACAACTACTCGCACACACTTCCGATGAGAACGTAGAGGCACCTTTCTCGAGGGTCATTGGCAATACCCTTCGCAGGGCTTACATAACAGATACTGGGTCCCAGCAAGTACAATTTGAACCATTTATCTCAAGAAAAGCATACAGGTATTCCGAAGGACTATTTTAGCAGAAAATAGCCTGCACAAATAAAAACTGTATTTATGTCTTTGCAGAGTTTTTCCCAGGTAGACAGACAAATAATTCGTATTATGCCTTTCGGTTGCAAACAGCTTCTGCATTTATTCATCACATGCTAATAGCGGCCATTCCTTATTTGCGATTTTATGCCAATGTTAAGTTTTCTTCTTTTTCAAAACTCCAAAACACACAAACATGTTCTTTTTTTAAAAGAATAAGCCACCAACCAATGCCATTTTGCAATATCTACAGATGATCTGATATCATATCTTATTTAAAGGTGGAGAAATCTATTTTCCAAACTTCCTTCATCCACTGGTTCCCCTTGGCCCTTTGCCACCAAGACCCGGACCTGGGGTCAATGCCATTAGTGCTGCATTTCAAATACATTATTAGCTAAACAGCCTTTTTGTTGACCGTCTTAAGAACTTAACCACAATTTATATCATTGTTTCCATGGGGAAAAATGTGTTCCAAGTTCCAAACAGCTGACATAAAAGCAAATTCAAAACAGCTTGTTTGTACCTTGAAGACTGTCTATATTTTTTTTCTTGTTTTTACTACTGAAAGCAAGTTGGTACCCTGAAGTCATTAATTGCCCAAGAGTACCATACATCCACAGCCAGAAATTGTGGCCTGGACTGTTTTTGACCTCTAGTTAAGAAAGGCTTTTTCTGGATTCTGGTCCTGTATAGAGCATTCTTTCCAGGGGGATTGCTTTATTTATTTATTTTTAAGGTCATCGATCGAAACCACAAATTTACTGATGTGTGTATGAACTATGTCAGAAAGCAAAGAGGATAATCATATTAAGACTACGGAGTGATCCACCTTCATTACTTTCTTCGTGTGATTGCAGGAAAACCTCAGAAGAGATGCATCTCTCCAAAACTCCTATATTTCCCCCCAGAGATCTAGCTAGCTCAAAAGGAGACTGCGATCGAACTAATTGAATAGATCCCATTGCAGCAAAATGCACTAAATATTGCCAAGTGTGTTTCTGCAGGAAAACTCAGGTAATAAGCTGAATTTCTAGCTGTCTGTGTCCAGACTTCACTTTCTGATTCTGAACAATAGTTGGGGCAGGTCAAGAAGAAGAGGTTAAGATACATGGCACGAAAGAAAGAGAAGGAAGAGCATAAAAGCTCTGTGAGTCTCAGGAACATAAAACTGTCCGTTGTGCGCAGCAAAATTCTCATGACCCCAAAGCTGAACTTTGTAAATAGGCTTGGCATCAAACTCTTGCCTGGAGAAAAGAAAGAGGGAAAGAAAGGGGAGGGGGGAAGAAAAAGAAGAAGAAAAAGAGTCCCTTGCCCTGCTCAACACACACACACACACACGCAGATGCACACATGTATGATGTGTGCACTGTTAATTTTGCAAGGGTATATGCAACGGGCCTATTGCACCCTGAATTATAGAGCCTCGAACTGCCAATCACAGGATGAAACCAGTGTTCTTTCCTTTGAATTGTGACCCCTCTTATGCAGTGCTTCTCACCAGGGCTTTTAATTTCTTGACTAGATTGTATCAGATGAATGATGGCGAGATGGACGAACCATCCCCGGCCCCATTTCTTGGAGAGGTTGTTTCTAATATGTCAGGATTATAAACTCCTTAATAGGTGAGGAGAAAATAGAAGGCATGATTAAAGTCATAAGCTTAGGTTTTGGTGGATTTGACCCTCAATTCCCCTAACTTCCTCAATTTAAGTCTAATTTATTTTGGATGCCCTATTTTTGTGTTTCTTTGCTTTAAAACTGAAAATAGTATGTGTCTCTTTCAACTATTAGGAGAACTGAGAGCCATGAATACCAAAGGACCGTGCATTTGGAGAGTGGAGTTCAAGGCCTGACCCACAGTCAGTACACAAAATTAATATTAGACAGATACAATTATTATTATTGTTATTATTACAGTTATTGTTATTATTAGTATTGCTAATTGAAATCATAGACCTGGTAAGAATGAATCCCTACATGTCTGAACCAAAAGCTTAGCTATTTCTATGTTTTTAGTACAAAAAACTGTTCAGGGGCACCTGGGTGGCTCAGTCGTTAAGCGTCTGCCTTCGGCTCAGGTCATGATCCCAGGGTCCTGGGATCGAGCCCCACATCGGGCTCCCTGCTCTGCGGGAAGCCTGCTTCTCCCTCTCCCTCCCCCCCCCCCTTGTGTTCCTTCTTTCGTTGTGTCTCTCTCTGTCAAATAAATAAATAAAATCTTTAAAAAAAAAAAACTGTTCATTTTAGCACACAGCAGAAAACAACTTATATTGCCCTCCTACGTTCTAGAGTTGGGAATTTTAACCTATGTCTTTGTTTATTACTAAAATGGGAATTTTCATCAAATGGTGTAGAACTCATTTTCCAATATAATTACATAGTTTTTATCAAATTCCACTTAAATTCATTCTACTACTGGTCATGCCGAGAGGGACAGCAATAATGGGACCCAGTGCAAATGAATAGCTGAGAAATTTGGCATAGGGATGTGAGCTAAGCATCCATTTGACTTGCTCTCTGAAAGTTCTTATGTATTTAAATGTGACTTAGAGATTTCTATTTTGGTGCTGAATGCCTCTTTCTGCTTTTCATCCATGTGCTAGTTAAGTTCTGCAGAGATAAATAATTTCTTGGAGATTTCTGTCTGATAAAGTTAACATGTCCTAGCCAGTAACACACTTGCTCTCAACACATTTTCTACAATTAATATTAGAGAGTCTCCTTTTGTTGACGAACACTGATATTGGGAAATGTTAGGAATACATTGCTAACACGCAACAACACCTACAAAGTATGACACTATTTATATATGATGTATGTAATGTAATTAAGTAATATACAATACAAGAGAAAAAGGGCATGCATAAAATTTTAGTTGTGATGGTCACTGGGATCGAAGATAATAGAAATTTTTGTTGGGACAGGTGGAGTAGGGAGGGTTTACTCAGAGGATAACATAAGTTTTGGAGGTTTTATTTTTTATTATTTTTTAAAGATTTTATTTATTCATTTGAGACACAGATAGAGAGAGCATGAGCAGGGGAGAGGCAGAGGGAGAGGGAGAAGCAGGCTCCCTGCTGAGCCAGGAGCCGGACGTGGGGCTCGATCCCAGGACCCTGGGAACATGACCTGAGCCCAAGGCAGATGCTTAACCATCTGAGCCACCCAGGCGCCCCTGTTTTGGAGGTTTTAGAGTTGAAAGTCCTAGCTGTGTCACTTAATAACTATATAAGTTTTGGCAAGTTAATTAACCATTAACTCTCTGGCTATATGTTTCCTCATCTATGAAATGCAGGTAACATTAATGTCAGTGTCTACAACATAAGATTGATGTGAAGCTTAAATGAAAAATGGAGTTGCCAGAAAAATATATATTATGTAGTCCCTCGACATTTGTCGATATCAGCTTTTACACTTATCAAGGTTATTTTCAATAATTTCAAGATATTATATTCCAACCTTAACCAGCATCTTACTCAAATAACCTGATAAACCTCTTATGCCTATCAATTTTTAATAATATTTTCTGTTGTACAAAATGGCTTTCTTCTTGTCTTATTCTTTTCATTTAGTTCTTTTCATTATTCTTGTCACTGGTTTACCTGTAGATGTTGTTTGAGCTTTCCCTCCTCTCTTGGGACTTACTTTAAGTTTTTGTTTTCACTGACTTTATTATGTTTTTATTCACCTAAGTGCCTTATTAGTATTTTTTGAAGAATTAACTCATTTAAAGTTAGATTCAAAATTAGGCCACAAGATTCACATGCCCATTTTCCCCCAAATGTTGTAATTTGATCATCATAAAATTATACCTGATTTCCCAGCTCCCCTTTGACCTTGTGACAAAATACTGTTCTGCCTCTTTGTTCACATGGGTCTGCTAATTCCTTACCGAGTTTCTATATAGACTTTTGTGTTGTAGCTTTTTGGAAACAACAACAAGCCTAATAAAAACATGCAAATATGCATATTACCTCCCCTGTTTTCTTTCACTTTTGTTTGTTTGTTTTTGCATTTTAGTAGAGAACTATCTTTCCACTTCTCTGGTATAAATCCTTCTTCATCTCCTCTGTTCCATTCCATCCTGATTTTTTCAGAGACATTCATTCACTTCAGTTTTGTAAAAATTTTCCACAGTGTTTATTGCTTTCTTTATTTTAATATTATCTCTTTTATCCATTGGTTTTTCCTTTTCCCTTAAAAACAAACAAGCATAGTAGATGTTTGTTGAATCAATGAATAAATACATGAATAAATGTTAAGGATTCATGGCTTCTATTGGTCACCTATTTGTAGAAATCCATTAAAGAATATGACATGATTAAGTAATAGGTATCTCCATGAGGAATTTTTAATAAGAATTTCTATGAGGTATAAGAATATTTGCCTATTATTCAATTTATTCATTAACTACTTTGTCTACTCCTGAAACTCCAGAGTTAGTTTTGCCCTTCGACAATTTCCCAAACACCTGGGAATTTACGAATTTGAAATCCAAGTTTGACATTCGTGGTCTGAGAGTTTTAGGAAGGCTTCTCAGTTCCGTAGACAACTTGAAAGATGTAATCATGAAAGCAGAGTGAGATTGGAAATTTTTCCCTTTTTAAATGAAATAGGAGAACAAGCCTTTAGGAAGACTGAGCAAGCTCTTTTGAGAAGACATTTCTTTACATTTATGCTAAGTATTATATAGTGTGTTTTTGTTTGTTTGATGTTTATTTTATTTATTTATTTTTATTTTTAAATTTTTAAAAGATTTTATTTATTTATTTGTCAGAGAGAGAGAGAGAGAATGAACGCAAGCAGGGGGAGTGGCAGGCAGACAGAGAAGCAGACTCCCTGCCCAGCAAGGAGCCCGATGCGGGACCATCCCAGGACTCTGGGATCATGACCTGAGATGAAGGCAGACGCTTAACCGACTGAGGCACCCAGGCATCCCAATTTATTTATTTTTAGAGCAGTGTTAGGTTCACAGACAAACTGAGGGGAAGGTACAGAGAATGCCTAGAACCCCCTGGCCCTCCTGTGAATAGCCTCTCCTATTATCAACATCCCCCACTAAGTACATTCATTACAGTTGATGAACCTACATTGACCCATCATAATCACCCAGAGTCCATAGATTATGTTACAGGTCACTCTTGGGGTTGTACATTTTGTGGGTTTGGATAAATGTGTAATGACATGCTTCCATCATTATAGTATCACACAGAATATTTTCACTGCCTTAAAAGTCCTCTGCACTCTGCCTATTTATTCCCCCAACCTGAAGCCTTGACAACCACTGATCTTTTTACCATCTCCATAGTTTCCCCTTTTCCAGAATGTCCAGTAGTTGGAATCATGCAGCACATTTTAAGGTGGTGTGTGCTGAAGCCCTTCAGTCTATTTTCTTTTCTCTTTTTACTTTATTGCCTTTGGTCACTTTAGTTCTGCAACTTAATCGGCACCTCTTTTTATTCTGATTAACCTTGTTTTATCTCACCTGCTCCTGATTTTTAAACAATCTATACAGACTTTCACAAATAGAACCCTCTAAAATGTTGACACAATAAAAATCACTCCCAGTCCCACCATCCAGTGATGGTCTTTATAAACATGTCTGTGTATTTCATTTTTTGTTCTAAGTATAATCCGTGAATGTGTGTATCAACAAAACTCACTAATAATATATAATGGGAGGTTTTGCTAGTTTCATATCCCCCATTTATCCACTTGCATCCTAAATAACACCCAGCTGACTTGTTCTTAGAACACATTTATCTGAACAACAGAACCATGCCATAAACCATTCTTTTATGTCATTCCTTCAGCCTGGAGCATCCTTATCAACCTTCCCATCCCCAAGATGCATTAAGCATTCCTACTTTGTGATACCAAAGTACCCTTATATTTGCTTCTATATCCAAGTACATTACACACACATTGTAAGTCCCTTATGTGTTTATCTCTTCAGCAGCACACGAAACTCCACAATTTGTTTTTGTTGTTGAAACCTGATGAATAATACGTGTTTGCTATCAGTTAATTAAATCTATGTTTCAAAACCTTTCTATTTGTATCAAAAGAAGTGCATCAATGAACATGTATTTCCTAAGAATTTACTGTATAATTAACCCTGTGCTAAGTGCTATATATCATACGAAAGAAATAATGGCCATGCTAAACACAAACAGAGAGGGGGAGAAAGAAGGTCTGGAATCAGAAGGTGTAGTGATTTGGTCCAAGTGTTGTCTCAGGTAACATGAATAAATTCTTTTATTCTCCATGTTACAGATGAGGAAATTGAGCTTAATGCCTCCCTCAAAAAACTATTTTGAGAATTTCCAAAATGAGTGCTTTCACAATGTGAGATTGAATGTTAAGAAATATTAATATTGTGCTGTAATTTAGCACGGCAATACACTTAACAATTCAATGAATGCAGCATCCAGCATCTTCAGTTCTTATTGATGATGTCAAACTTCAACTTGTCCTTCACTCAGCAAACTCGTAAATAAAATCTAGCAATGAGATTCCATCCTGACTTATTACATGATATATATTCATACTTTCTGGAAACCCTGATAAATCTTACTGAATTGGATTGCTGACAAAAACAAAGATGTTGCTTGAAAAAAACAACATTGTTGATGAGATTGTATTAAAAAGAAAGGATTTGTCTGCAAAGAGAACACCAAGACAATAAAAAAAATAAAAAGTACATTATTTGATTTTAAAGTCTTAACACTGAGATTAGATTACTAAAACCCAAGGAATTACCACATACTTCCAGAAATCTCTGGAAGACATACTTCCAGAGTCTCTCATTTTTGTACAGTATTAGCCTGATGTTGGCAAAATCTCCAGACTGACCCTTTTGTGACCAAATAGATCTCTAGAGAAATTTGTATGAATCCTGTGAGTTCTAATATTTATGCTGCTTATTTAATATGTAACTTAGCATTTTCACAGCGGATTTTAGTTGTTTTTTTCTTAATATTTAATCCTCAAAAAATATAGAACATGTCCCAGTTAACTATTATTTAGCGCTAAGTGTGTTCTCAATAAAACCCAAACAGAAATCACATTTTAAAAGAGATCATCAAAACATATATTCATACATATTCAAAATACATCATACACATTCCAATACGTGGTGATTTTTCACTTGTTTATGCAATCTTCAGTGTTTCCCTCCTCTGATAAAATTCAGAATTCCCTTGTAATTCCAGAATTCTCAGTGATAAAATTCGTTTTAATTAGAATTGAGATTTGTAAAGAAAGAGACTAAGCACAGGAAGTTATTAGAATAACAACATGACAGCTGGAAAAGTTTCAAATGGACTGATAGGACATATTAATGGATCCCAAATGTTTTTATTTTTTCTTCAATTTCTGTGTTTCCATATGAAAGCTAAAGAGAATCATTTAAGCTGAAGCATTATCTCATTAGAGCAGATAAAACAAACAAGCAAACTTTTAAAAAATGGCAAAGAAAAATTATTTCTGAAATATAATATTTTGATAAAATCTTTCTCTTCCTAGCTGGTTCGTATTGATTATTTATGGTGATTTACACCCATTGATTTTTTCCCACTTCATATTGCCTGTGTAAATAGTATCAAATTTTTTTTTATAGTTTATGGTATAATTGTATATTCAGTTAACTAGAATTGAATCAAAGCAGAATAATTAAAAAATTACACAAGTGACTAGTCTCGTGATTATATAATGCAATGTTAATAATACTCAATTTCTTACTTTATTTGTTATACATTGCTATTTGTTACTATTACCAAGCATTACTAATATAATTATTAGTTAATATTTTCTTGAGCATTTGCAATTGTCAATTAATATGCTAAGGGAATTAACATAAGTTATCTTATTTAATTCTTTTAACACTACTATGAACCAGTTACTACCATCCCAATTTTAGATTCACAGAGGATAAGTAACTTAAGTTCTCATAACTGTAAGAGATTACATTGGGAATTAAACTCATGTCCATCTAAACTATGCCACATCATGTCCTAGAAACATACTTGCAGATAGGACAGGTATATACTAGCCTTCTTTTTCAGACACAAGCACAATGAACTTACTCCAAGTTCTCATTACTCAACTTGCTCAAAAACACTCAGCAAACTCTTAAAGATTGATTTTTTTTTTTTTTTTTTGGACTACTGGTGAGCGTTCTCATTTCACCACAATTGCTTTTTAATTTATATTTGCTCTTTTGAATATCTGACCACTTATTATTCATAGTTGCAGCTGTCCTAGGATGAATATTAGTTTAAAATTTGATACTAAATTCCCACCCATGCTTGTCTGTGATTTGGGTACACCCCTCCCTCCCCCGGTGCCCCCCCCACTGTAAACAAGTATTAAAAAGGAACAAAATGTTTTTGAGAGCATTGGGCATTAGTTCAGGGAACTACCTTAAGAGAAGGTAAACATATTCCCTGGTATTTTGCCTGGGGACACGTTCAGATTTCATGGCAGAGCAAGTTGGAGGCCAGGTAGAGAAGAAACGTCTCTGAGCTGATGAGGTAGAGATAAGAGTTTCAGCTGCTGAGACAACTGGAATTTGCAGAGCAGATCCTAGAAAATAAGGAGTGGCATCAAGAGGAGAGTCCAGAAGTCTGCATGAGGATTTACCATGAGATCTCCGCTGAGAGAGTTTGTGCAGACACAGGACACGCAACTGTGAAGTACAGCAGAAATTACTTCCTGCAGAAATGAGAGAGAAACAGCGATACCAATGGTTTTTCAACAATGGGAAATGGAATTTTGGCCCTGAAAAACTGGAGAAACCTCTCTGAGAAACTCAAGCATTCAGGTAATAAGAGCCCAGAGAAGTCACAGCTTAGTGATAAGGACTACCTTTTAGAATAAAGTTCCTGCCCTAGGTCTCAGTTCAAAATTGAAATCATTACGTCCTCGGGGCGCCTGGGTGGCTCAGTCGTTAAGCGTCTGCCTTCGGCTCAGGTCATGATCACAGGGTCCTGGGATCGAGCCCCGCATCGGGCTCCCTGCTCGGCCAGGAGCCTGCTTCTCCCTCTCCCACTCCCCCTGCTTGTGTTCCCTCTCTAGCTGTCTCTCTCTCTCTGTCAAATAAATAAAATAAAATCTTTAAAAAAAAAAAAAAAGAAAAAAGAAATCATTACGTCCTCAGAAATAGTAAAACCAAGCCTCAGGAGAATGGTAGGATCTGCCAGTAAGTTAGCTGCCTATAAGGAAAAAAACAAAAACAAAAATAAAAACAAAGCCAAAAAATATCCCCATTATTTTAAGAAAGATGGCATAATCCACACTCTTTATAACATATCACCATAATGTGCAGATTATAATAAAAATTACTAGAAATGTGGGGCACCTGGTGGTGCCTCAGTGAAGTGTCGGACTCTTGATTTCGGCTCAGGTCATGATCTCAATGTCGTGAGACTGAGTCCCACATCAAGCTCCGTGCTCAGCTTGGAGTTTGCTTGAGATTCTCTCTCCCCTTCTTCTGTGCCTCCTGCTCATGCTCTCTCGCTCTCTCAAATAAATAAATAAATAAATGTTTAAAAAATATTACTAGAAATGTGAAAGTATAGGAAAATGTGAACAAAAAAAATGTCAATATAAATAAATCACACCATATCCTAGGGGTTGTAATTAACTGATGGAATCTTTTCAAGCTCCAGGATGCAAAGGAAGAACAATTCTAATGAATGAACAGATGAAAAATCTCAGTAGAGAAATTAAAACTAAAACAAAATGGGAATTTGGGGATTTTGCTATCTAAAATGAAAAACAAAATCTCTGAGTGGCTTAAGAACAGTGTGGAGACTGATTACAGAAGGGTTAGTAAACCTAAAGATACATCAATATAAAATGTTTAAAAACATTTGAAAGAAGCAGAGAGAGGGGGGCGGAGCAAGATGGCGGAGGAGTAGGAGACCTGGATTTCGTCTCCTCTCAGGAATTCAGCTGGATAGGGATCAAACCATTCTGAACACCTACAAACTCAACAGGAGATCAAAGAAAAGAAGAGCAACAACTCTCTGAACAGAAAAGCGACCACTTTTTGGAAGGTAGGACGTGCGGAGAAGTGAATCTGAGGCGACATTCGGGAGGATAGACGGTGGGGGAGGGGCCTCCGACGGCCGCTTCTGGCAAGTGATAGAGCCACGGAGCACAAAATCGGAACTTTTAGAAGTCTGCTCCGCTGAGGGACGTCACTCTGGTGGCGAAGTGGGGGGTGGAACCCTCGCGGGACAGTGTGGTCTCAGGACCCTCGGGGTCACAGAAAGACCGGGGGTGCCTGAGTGCGGCAGAGCTCCCAGGTATCGGAGCAGGGAAGCCGGCTGCAGAGACGGAGCCCAGGCGCGGGCTCTCAGCTCGGGGTTGCTATAAACCGTGATCCACGGCACAGTCGGGCCACTGCTCCTCCAGCAGGGACCCAACAAGCGGCAGATCCGGGGAGACTCACCTTCTTCCCCCGGGAGGAGAGGTGCGGGAGCGCACCGCGGGGATCTGCTGGGTTTGGAGACTCCACCCGGGGTCGGGTGCCAGATAGAAAGGCGCGGCCACAGGCCGGGTGAGCGAGGAGTGTGGCCGGAGACCGGGGAGACGGGAGTGACTGACTGCTTTTCTCTGGGGGCTCGCTGAGGAGCGGGATCCTGAGTTCTCGGCTCCTCCGGGGCGGAGACTGGGAGGCCGCCATTTTCACTCTCCGCCTCCAAAGCTGTACGGAGAGCTTGCAGGGAACAAAAGCTCCGGAGAGCAAACCCGAGCAGATTACTTAGCCCGGACCGGCAAGGGCGGGGCAATTTTGCCTCCGGCAGAGACATTTGGGAACCACGGCAACAGGCCCCTCCCCCAGAAGATCAGCGAGAACAGCCAGCCAAGACCAAGTTTACCGATCAATGAGAACGGCAGAACTCCAGCGCTAGGGGAACACTGCACATAGAATTCATGGCTTTTTTACCATGATTCTTTAGTCTTTCAAAGTTAATTATTTTTTTTAACTGTCTTTTTTTCTTTTTTCCTTTTTTCTTTTTTTTTTTTGAATTTTTCTTTTTCCCTTTTTCAACCAACATCTTATCAATCCCTTTTTTAAAAAAAAACATTTTTATTTTTCATTTTTAAAGTCATATTCTATCCCTTCATAGTAGTTACCCGTATTTTTGGCATATATATATAAGTTGTTCTCTCCTTAAAATCTTGAGATAGTTTCTTCTAACAGATCAAAATATACTCTAAATCTCTAGTGTATGGTTTTTTTCTACTCCCCTGCCTGATCACATTCTCTCCCTTTTTTCTTTCTTTCTTTCTTTTTTTTTTTAATCCTCTTCTTTCTTTTTTCAAACAACTTATCAAATCCTTTTTTAAAATTTTTTATAATTTCCATCTTTACAGTCATATTCCATCCCTTCATCATATCAACCCTTATTTTTGTACATATATAAGTTTTTCTTTCTTTAAAATTTTGGGAGGGACTTTCTTTTAACAGACCAAAATACACCCAAAATCTAGTGTGTGGCACTGATCTATAATCCAGCCTGATCATATTTGATCACATTCTGTTTTTGTTTTGTTTTGTTTTGTCCTGCTTTTGTTTGTTTTTATCTTTATCTTTATCTTTTTTCTTTTTTTCTTTCCTTTTCTTTTTTCTCTCTTTCCCTTTCTTTTCCCACTGCTTCAGGTCTTTTCTGATTTGTTTAGAGTATATTTTCTGGGGACGTTGTTACCCTGCTAGCATTTTGTTCTCTCATTAATCTATTCTCCTCTGCACAAAATGACAAGACGGAAAAAATCACCTCAACAAAAAGAACAAGAGGTAGTACCGACTGCCAGGGACCTACTCAATACGGACATTAGTACGATGTCAGATCTAGAGTTCAGAATCATCACTTTAAAGATACTAGCTGGGCTTGAAAAAAGCATGGAAGTTATTAGAGAAACCCTTTCAGGAGAAGTAAAAGAACTAAAATCGAACCAAGTAGAAATCAAAAAGGCTATTAATGAGGTGCAATCAAATATGGGGGCGCTAACTGCTAGGATAAATGAGGCAGAAGAAAGAATCAGCGAGATAGAAGACCAAATGATGGAAAATAAAGAAGCTGAGAAAAAGAGAGATAAACAACTACTGGATCACGAGGGCAGAATTCGAGAGATAAGCGATACCATAAGACGAAACAACATTAGAATAATTGGGATCCCAGAAGAAGAAGAAAGAGAGAGAGGTGCAGAAGGTATAATGGAGCAAATTATAGCAGAGAACTTCCCTAATTTGGGGAAGGAAACAGGCATCAAAATCCAGGAAGCACAGAGAACCCCTCTCAAAATCAATAAAAATAGGTCAACACCCCGACATCTAATAGTAAAACTTACGAGTCTCAGAGACAAAGAGAAAATCCTGAAAGCAGCTCGGGAGAAGAGATATGTAACCTACAATGGTAGAAACATTAGATTGGCAACAGACTTATCCACAGAGACCTGGCAGGCCAGAAAGGACTGGCAGGACATATTCAGAGCACTAAATGAGAAAAATATGCAGCCAAGAATACTATATCCAGCTAGGCTGTCATTGAAAATTGAAGGAGAGATAAAAAGCTTCCAGGACAAACAAAAACTAAAGGAATTTGCAAACACGAAACCAGCCCTACAACAAATCTTGAAAGGGGTCCTCTAAGCAAAGAGAGAGCCTAAAAGCAACATAGACCAGAAAGGAACACAAACAATATACAGTAACAGTCACTTTACAGGCAATACAATGGCACTGAACTCCTATCTTTCAATAGTTACCCTGAATGTAAATGGGCTAAATGCCCCAATCAAAAGACACAGGCTATCAGATTGGATTAAAAAACAAGACCCATCGATATGCTGTCTGCAAGAGACTCATTTTAGACCCAAAGACACCCCCAGATTGAAAGTGAGGGGGTGGAAAACCATTTACCATGCTAATGGACACCAAAAGAAAGCTGGGGTGGCAATCCTTATATCAGACAAATTAGATTTTAAACCAAAGACTGTAATAAGAGATGAGGAAGGACACTATATCCTACTTAAAGGGTCTATCCAACAAGAAGATCTAACAATTGTAAATATCTATGCCCCTAACATGGGAGCAGCCAATTATATAAGGCAATTAATAACAAAAGCAAAGAAACACATCGACAACAATACAATAATAGTGGGGGACTTTAACACCCCCCTCACTGAAATGGACAGATCGTCTAAGCAAAAGATCAACAAGGAAATAAAGACTTTAAATGACACACTGGACCAAATGGACTTCACAGACATATTCAGAACATTCCATCCCAAAGCAACGGAATACACATTCTTCTCTAGTGCCCATGGAACATTCTCCAGAATAGATCACATCCTAGGTCATAAATCAGGTCTCAACCGGTACCAGAAGATTGGGATCATCCCCTGCCTATTTTCAGACCACAATGCTTTGAAACTAGAACTCAATCACAAGAGGAAAGTCAGAAAGAACTCAAATACATGGAGGCTAAAGAGCATCCTACTGAAGAATGAATGGGTCAACCAGGAAATTAAAGAAGAATTAAAAAAATTCATGGAAACCAATGAAAATGAAAACACAACTATTCAAAATCTTTGGGATACAGCAAAGGCAGTCCTAAGAGGAAAGTATATAGCAATACAAGCCTTTCTCAAGAAACAAGAAAGGTCTCAAGTACACAACCTAACCCTACACCTAAAGGAGCTGGAGAAAGAACAGCAAATAAAGCCTAAACCCAGCAGGAGAAGAGAAATAATAAAGATCAGAGCAGAAATCAATGAAATAGAAACCAAAAGAACAGTAGAACAGATCAACGAAACTAGGAGCTGGTTCTTTGAAAGAATTAACAAGATTGATAAGCCCCTGGCCAGACTTATCAAAAAGAAAAGAGAAATGACCCAAATCAACAAAATCATGAATGAAAGAGGAGAAATCACAACCAACGCCAAAGAAATACAAACAATTATAAGAACATATTATGAGCAACTCTATGCCAACAAATTAGATAACCTGGAAGTAATGGATGCATTCCTAGAGATGTATCAACTACCAAAACTGAACCAGGAAGAAATAGAACACCTGAACAGACCTATAACCACTAAGGAAATAGAAGCAGTCATCAAAAATCTCCCAAAACACAAAAGCCCAGGGCCAGATGGCTTCCCAGGGGAATTCTACCAAACATTTCAAGAAGAATTAATACCTATCCTTCTGAAACTGTTCCAAAAAATAGAAATGGAAGGAAAACTTCCAAACTCATTTTATGAGGCCAGCATTACCTTGATCCCAAAACCAGACAAAGACCCCATTAAAAAGGAGAATTACAGACCAATATCCCTGATGAACATGGATGCAAAAATTCTCACCAAAATACTAGCCAATAGGATCCAACAGTACATTAAAAGGATTATTCACCACGACCAAGTCGGATTTATCCCTGGGCTGCAAGGTTGGTTCAACATCCGCAAATCAATCAACGTGATACAATACATTAACAAAAGAAAAAACAAGAATCACATGATCCTCTCAATAGATGCAGAAAAAGCATTTGACAAAGTACAGCATCCTTTCTTGATCAAAACTCTTCAGAGTATAGGGATAGAGGGTACATACCTCAATATCATAAAAGCCATCTATGAAAAACCTACAGCGAATATCATTCTCAATGGGGAAAAACTGAGAGCTTTCCCCCTAAGGTCAGGAACGCGGCAGGGATGTCCACTATCACCACTGCTATTCAACATAGTATTGGAAGTCCTAGCCACAGCAATCAGACAACAAAAAGAAATCAAAGGCATCCAAATTGGCAAAGAAGAAGTCAAACTCTCACTCTTTGCAGATGATATGATACTTTATGTGGAAAATCCCAAAGACTCCACCCCAAAACTGCTAGAACTCATACAGGAATTCAGTCAAGTGGCAGGATATAAAATCAATGCACAGAAGTCAGTGGCATTCCTATACACCAACAACAAGTCAGAAGAAAGAGAAATTAAGGAGTCGATCCCATTTACAATTGCACCCAAAACCATAAGATACCTAGGAATAAATCTAACCAAAGAGGCAAAGGATCTGTACTCAGAAAACTATAAAATACTCATGAAAGAAATTGAGGAAGACACAAAGAAATGGAAAAACGTTCCATGCTCATGGATTGGAAGAACAAATATTGTGAAGATGTCAAT
>NW_022589744.1:7577103-7731249 GCF_004348235.1 Phoca vitulina
AGATACCTAGGAATAAATCTAACCAAAGAGGCAAAGGATCTGTACTCAGAAAACTATAAAATACTCATGAAAGAAATTGAGGAAGACACAAAGAAATGGAAAAACGTTCCATGCTCATGGATTGGAAGAACAAATATTGTGAAGATGTCAATCCTACCTAGAGCAATCTACACATTCAATGCAATCCCCATCAAAATACCATCCACTTTCTTCAAAGAAATGGAACAAATAATCCTAAAATTTGTATGGAACCAGAAAAGACCCCGCATAGCCAGAGGAATGTTGAAAAAGAAAAGCAAAGCTGGCGGCATCACAATTCCAGACTTCCAGCTCTACTACAAAGCTGTCATCATCAAGACAGTATGGTACTGGCACAAAAACAGACACATAGATCAATGGAACAGAATAGAGAGCCCAGAAATGGACCCTCAACTCTATGGTCAACTAATCTTCGACAAAGCAGGAAAGAATGTCCAATGGAAAAAAGACAGTCTCTTCAACAAATGGTGTTGGGAAAATTGGACAGCCACATGCAGAAGAATGAAACTGGACCATTTCCTTACACCACACACAAAAATAGACTCCAAATGGTTGAAAGACCTCAATGTGAGACAGGAGTCCATCAAAATCCTAAAGGAGAACACAGGCAGCAACCTCTTCGACCTCAGCCGCAGCAACTTCTTCCTAGAAACATCGCCAAAGGCAAGGGAAGCAAGGGCAAAAATGAACTATTGGGACTTCATCAAGATAAAAAGCTTTTGCAAAGCAAAGGAAACAGTCAACAAAACCAAAAGACAACTGACAGAATGGGAGAAGATATTTGCAAATGACATATCAGATAAAGGGCTAGTATCCAAAATCTATAAAGAACTCATCAAACTCAACACCAAAAGAACAAAGAATCCAATCAAGAAATGGGCAGAAGACATGAACAGACATTTCTCCAAAGAAGACATCCAAATGGCCAACAGACACATGAAAAAGTGTTCAATATCACTCGGCATCAGGGAAATCCAAATCAAAACCTCAATGAGATACCACCTCACACCAGTCAGAATGGCTAAAATTAACAAGTCAGGAAATGACAGATGTTGGCGGGGATGCGGAGAAAGGGGAACCCTCCTACACTGTTGGTGGGAATGCAAGCTGGTGCAGCCACTCTGGAAAACAGTATGGAGGTTCCTCAAAAAGTTGAAAATAGAGCTACCATATGATCCAGCAATTGCACTACTGGGTATTTACCCCAAAGATACAAAAGTAGGGACCCGAAAGGCTACGTGCACCCCGATGTTTATAGCAGCAATGTCCACAATAGCCAAACTGTGGAAAGAGCCAAGATGTCCATCAACAGATGAATGGATAAAGAAGATGTGGTATATATATGCAATGGAATATTATGCAGCCATCAAAAGGAATAAGATCTTGCCATTTGCAACGACGTGGATGGAACTGGAGGGTATTATGCTGAGCGAAATAAGTCAAACAGAGAAAGACATGTATCATATGACCTCACTGATATGAGGAATTCTTAATCTCAGGAAACAAACTGAGGGTTGCTGGAGTGGGGGGTGGGGTGGGAGGGATGGGGTGACTGGGTGATGGACACTGGGGAGGGTATGTGTTCTGGTAAGCGCTGTGAATTGTGCAGGACTGTTGAATCTCAGATCTGTACCTCTGAAACAAATAATGCAATATATGTTAAGAAAGAAAAAAAGAAGAAGAAGAATGTAGCAGGAGGGGAAGAATGAAGGGGGGAAATCGGAGGGGGAGAAGAACCATGAGAGACGATGGACTCTGAAAAACAAACTGGGGGTTCTAGAGGGGAGGGGGTTGGGAGGATGGGTTAGCCTGGTGATGGGTATTGAGGAGGGCACGTTCTGCATGGAGCACTGGGTGTTATGCACAAACAATGAATCATGGAACACTATATCTAAAACTAATGATGTAATGTATGGGGATTAACATAACAATAAAAAAAATTTAAAAAATAAAAAAAAAAATAAAAAAAAAAAAAAAAAAAAAAAAAGAAGCAGAGAGAAACAAGGTTGACAAAAAATGAAGAGACTCAGTGGCCTGTGCAAAAATGAAAACTGGTCTTACACCTGAGTTATTGGAGACCAGTATTGGAAGAAGAAAAAAGAAATGCAGAAAATGTTTTTTTGAAGAAATTTCTCACCCTCAGGGGGAAAAAAATCAAGTTACATATTCAAGGAGTTCAATGTACACCAAGTAGAATAAATACCTAAAGAACCATACCTTGGTATATCACAATCTTACTGCTCGAAGCTAAGACAAAGAGAAATTTTAAAATCTGCCAAAGGAAAAAAAAGATTACCTCTAGGGAAATTTGATTTTATTATATGAAATCAACTGATTTCTCGATGTCAAAAGACACTAGAAAACAATCAAACAATGTCCTTCAAGTGGCAGGGGGTAGAAGTTGACCTAGAATTCTGCATTCAGTGAAAATCTCCTTCAAAAATGATGGTGAAATTAAGACAATTCCAGTCAAACAATGGCTGAGAAAATTAATTGCCACCAACATCTTATGAATGTGGAAAGGATTTCTTCAGACCGAAGAAAAATAGCACTTGGTAGAAAAACAGTCACAAGGGAAATGCACTCTCCTCAGAAACCCACAATGGGGGACAGCAAGGATCATCAGACTATGGCCTCTGAGCCAAATCCAGCCTGCAGACAGTTTGTGTAAATTTATTGGAACAGAGCCACACCTATTCATTTGCATACTGTCTACGGCCCTTTTGTGTTGCAATTGCAGAGCTGAGTTGTGAGAGATGCTATCTGGCACTTTACAGGAAAAGAAATTGCCAAGTCTTATCACAGAGAATAAGAAACGGAAACCATGATAAAACATTTGTCCATGGACAAAGTACAATATAATAGAGCACGAATTTATGCATTGAGGAAACCCAGGGTTTTAAAAAATATTGAGCTATTTGGAGATTTTCACCAAAGAAGTGAGAGACTGAAAAGTGAAAATGGTATGAGCCTTAACTAAAAGGCGACTCTCCAGAGTCTATGCATCCACTAGGACAGAAGATTTGCAAATGGTTCTTTGATGCCATCCAGGGTTAGATTCAAGATGTAGTATAAAAAGTAAGATTCTGTTGATTTTTATCAGTTTTTCAATTCACTTCAAGGCAAATGGAATTTGGAATTATGTTCACCGTGTCTACTACAAACTAAGTAAATAAATAAAGGATTTGTGGATGGTTTATCCCGTGTTCAACTTTTTAAAGGCTTATTTCCATAAGACATTATTTCTTAAAAAGCATTCTTTCACAGAGTGGAGATTTGTGGCCAGATTTGTCTATCAGACTTGCAAGAGCACAGGTGGGAGTTTAGGGAAATAAACAGCACCCATAAGGACCTGTTGATTAATTTGAGCTCAGACTTTTCCATCCCTTATATTCTCTTTCCTTTCTCTGCACATCTGTGACACTGGAGTTTGGCCCAGAGGAAGAACACACAGTTGAGATAGAGACGTGAGCCAAGAAAGCCACATATTCGGATCAGATGGGATGCAGATGAACATCTGTGCTGAGAAAAGAAAGCCAAGGGTGATATTCTTCAACATTGAAATAACTATGCAGAGTTCTACCCCTGTAAAAAGCGCCCTCTTTTTTTTTTTTTTCTCTGAGTTTTTCACTTAAAGAAGCAGCATCTCTTTCTGTAAGGCACATAAATATTATCTGCCCACTCCTCTGCAGGTGTGTGTTTGTTTCTTGCTTCAGTTTAGCCGTTCAAAGGCACATGCAAACCTTCTATTATTTGTATCCATATTTAAAGTGGGTTTGACAGTCAGATTTTTGCACTGACAGGCACACAATAAAAATCATGTACTATTACTAGTTTTCGAGGCAGAATTATTTCATAACAATTATCTTCAAATCTCCAATGTTCTGTGTGCTCCAAACCAATTGTCTTTAAATTAATAATTAAGTCAAAGTGACAGTGGATGACAGATGCAATTGGTTTCATTTGTGAGACAAGCACTGCTTTTACTATCGCCATGGAATCATTCTGGCTGGGTGTCAGAATATTTAAGCCATTGAATGTAACCAAATTGGTAGTCAGACAAGGTGCACATTTTCAGGCAAACACACATTTGTGTGAGTGTGTGGGTGGGTGTGCGTGCACGTAATACACTTACTCACCAAATCCCAGTAGCTTCAGCGAGATTTGTAATCTAAAGAGCTACAAAGTGTTTGATAGATATAAAAGGTATTTCTTATGAAACAGCTTTGTTCCCACGTTGTCCCTTTAAGCCAAGGGTTGGCCAAAATGTTCAGTAAAAGGCTAGATAGGATTTTTGGCTTGTAAACCATATGGTCTCTGGCCCAACTCTTCAACTCTGCTCTTAGGGTGTGAAAGCAGCCATAGAAAATACGTTCATGAATAGGCGTAGCTCCGGTCCAATAAAACTGTATTTACAAAAACAGGCAGCAGGGAGAGTTTGGTCCTTGGGCTGCTTTAAACCGTTAGTCAACATACTTTATTTAGAGCATAGTACACACCCTTTTAATTTAAGTTCTTATTCCCTTTCTATTAAAATTACAAAGCGTTACTAGAGATGAGGAAAGAGCAAATGCGGTTTAAAAATAGAAGAGTGGTGGTGATTTCTGATATCAAACAATCCAAAATGTATTTTTATAGATCTAGCAGGTGATATTTACATGGCGTGTAACAAATGACCTCCATGTAATTTATCTCGTTGGATTCCGGTAACAATCTTGTGAGTTACAAAGGACAGGTTGGATTCTTAAGCCCCATAGAGCTTAAAAAGGTTAAAGGGCTCACCCAGTGTCAGAAATGCTAAAATGTAGAATCGAGATTTTGAACTTTCTGTTTGGGTACCAAAACTTTTATTTGGGGCAGCAAGACATTTGGGGGACCTGATTTTTGGTGGTCATTTTGATTGCACAGAAGTGGTCCGAATTCAGCTCTTGATGTGCAATTACTGTTGGAAGTGAAAAATATTTTCTGTATTATTAGATTAATGAAGATAGCAAGAATGAATAATTTAAGAAAAAATAGAAACAAGCCTCAAATACTCATTTTTTCCCCTTAATAACAGCATTTCTCTGCCTGCTTCATAGAGGTAATTGCCCCACTGATCCTCTTGGCTTCCCCTTGGAGACAGGGGAATAGCCTTTTATGCAGGATTCCGTCACTTCAAAAAGAGTCTCTAAAATGATTCACTCCTAGCCAACTGGCATTCGAAGGATCTGTTATGTACGCTTTTGGCTTCTGTACAATTTTACTGTTACAAATTTTATTACATAAAAAGCTCAAAAAAGAGACAAACCACTGCTTTAGAATTTTTGATATAGACATCGAGCCATCAGTGCAGGAAATCACCCTTGTGGATTATGTCCGTAGCTCTCCTGTCTGTCTAAGAACGAATCACCTTATAATATTACCTTCTAACTTTCCTCTATATTGATGATTTTTCTCCAATAAGAGCAAAATGTTTTGGAGAAACTGTCTGAATATCTTTACCACATTGGTCTAAGATCACAGGGTCTACAATTTCCATCCTTACTTTTATTTTTTTCTTAAATGGCTCTCTTAGAGAAAACCAAGTTAAATTATTTCACAGTTGTACGTATATATAACATCTGAGAATGTAGGCCATTTACGAACACTTTGCTGATGCTACCACAACATAAATATTAAGATTAAAGCTGCTCATTAATATAAAATTTGGTGAAAATGACTTGTCTGGGGAAGGATAAGCAGTTGGGGGCACAGCTCTTCACACTCCAAAGATGGTATCCCCAAAGTATAAAGTGAAAAGGCAATCTGATAGATACGAGCATCTGTTTTCCTAGGCAAAATAATGCCAAAGGTGAAAGGTAGAGCTGGGGTAAGGGTAGAACTCTGAGAATGACCTTATTCTCCCAAATTTCCAGGAAGAGGCAAAGTCACTCTCTTCTTGGCTATAGAGAGTGATGCCATTCAAGGAAGAGATGTTCATTTCTCAATCTATTTCAGAGTAGATGGTGGTACCCTCACTTGAGCCACTGATAATCTCAGCTATTGAGATTCATGAAAGCGGCCATGGAGAAGGGACTTCCTGCTCTTCAAAACAGCATGCATTATTTTTGGCATCATTCGCTGTCTATCAAAAGTTATAAATAGTGCCTGCAAAGCAGTGCCATTTGAAGTTTATCTCCCTTCCTTTATTGAACTCTTATCAGCAAGGTACAAAGGTAATTACAATAATATCATCACTACAGAGAGAGAGAGAGAGAGAGAGAAGACCTTTGAGGCTTTCTAAATTGTTTTCAAAAACTAGAGTCTGGGGTGGCTCAGTCGTTAAGCGTCTGCCTTTGGCTCAGGTCATGATCCTAGAATCGTGGGATGGAGTCCCGCATCGGGCTCCCTGCTCAACAGGGAGCCTGTTTCTCCTTCTCCCATTCCCCCTGCTTATGTTCCTTCTCTCGCTCTCTCTCTCTGTCAAATAAATAAAATCTTTAAAAAAAAAAAAAAAGTAGAGTCTGTACCTAGGCTAGTCAAGAATTAGATTAGTCAGTGCGGCCGGCACCAGAAAATCTTCACACGTAAAAATTATCCCGGGTTCCAATCGCGATGGGTACGGTGCGGGGGGGTGTCCACTCGGACCGATAGGGAGCACCACAGCATGAGTTGAGAAAGTCCTTTAACAAAAGGCTGTCAGATATGATTTACGGAGCTGGCCTCTATTGGGCAAGCCTCACTGAACACTCTGAATTCGAGCTTTCTACACTGACAGACTTTTCCATAACCCAACAAAGACCTAGAGTTATAGGCAGTTCATAAAAGTGATGTCTTTTGTTTAGATCTAACAGGGTCTCTCAACAGGGGAGGCAGAAGCAATGAAGTGCAAAATATAATATGAAATCAATTTCCCTTCTCACACGACCCTGAGAATAAGAAAAGATTCTTGTTTGCCTGGGGCTGCTAAAAATCCAAATGTCTTCTGGGTGGTTGGAACAGAAGGCCCAGAGAATTTAAGAATATTTTTAGTTTAATTAGTTTAGGCATTTCATTTTGAGACAGATTGAGTGCATTTCATCAGTTGGTTTCGGGATAACAGAAGTCTGAGTAAGATCGTTTTTCCAGATATAGGGTGAGGTAGTTTGGGATAGAGGTTATGCTTTTTTTTTTTTTGACAGAGAGAGACACAGCGAGAGAGGGAACACAAGCAGGGGGAGTGCGAGAGGGAGAAGCAGGCTTCCCGCGGAGCAGGGAGCCCGATGCGGGGCTCGATCCCAGGACTCTGGGATCATGACCTGAGCCAAAGGCAGGCGCTTAACGACTGAGCCACCCAGGTGCCCCGGGATAGAGGTTATGCTTAATGAGATCTACTTTCAGGGGAAAAAAAAAAATTGTATTAGTGGCTAAAGAAAGGGAACGCCAAACTATGTTCCAGCACCAACTTTAACCACTTAGGAAGATTTTTGAACATGGTGATGTAACTGCTTAGGTGACTCTGTCGCCCAGCAGAGATGGGTGGAAACACTTTGAACTGCATTTAATTGCTTATTCACCATGCTATGCCTGAGGACGTGGTTTTATTTCACATGTAGCTATAACCATGGTGATGTTTGAAAACATGGACAGCATATAAAACATCTTACTAGTTTCATTAATAGAATATATCACACAAATAAGGAAGAATTGCTTGTTCAGAGACTGTTGAGGTCTAAAAGTTATGTCTTATTTTGGTAAATGATAGGAAGAATTTTACGTAAACTGTGCACTCTAGAGCTCTCCATAACGTGATTCTAGCCCTGCAGGTACAAATATATATTCCTCTATATTTCTTCTAAAACATGTTCCTTACAAGTTGTAAATTAGTCTGAACTTAACTGTGACGTTAGATTTTTTTTCAAGTGTTGGTTGATTCAGTAGTATGGGTAATATCATCCACTTTTTACCTATGCTATAGAAGGATAATTGTTTGTTTTTTAAGAGAGGGAGAGAGAAGGGGGGAGGGGCAGAGGGAGAAAGAGAATCTTAAGCAGGTTCCCTGACCAGCACGGAACCTGATGGGGGCTCAATCTCATAACCCTGAGATCATGACCTGAGCCGAAATCAAGAGTTGGACGCTTAACTGACTGAGCCACCCAGGTGCCCCTGGAAAGATAATTCTTAACATTATGAAACAGAGTACCTGAGTATCAGAGTCTCAATATGAGTTCTCCAAGAATAGACATCAAAATGGAATTAGATATGAGCACATTTACTGGAGAAACACTTTTGAAGGATAAAATGAAGAAAGGTGAGAGGTCTGACATCTTTGAAAGGAGAGAGGAAAGGAAGGAAGAAAGGGAGTGAAGGGAGGGTGGGCCTCACACTGCAGGACTGCTCTGACAAAGTGTTGGCCAGGCTGAGGGAGAGCTCTAGAACAAAGATCATTTGTAGGAAGAATCCTTCATTCAAAAGGAAAGGCTGAGCTCTAATATTGCAACTGTGCTCACGCATTATCTGGGATAAACCCAGAAGGCATCCCAAAACGTGGCAGCTGGAGGCTACCAACCATCCATATTTCTCTCAATAGGATCTCTCCTGAGGCACAATCTGAGCCCTATCCTCCATGGTTGCCACAACTTAGAAATCTCATTTGTGGAACATCGAAATGGTAAATGTGAAAAGAAATTGCACGTGTAATCATATTGCAAGAGGGATTCCAACATATTTGATTCTAACGTAGATAAGACAGGTACTAACCACTCAAGACTAACTCATGAAAAAAAAGCTAAAACTGAAATAATTTCATCCATCAGTTGTTTGTTTTTCTTAACCTAGGAAAAGAATGTTAAATTCAGCGTTAGCAGCAATAATCCTTGGATCATCTCCAAGCATATCGGAGTTCAGTGGGGTCATACTTTCATAAATAGTAGGATAGGTTACGCATGTCATGATTTAAATTCATGATTTAAAACATTGATACGTAGATGATGTGCCAATGGTGCCCTGAGGGTTGTGCCCCTTCACGAAGAACAATCCAGAACAAAAGTAAAAAGAAATGTGTCCTCACCACCTCTTTATTCCTCTTTTACATGCTAATCTTCTTTGAGCTGTCCAAATTCCCTGGAGTTGCCTTTTATTTTCTGGGGCTTCCTATCGCTAAGAATTCTCTAGAGGAACACGTATCAATGAGACTCTCTCCAAAAGTGTTTCTCCTTCGGATTCCACAATCTCATCTTATGTTTCATTCATTATCAGTCATTTTCTCAGATCCAGATGGAATGAGTTGAAAACATGATGAGGATGAAGTAGACCTAACACAAAAGACTTGTCTAGCTTCTCTCCAACAATGGGGGTTTGTTACTGGGGCACAAGGAAAGGCAGGGTAACCTATGCTGGGTGCCCATAATTCTAAGTCTGGGATGTATCGTTTGCTTCATGAAGGAGCAGACCCATAGCTCCGATTTATTTAGGATATCTTCTCCCCACCCTCGCCTGATGATATTCCCCCACTGAGTATACCTCCCCTTCTCGCTTCCTGTAAGAGAGAATTTGTCCTGTTCCATTTGTCCAAAGAAATGTGGAGTCCGGGGATGAGTCAGGGCAGATCTGGTGGTTCTATCTCACGCCTAACCTATTTATCGTGACTGCAACTTTGGCCTCATTTCCTTGACCAATCAATAGCTGCTATGCTAGCAGGATTTATTTCTCATGGTCCTCCTGGGCTAAGTCGGAGCTGCTTTGTACATAAAGAACCTCTTGGGGCTGCTTTCTGCAAAAGAGGGCAATTAGAATTTTATGGACTCTCCAGTACAAGTGTTAATGTTTGATAAAACCTAACTATGTTACTCCTCGCACTTGACTGCTTTTAACCATTGTTTCAATGCCTCTAAGTCGAAAAGCTATGCTTGCATTGCAATCACGGAGCTGTATGGGCTTCACCCCATGCTGTACGTTCTTCCGCAAGAGTCCAGACTTGTTCATCAACCGTTGGCTACCCGCCCTGGACTAATCATTTCACTTTTTGGAACCAAAGTGAACTTTATCTTTGGATCTTGTCGTGGACTTTAACTTCTGTTTCTAGCTCACGATCGTGATTTCTTTAATGACAACTTGGCTCTCAATTCAGGTTGCTGTGTGATTACTTAGGACATCAAATTCTTTGCAGCTCATATGTGGCTCAGCACCATGAAAAAGTAAGGGTGTAAGGTTGTATCTGCCAATAACAGGAGCCCAATAAAGTTAATTATTTCTCCGTTAGGCACTTCGCTAGTACCCTGAACACATGGAACAGATTATCTGGCCCTGCAATGTTGTTAAATAAAATGTGCAAAAAAGAAAATACAATTATTGCTAAAGTAAAAACATACCACCAGGGGTTATTAAAAAAAGCAAGATGTTTTACATTTTAAGGATGTTTTGCTGCTACATGTGTGTGTTTGGTGAAAAACGATTAGCTCCAAGACACTGCAGTGCCAGTGTTAAACTTTTCCTTCTGCCCCATTGTCTTCCAGTCACCTGAAATAAATGGAAGCAGACTTTCTCATTCTGCAGGAAAATAATTTTTTTTAAATTAAAGGCATATTTTGGCAATGTTGGAATATAGACTACCTACTTAAAACATTTATTTTTTACCATAACTAGGATGATTCTTTAATAAGAACATATTTACTTCTATCAGACCCCTGGGCAGGTCTAAATTGCTATGAACTCCATTTATTCACAAATGGATATCAACACCTAAAGTAACTGCACTCTGGTATAGACGATAAATTACTTTGGTACATGGTGGGGGGGCTATAGTCCTCTTTTAGCTATGCTTAAAAGAACCATGGGAATTTAATAAATACAATGTATTTATAAGATAAAGAGTCATAATCAGCTTCTTTCACCGCTGTGAATTGTGCAAGACTGTTGAATCACAGATCTGTACCTCTGAAACAAATAATACAATATAGGTTAAAAAAAAAGAAGAAGAAGAAGATAGCAGGAGGGGAAGAATGAAGGGGGGAAATCAGAGGGGGAGACGAACCATGAGAGACGATGGACTCTGAAAAACAAACTGAGGGTTCTAGAGGGTGGGGGGTGGGAGGATGGGTTAGCCTGGTGATGGGTATTAAAGAGGGCACGTTCTGCATGGAGCACTGGGTGTTATACACAAACAATGAATCATGGAACACTACATCAAAAACTAAAGATGTAATGTACGGTGAGTAACATAACAATAAAAATTTTAAAAAAAAGTTTTCAATTTCTCACCCAAATTTAACATAGTATTATATTGCCTAAATGTAATGCAATTACATCTACATTAACCACTTTTCATTTTAAATTGCTTTTCCCATATTGCAAATAACTGTGATGGTAAGATATTTGGCTGATGAGCACTAGAGATTATACAAGAATGTTTTATGAGATTTGAATTTTGTGTGCATGCCCTATAAATAATCAAACTGTATACATTTCAGTACAACACTGTATTAACCCATTCAACATTACAGACTGATTCATAAATTAGCCTAAAACACCCGAGGATCAGAAAAATAAAAACCATTTTGGATTTTAATATCTGTAGCTTCAATTAAACAAAAGATTTTTACCCATTTTTGTCAAGTGTCAAAAGTCAAGTGAACTGACACTAAAACACTTCTGAGTAAACAGATCTGGACTCTTGCTGTTAATTGTCCTGCAAAACCAAGTATTGTGTTGGCATTACGTTTTTATGTGTGGATCTTTGATAAGCAAAGGAGACACGCCCATGTCAGTACAATACTTGATTTTCCTCAATTTCCTACATCTTGTTATGAATCACCAGAATGATGAAAATTGAGAAAGTGACTAGAATTTCCAAAATGAACATTTGCCATTTGAGATTTTTATTTTACTTTCATTACACGTGCAGTCTAGTAGGTTACACCAAAATCTTATACTTCCCAAATGTAACACTTTTCAGCCAATCATTAGTTCTGTACTCTGCTTACTCCATAGCTTTCTTACATTTTAAAAGAATGATCAGGCGGGCGAGAACCTTAAAATGAACAGAAACTGATCAGTTTTTCCAATGGACAGAATCAAGTGGTCAAATCTTCATCTTTGGGGCCAAACTGCCCAGCATTCTGGCTACATGTCACTGGAGAAGCATTTCAGATTTTAGAGGAATTCAGCTGCTTCTCCTCTGTTTTTACCCTCAGAATCAATGAGATGTGATCACACTCCGATCACAATTTTAATAAGAACTTTTGGTGAAATATGAGCTTCATTCTTTTTTTGTGCCATTCTTTCTAGCTTAGGGAATATTTGATTAGAGAAGGTCAGCATTGGTTAGGTCAGAAGGAAGCAAATGGTACATTCGAGAAACTGGACTGGCCTGGAGTGGGTTTACATGGAAGCGCTCTCACCCCCTTCTCAACTAAAAGCTCAGATAGAGCATTAATGAGAAAATCAAGTGCATAGCCTAGCTATGACTTCAAATTGTTAAATATAATACGCTTACAGCTGCACAGTATGATTTAAATGATATAAAATATAACACTGTAGCATTTCCAAGAGGAAGTAATTTAGGGTAATGGCTTTAACTCCCCTTTACTAAAAATGCAGCTAGTTGCCAACAATTTAAAAGGGACTTTGTTACCATCAAGACAAGCCCCTCAATTTCAATGAGATGATGACTCACTGTTGATAACCCTGATTTCTTTGAGATTTTGATGTGTAGAGAAAAAAAGATGATTTGGCTACTATTAATAGGCATCTGTGCAAAATAGAAACAGTCATTGTGAAGCATGTAGCCAGAGGCTATTTGAAAGGGAATCTGGAAGATAATTATAGGATTCCATAAATGACATAACTAGGTTTTGGCAACTTTTTAGAAAAATTTGCAGACAGATATTGTATGTTTAGTAGGTTAACTAAATCATCCAAATTACTCTTTTTATTCGTGTTACAAGTAATGTAATATAACTGCCCTATATTTTATAGATTTGGCATAATCAACATGACTTAATATACTTACATTCACATGTACACTCAGCTTTTCTATTCATTTCAAGTGGATTTAAACAAAGCTAAATTTTGAAGTTTAATATATAAACATGAATACTGCAACATGGAAGAAAAAACATGTTCCCTTAAAAAGTCATCTTTTAGAGTCATTCTATTAGAATTTTTTTTTTAGCAAGCAACAATTAAATATTTAACACTTATTATTCTATGCGAGCTCCATGATTTTCCAATTCTTCACAAGGAAGCATATTTTACACATAATCTTACTTGAAATCCTAATGTGTGAAAATGAGTAAACTATTATCTTATTAGTATATTTATTTTATAAATCTAATGTTTATAACTTCCAATGATTACTGGATCATTCCACGGGAACCATATTACTGTGTTAAATAGGGACATCTTTGAAATAATAGCTTCAAGAAGTTAATGGCAATTTTACTTACACTTCCATGTACCATTTGCTCCTGTATTTTTATTTGGTTGCATAATATTCAGAAAACCTTGATTTATTAAACCAAGTCATGTATGGTAACAGACTTAAATCTCTACCCTCGAGTTTTAGGACAAGTATCCTAATAGTGATATCTTATGAAATTTTCACCATGATATGTTCAATTTACAGCACAAATGAACATGTTCCTAAAATGCAAACATTTTGTATATGAATACTGTGTTTATAACAGTGTTAAAGAAAGTTAGCATGTAAATCATGCATCCCAAAAATGCTGAATCACATGTTTGCATAATCTTTTGCAACATCTTTCGTAGAACCTTAAGGTTCTCTGGAACACAGCATTTTCAAAACCGCAATGGTCGCTGGAGAAAAATATTAATAGTTACAATAATATTAATAATAATTTTGTCCTTAGCCTTTATATTTGATTTAATAAAAGCTCCCATGGGAATAGTTTAAGAAAAAATGTTATTAGAAGTTTCGTTTGTGAGTAGTAAAGAACCCCCAATAATAGTGTCATAACAAAGGGGCATGTATTTCTCTTATGTAAAAAAAAAAAAAATCCAGAGATGGATAGATCAATTCATGTTCCAAGGCAGCTGATTATCATACTCACTTTGCCCCCAGCAAGATGGGACTGGTGTTGGGAGGGGTACATGGCTTTTACCCTTTCAGGACACTTTTTGGTATTGTCATACTGCTGCGACTTACACCCCATTAATCAGAGCTAAGTAACATGACCACACATAACTGCAGGGAATCTGGAACTGTGATCTTTAACCGGGTGCCCTGTAGTTTCCATTACCAAGACAGAAGGAGGGAAGGAAGAAACCATATCTCAAACACTAAGAACAAGTATCTTTCTTTGCATTCCATATGTCACTCTAAGTCACGGCACATTTGATTTACATTTGGAATTCTGTATATCTTAGAAAACATCCCAACTTCATCCTCTGGTTCTTCAAACCAGAATCATTATGGGTTTCCAATAGGAGTGTTAGCTGTCACTGCTGTTCCCGCAGCTCCCACTCATGACCCCAAATGGTACATGTCCTCAGGCTGGAACCAATGACTATAGAAAACTTTCAGTCTATTTCCTTCCTTCAATTGTCAATCCCCACTAATTGCTGCCATGTTTTAGCTGTTCTCCAGCGTCTTCAGGTGATTGCATTTGTATTTTGTCCAGAGCTTCTAGCTGTTTTCTGTAGGAGACTTAGTGCATAGAAGCTTATCAACCATAACTGGAAGTAGAAACTCACGGAAGTTTTCTTCTTGATATTTGCATGACTGTTTCTTCTTGTCACTCAGATTCAACCTAAGTGTCATCTTTTTAAGGTTTTTTCTGCCTGGAATTTAAAGTAACTTTTAACCTCTCTGTATAAAAAAAGCAGTCTATTTTGGGGCACCTGGGTGGCTCAGTCAGTTAGGTATCCAACTCTTGGTTTCGGCTCAGGTCAAGTTCTCGGATCATGAGATCAAGACCCTCATTGGGCTCTGTGCTGAGTGTGCACCTGCACACCCTCTCTCACTCTCAAAACAAAACAAAATATCCTATTTTAAGACTGTGCACAGCACTATAACAGAGCATATGTTTTCCTTATTCTTTCTTCAAACCTCTGAAGTTAAGTGTCTGTGAGTCGGTGAGATCCTCTCTGTGTATTCAAAACACTCCACTATCTTCCCCCCACACACAAACACACATACATACAAGTGTACACACACCTACAATGATCATACTTTCCAATTTGCCTGGGCTAGTCTCAGATTATGCCCCTTGTCATGGCATAATGATTAATAATATCTTCTAGTCCTCTCAAAATTGTCTAGATTGGACTGATAAATTATATGTTAATGTTTAAAACACCTCTTATATTGCTCTATTTTTCTTCACATCACTGATCATCACCTGACATATTAGAATTTATGTCCATACATATATAAAAATATATTTAATACATTACATATATGTCTATATATTAAGATATATGTCTGTCTCCCCATACTAGGATGTAAACTTATGAGCGCAGGAACTTTTCTGTTTGGCTCCCTATTAAATATTAGTGGCTAGGGCAGTCCTTGGCACAAAGAAGATTTGTTGAAGGAGCAAATGAATAAATCAATTTCTTTTCTTTGTCTACCCTAACAGAATATAACTTACATGATACTGAGACCTGATATTTATAGTTCCCCAATTTATCACCCATTCCTGGCATATAGTAGGACCCCAAAACATTAATAAATTAATCTTACAACATAAATTTACTTTTTCTGCTTTGAAATTATTAATATGTGAATGATGAGCTTTGATATTTGCATAGGCAACTTGATTAAGTTTCTTTTGCTGCTGCATAAGTCTTATTTATCTCAAAGATCAAGAGTCTTATTGACAATCAGATTTCCATTTATATTATATGAACAGAGAGAACTAAGGCAGTTTCTAAGCCCCCAGATTAAGGATCACTTTACTCAGTGCAAGGGGTGGAACAATGCCCTCTCAAAGATGTCCACGTTCTAGTCCTTGGAAACTGTAAATATATTACCTTGCATGGCAAAATGGACTTTGAAGTCATGATTAAGTTAAAGATCTTGAGATAGGGAGATTTTCCTAGACGATCTGGGTACAAACCAATATAATGACAAGAGTTCTTGTAAGTCTGAAAAGCTAGCATCAGAGAGAGATTGAAAAATGTTAGTTACCCTGCTGGCCTTGAAGGAGGAGGAAGGGGCCATGAGCCAAAAAATGCAATCAGCCTCCATAATCTAGAAAAGGCAAGGAAGCAATCTCCCCTAGAGCCTCCAGAGGAAGCACGGCCTGCCAACACCTTGATTTTAGCCCAAGAAAACCCATTTAAGACCTCCTGATCTTCAGAACTGTGCGATAGTATCCAGTAACCTACTGTTCTCTTCCTTTTGCCCTATCCTGTCATGGGAGTGGTCCACCTACAGCCAGATTCTAACCATGGCATCTAGGTGTGCTGGGCATCGAAGCGAAATGCTTCCCTAGGACCCAAGACGTAAGACTGGCCTTAAGAAGCCCCTGCCTGATCATGTGAGCAGGTGGAGCCCAAAGATGAGATCTTACCCATCAGCCACATCATGGAACCGAGGGTGCAAAGCCAGAGACACCCAGTATGACATGGGAGGTAAGCACAGCATAACACGGTCTCCCCACCAGCTGGATCTAGAGTCTGGATTTTGCTCTGTAAAGACCTTTAATAAAATCTTGGAAAAAGGAAAAAAAAAAAAAAACTGTAAGATAGTAAATTTGCACTGTTTTAAGCTACTAGGTATGTGATAGTTTGTTACAGTTGCAACAGGAAGCTAAGGCACCCTATCTTAGGCTGCTTTGGTGTCCTTCCCCGCTGGAAGGAGAATTTTCCCTGTTGATCTACTGGGAGCTTGCAGGCCCAATCTACAGCTCAGGCCATCTCCAGAACTTGCTCTGCATCACCCAGAGAGCTGCTGGGAAAAAGGCAACAGGCACCTGCTTTGGTTGCTCGGAGGAGAGGAAGGGGCTCGCCCGTGCCCCTGTGTTCCAGGGAGCTCCAATCCCTAGCGCTGCTCAGCCTCGTAATTCTCTCTGTGCCAACCGGGAAAAAAAAAAAAAGTTTTTAATATTTTAAATCACCGACAGCACCTTTTAGCCTTTGTTCTTACTGCTACCGCGGCTTCACTATTTTTAAATAGCTTTATTGCTATTTCAGTGGGATTTGGGGAAGAAAATTAGGCAAATACCTGTGGTCAGCCTGTTATCCTGCCTTGGGAAGTTCTGTCTTATACTGCCCTTTTTCTATGTGTTCGGTTACTTTTGTTCTACTCATCCCCATGTGTCTCTACTTGTAAAGTAGTGGGAGCTTACATAGGGTTTTTTGTTTGTTTGTTTGTTGCAGTGATCAAAGACTCTTGGGGCAGTGCCCTCATTATCTGTTAGGCTTGGTGTCTATGATTGAGAATAGGTGCAGCCAAGCCTTTACTTTGCCTACCACTTCTGTCTATATCAAATGAAAAGCAGGAGTCCGTTTTCTGTGGGGTCTTGCCCTCCTCAATTCTCTTGTGCTGAAGAACTTTCCAAAATATTGCCAAGGATCTGGACTTGTGGCTGACCAATGGACCCACATCCTGCCTTGGCCCCCCACAAATTTTGCAGCTTTGAGATAGATTTTTATGTGGTTCCCCCGGAGTCGTATCTTCCATGTAATTTCAATTTAATCAGCCGCCTTACATTCAGTGAATTACGGGCTCATTGATCCATCCTTTAATATTTTTATGTGATCAAGTCATTCTTTGAAACTTCTCTACATGGATGCCAGCTCTCCCTTATTTCTAAATCAGATTCTGTACTCTCTACTCAACACATTCCTTTGCGCGTGGGGTTAAAGATGGAGATTAAATATTTGTGCCCAAATCACCACCTTGCAGAGGATTTCCAGTAGGTTAACATAATCAATAAGCTTATGACAGCGATTCTATATTTTTGTAATAAGTTAGCTTAAACATCAGTTTATCCATCATGACTACATTTTATAGTTTAATCCTAAGTTGTAGCAGAGGATGTAGAGGGCTCGGTGCATGCTTGCATGATGCTTTTGTGAATTCCGGGATGTTTTCATGATAGAAGAAAGTCCAGTCTAGCAGATGAATTATGGTTTCTAACATTTAAGGCAACAGACAATGAATGACATTTGTATTTTGCTGTCTACACCAGAGAGCCCCAACATCAAAGTACACCAAAAATGACAAAGCATAACCCCGAAGGAGATAGAAGTCCAGAAATACTACAGACGCTTGGAAAAGGAAATATACAAGTGGTTTCATGATTCTGTCGACAGAGAGGGAAGGCCCAAGTTTCTGAGCTGAACTATGACAAAGGGAAAGATAAATCCGAGGGGAAGAGAATTGGCTCAGAAGGGAGGCTTAGATACCAGAGCTTATGGAGGGGGATAGGCAACAGGAAGAATAGCTAGATAATTATACCATTTCATCTGTCACACTATCTTTTATTCATTCTGTCGATGAACTAAAAGCAAAATTGCAAAACTACCAGCCTTATGGAAAGCACCTTTGCAAATTTTATGGCTTTGCAGTTAAAGTATTAAAGTTTACTGACTGCCTGGGCTCAGATTTGTATACTCAAAATATGTTTTGACTCCCTTAAGCTTAGACTAATGATGTTCATATTAATTTGGTGACATTTATTATAAAAACTCAAAAATTCCATTATCGTATCAATAAAATTTTAAAAACTCACTGAGGCACTATAAAAAAAAATCACTTCTTATGACACAAGGAGAGATTCCCCAATGGACAAACAGCCAACTGTTCCCAATTGTTTTACTCTGTTAAATAAAAGATTCCCAGCAAACATTCGGAAGAAATCCTATGCCTTCTAGGGATAGGCAGCTGGGAAAGAGGGATGAGATTGATACACCGAAAGCTGTGGACCATCCCAGTCCTATTCTTCAGTTCCTTGATTGAAGGCATTAAGTTTTATTTTATTAACTTCTTTCTTGCCCTTCAAAAGTTGAGGGTGCTCACTCCAGGGCTCGTGCAAAACTGCCCCAGGGAACCTCAGTGCAAAAGTTTGAAACCACAGCTGGCTGTGATTATAAGGATTGGGGGAGATCAGTGCTTGATTAACTTTCAGCTGCTCTTGGTTTGCCTCAGTTCCTGCAGGAGAATTAATCCGTAGGTTCGAGTAAATTTTGGATCTTAATGGATACCAGATACATCAAGCCCACCCAGACCACCAAGATCTAGCAATCCCTTTCCTCACATTTAAATTGTACAAATGAATTCATTCCTTCTTACCCAGTGGCCAAAAGAACTCCACCTCACTGTGTTTCTCCATGGCTCTGGCTTTATTATGCCTTCTAGTCTAAGAGAGGCGTAGGTACTTTAAGGTGAGATCCAGGTCTTAGCTTTTGTATTTTCTGAAGTGTGAATTTAATTTCTTTCACTCAAAGGGTCTGTTGGATGGGTAACAACACATTCTGCTCCCTTTCTCTTAATTTGCGTTCAATGCACATGAAATTATTTCAGCTCTATGATCAAGAGTCTTCATTGTCCACTTCTGTACCATAAGGATTGACCCTCCTCCTCAATTGAAATTATGCTATCCTGGTTAAAGTTCTTGAATTAGAGATGTAGATTCATTACAATAAATCATCATTATCTTGATAACACAGAAAGGTAATAGGTCATTAGACATTTTTACAAGAACCCCTGTTTCGGGATTCTTACACCCTTCACTTGATTGATAAATTTTGTAACAAGGGAGGTTCTTCATCTAACCCCTTCCTTGTTAACTGAATATTCTTATGCTTGTGAATTGAGGAACTCACATGAAAGGAAAGTTGGCACAAAAGTAACATACACATATTTATGAAATTTCAAGAGACTTCTATTTTTCTGATAGATTTTTATGATAGCATTGACCTATGAGACCCACAGTGTTAAGATCAGAGACATGTAAACAAAAATAAAGGATTAATCAACATAAATAAATCAAACAGAAATTTTCCTAACAAGCATGTAACTCATTTCCTTTTGTAGAATCTAATTGCAGGAAGTATCAGGAGAGGAGATGAGAGAAGGCAAAGCTTATTGTAACGTTCACGTACGCCTCTGAGAATTTCAATTTAACTAAATGAGAGAGGCAAATTTTCCGCTGGTGACTTCTTGAATTGCTATGATCAACTTGCTTTCAGATTCATATGTTCCTTTTATTCTCTTACAGCAATATTTATTAGCCCTGTACTAACACACATTTTTTCAGAGCTAAGTGTTTCTTAGGAAATCTTAACAGTTTCATTCTGTAAGCATCATCCCTCCTGCCTGAGCTCCTCCACCAATATCGGACTAAGTCACCTGTATATTTCTATATCTCTATCACTACTTTTATCGCACTTACTTTCTCCCAATCCTCTTCTCCCAGAAGCCCTGCCTCAACTAAGCTGACCTATTCATTTTCTCTGTTGATATGGTATCTATTCCACCTTTTGCCTTATCCTCAATCATTTCTCTGACCAGCTATGCTCTATTCCTTGATATTTGCTACATCCTAAGTGATTCCCAGGCTTAACCATCCTGCTTATTACTGTTTTCCAGTGTATGTAGCCTAATACATAGTACATTGTACCTAGCTGGTAGTCAGTAAATAATTTTGAATGAGTCGAATGAACAAGTAAAACCCTACTGTAAAAGGCAATGTTCCTTTCCTATCTTTATTAGGATTACTTACGATAGATAAACAGTAACAATAATGGAATGGCTACCTGTATTCTGACATAGGGACTCATCTAGATTCATGACCAGAGATAATTTAACCTTGCTTTCCTCAAGACAATGACTGTGTTAATGTATTTTTAATACACTGAAAATTAGAGAAAAATGGAAAAAAGTTCTCTGCGTGTCAATGTCTTTGCAGCTTAATTTGGCCAACTTTTCACTTTTGCTAAGGGGATTAGGATCTTGAGCATGTTAGAAAACTCATGACATTTCCCAGGCAGTTAATTAAATCCATCTTCTTGGGCGCCTGGCTGGCTCAGTTGGTTGAGAGACTCAGGTCATGATCCTGGAGTCCCAGGATCGAGTCCCCCATTGGGCTCTCTGCTCAGCGGGGAGTCTGCTTCTCCCTCTGACCCTCCCTCCTCTCGTCCTCTCTCTCTCATTCTCTCTCTTTCTCAAATAAATGGATAAAATCTTTAAAAAAAAAATCCATCTTGTTGACTCAGTAGCTGATTACTTAAGTCAGCAAGTGAAATTCTTTCTAGGCTGAGCAGTGCTTTTCCTGTTTTATCTGGTCTCCTTTCCAGTCTATGGCCTTTAACAAATTGAGTACCTCACCGACAGTGCTTGAAAGACTAAATCCCCAAAATGATGGGGTGTATGAAAAGCTGAGGGTTCAAGGGGATTAAAAGAGACAATTCATACTTCTTCCTGCACTCATCTCTGCTATAGTGACTGAGACCCTTCGTACAGATGCCCCTGCTCTCACTACTCACACGAATCCTCCAAGTTCAGTTGATTTCATCTGACGGCTGGGAGAACCGCTTTAACTCATTCTCGCTAAAGCGTGGGCATCTGGGGTGTTGTTCCTAGAAGACACTGTATTTTTACAGTTGTGCTAACTCAGATCTATATCTACATGTTGAATCATATTCAAGGTTTTCCAAAAAAGTCCGATTAAACACAAAACAGACTCCTTCTAGAAATATTTGAGAACAGGCTGATGTTTTTAAGGAGTCAGTTCCTAGGAATTGCTTCAGTGGGCATCACTCACAAAGATGCGTTCTCAACTTGAATTCCTCAAATGTCTCTTTCTCTACAGATATCACATCTTATGCAACTTCTCCTATTCCACTTGAAACCAGCAAGCCACACGTTGATCCACTGGTTAGATAGGCATTGCCCTGGTCTCATTAAGACACAGGGAGTATGAAGAAGGGGACAACAACAATGATAGCTCAGGGCTTGTGTGTACATGCGTTGGGGAGCAGGGTGTCTGTGTGTGAGCATATTGGAGCCAAGTATAAGCAGTCACATATGTTATAGATCGTTACTAGGTTGAGGACTTCCAGAATGCAGGTCCCCCACAATTCTTCTGTGGTGGTAATCCATCATAACTCATTAAATTAATAAGGTATATAGTAAGTAATTCCTATAAATAATATCAACCATAGCCTTCTAGATAAGGAGTCAGGATTTTTGAAATCAGTCCTAATATGTCTCACACTGAGAGTCAAGTTAATAGGAGCAGAGCAGTTACCCAGCCCATAAGATTGGTAGACCCGGATCATTAAGTCTGAAGAAAAGACACTTTAAAAAGAAAGCATTAAAGGGAAGATACTCTAAAATTCAGGAAATGTTGTTGACACTCAAGTTTCCAGTTTGGAAAAGAGCAAAAGAAATGCAGATAAAGCCTTTTTAATAAATAAAGCCTCTATAACCACTTTTGGAAGGCATTGAAGTACTAAGCTGTGTTTGAGAAAAGAGGATGTTCACCGTTAATTTTTCTGAAGGACCGCAATCTGCTCACAAGATCATGTAAGAAATGATCTGTTGGATTATTTTAACCCATTTGGAAGTTGTCAGCATTTAGGATGACGAAGGACCTCTCTTTGTCTCGCTGGAAACACTGTTACTCACATGCGGTCTCGCAGGGGCCTCTCGGCTCCCATTTTGCTTATTTCTCCACGTAGGAGAACTCCTGCTCCCCATTTCCCTCCTCCTCATTAGACACCTTAAGGGTCACTGGCAAGCAGTGGTCTTTTTATAGGAATAAGGGTCTGGCATGAATGTGTCATGGAGTTTGAATAACTTTCTCTTCCCCTAGGATCCTGCAAATCAAAGTTGAGGTCCATTGCCAAAGACTCTGGCTCGGCTGGAGGCAGGGCCTGGAAGGAAGGGGGTGGGGGTTATCTTTGCACTGGAGGATGTCCTTGCTGTATCTTCCCTGCTGTTAAACTACAGTTTTCAGAGGCTACTGACCAGGGAGCTTTCATCGGCCTTCAACCCACTTTTTTTTTTTTTTTTTTTTAATTTTTTTATTGTTATGTTAATCCCCATACATTACATCATTAGTTTTAGATATAGTGTTCCATGATTCATTGTTTGTGCATAACACCCAGTGCTCCATGCAGAACGTGCCCTCCTCAATACCCATCACCAGGCTAACCCATCCCCCCAACCCCCTCCCCTCTAGAACCCTCAGTTTGTTTTTCAGAGTCCATCGTCTCTCATGGTTCTTCCAACCAGCTCAGGGAATCCAGGGAGCTGTTTACCAAGGTCTGGAACTCTGACAAAACATCTCCTCGGGGTTCTGCCTGCGGAGTCCACCGCTGCTTCATGGGGCATATCTCCTCCCCTGCACCAGTTAGTTCCGGAGCTAACAGCAAACATCACCCTTTGGAATGAAACCTGCAAATAAAAACAAATTAACCCGCCCTACCGCCGGCCCCCTCCCTGCCTCCCAGAGGTATATTTGAGCCCCGGGCTTACTTTAATGTTCTGTTTTACAGCTTTTCGTACTGAATTCTTTCAACAGCCACCATCCTGGGAGTTGGGGCATGGTGATTCCACGTTCTCATTAATCATCATGGGGCATTCTGCTCCCCTAATCCCAGCACACGGACTGTCTCCTCAGAAGCTCGCAGTCCTTCTCGCTGCAACAAACAGCCTGCAAAATGTGTTTACTTCAAATGTCTGATACTGTTAGCCTTGACCTGGGGGCCCGGCCGAGTCAGTTTCAGGATGAAAGTGACATCAGAGCTCTGAGCCCTGAGATCGTGGGTTTTGACTGAACTGCTTGCAGATTGTCAGAGATTTAAATCATGGTTGAGCTTCGGGTCCTGCAGTCCATGTCCTGAACGAAGGGTTGCCTTCAGGGATCTTCTCAGTCAAGATCACATGAACAAAGCGCTGTGGAGGTGTTTTGATTAACTTGCATGCTCAATTTCTTGGGCTTCGCAGAAGAGCTTCTCTTTCCTTTTTTTTTTTTTTTTAAGATTTTATTTATTTATTTGACAGAGAGAGACACAGCGAGAGAGGGAACACAAGCAGGGGGAGTGGGAGAGGGAGAAGCAGGCTTCCCGCTGAGCAGGGAGCCTGGTGCGGGGCTCGATCCCAGGACCCTGGGACCATGACCTGAGCCGAAGGCAGAGGCTTAACGACTGAGCCATCCAGGCGCCCCTAAGAGCTTTTCTTTCTAAAGTGAGTTCTCCTTGTTCTCCCACACATGTCTCTCTCTCTAGTCTGTGCCCCCTACCACCGTGAATGCGATCACACAGCTCTTCTTGAATCCGGTTCTTTTCCTACACTGTTCATTTTCAGTTACTTAAGTGGATTTCTCACTGTTCTGGAGGCCTGCTTCAAATATAGTCAACACCTAAAAGTTCAGCATTCCATGCTCCCCAATTATTTCAAGGATGTTACTTTCCTCTTACCAGTCAGACAATATACTGAGAGCCGAAAATTCAGAAATCTCCCTGTGCAAGGTTAGCGTGAGAGAAGGAGAATCTCTAGATGTTATACCTCCTTATCTGGTAAAATCTGGGGAGCAACTACCCCACATTTACCCAGAGTAAAAGGATTGTCCTGATTTTATCAGACAACTTTCTAGATATAAAAAAGCCCAGAATCACACACAAGCCCCAGTGTTCAACAGCCCCGAGGTAATGCTCTTCCAGAATGTGAAGACTCTGGTACAGGGATCGAATTTTCTATCCCTCTAGTCTAAGATCTTCAGTGGGGAAGACTTTACCCACCCCGGGGACATTTAATAGTGTCCAGAGGCATTTTTGGATGACACAGCTGGGGAGAAGGGTTGCTGCTGACATTCAATCAGTATTCAACCAGGGGGGCTGCTGAGCATCCTGCGGTGTCGAGGAACCCTCCCGCCCCCAAACCAAGAATCATCTGGCTCAAAATGTCTATAATGGCTGAGGCTGAGGTACACAGGTCTGGTCTATGTCAGTATCCAGCTCCGTGCTTTACAGATATTGGGCACTCAATAAATGCTCGAGGAATAAAGACATGAATAAATCAAAGTTTCTGAACCAGAATCAGTGTTCACTTCTGGTCGCCAGTGCTCCCTTATTAATCTGTTTGGTCCCGGATCTGGCCCGTCTGCCTAGACTCTCGTACCTGCCTATGTCTCCCCGCCAATCCCTCAGCTCCGACCTAGGTCTGTTAGATTCATCCTGCCCGGGGCGCACGCCTGCTAGGCTCCCAGTCTCTCCCAAGCTGACAGCCTGTCGAGACCACAGCAGCAGGATCAGTAAGAAGAGTCAGGGATCTGCAATCAGGAGTGGCAACACTGGCCACCACCTATTGTAAACAGTGACGTCACTTGACGGATTTCGGCAACTTTCCCATTTCATGCCAGGCCCTGTTGATCCAAGTGCTGTCGCTGTAATGAAGTTAAACTCAATATATTTTTTTCCTCTCGTTATAACTGGCAATAATTTTGCAAGTTCCCAGCTACCGTGGAATCCATTTGGGGAAGGCAAAGAAAGCAAACAAGCTCCAGTATGAAATGTAATTGTGGTTGCTGCATGTGAAACAGGTTAGCTACCAACTTTTCTTGTTAGCCTTACTCGAGTGTACAGACCCTCACTTTGGCTTAAATCAAGTACATTTCACCGATAGGAAATGGAGACAATTACCCGGGCATTTTATTTAAAGAAAAACACGCTTTTCCTGGAAACGTTCAGATTACGGAGACAAAATGATTTGTGAGAATCTATTGCCAGGGTGGGTCTATCGACATTTTCAGATTACTCCTCAGAGAGATGTGGAAATACACATTATGCCAATGTCCAGAAAAACGACCCGTTAATTAGTGCGTGTGTGCTTTATGCTAACACACAGAACTTGTCGCACACGCTCCCCGTTTCATCAGCCCGAGGTAGAGAGTGATATCTTCATTTATATAGTGAAGACCCCTGAGGTTCAGAGAGGTTGAGGTACTCCCAAGATGACACAGGTGGTGAAAGAGGCTTCACTTAATATCGGAAAGAACGTAGAATAAAACCTTAAGATCAGGGGCACCTGGGTGGCTCAGCTGGTTAAGCATCTGCCTTCGGCTCGGATCGTGGTCTCAGGGTCCTGGGATCGAGCCCCACGTCAGGCTCTCTGCTCAGCAGGGAGTCTGCTTCTCCCTCTCCCTCTGTGATCTCTCTCTCATAAATAAATAAATAAATAGTCTTAAAAAAAAAAAAAAACCCAAAACCTTAAGTTCATTAAGATTATAGAAAAATCTTAGACAACCATGGGAAACTTTGACATTTGACATTGTGAGATATTCTTCATATCCTTTTAGCAATAAATAAAATTTTCTCTTTTCACCAATGTCAAGTTCCCATCAGTTTAAAAGTCTACATCTCTCCTTTATTACCCTTCCAGTTAACCAACTTCACGAAAAGATAATTTATCTCTAAAACGGATGGTTCTGTCACATCCTAACAGAAGCAAATCGTGCACTATTTCAAGTTCTTTTTAGGTTATTTCTCTTCTAAAAATCATATGTTAATGACTGAGCCACATTCTAACATCTCACTTGATTTTAGATTTGTCAGTATAAACACTTCATTGTATCATTAGATGGAAGTCCTTGGCCACCCTAACATAAATATTTGAGTGCAGTTTCATGAGCAAAATGTTTCCATGGGTAGAGAAGATACTCTGGGAAAGAAAATAAGGAGAACTAGAGGTACTTATAGCTACTGCAAGTTTCTTTTCTTAATCGTACTTAATTCATCTTTTAAGTAAACTCTATTTATACAAGGGAAAGCACACATTTTATTTAAGTAGACCAATTTGCAGACAGCAGTGTACGTATGTCTGTAACCTACTATAAACACGAACACACAGAGTCCTTTATACTTATTGTTGTTTTAGTATTTTTATTTCATATCAAGGATTTCTCCTGATGTCAATGGCAGTCTCAAAATTGGAATGAGTAGTAAAGATTTAATGGGCAGTGGCTATAAGAGGATTTTAGCTCATTCAACTGAAAAAAAAAAAAACCTTGCATAAGTGATCTATCTAACCAGTGAATCCTAATTTAAGAAATTTCATCCATTTCCATCTTTATGAGTGGAATAAACAATAAGAATAATCGAACAAGGCTTACGGTTTCAGATACTTGAATGTTTTAGTTGGGTGGAAGCTTGTAATAAATTACTTTCTATTCCAACCCAATATTCTATTCCAACATTTCCATTTCCAAATAATCTTTACCAGAATTTCCACAATTATATAGGGAAATAAAGGATTAGGATTCACATAAAATTCGCTTATAAATTCACATTTTTATTGACACTTTACAAATTAGTCTCCAAACATCCTTCGCATTTTAAGATTAGCTTCTATCCCTGTCCACTCTGCCAACATCTTTTTCAGAAAGTTTCTTGGAGCTTGTCAGATAGGAAAATAACCACAGGATGTGTTGCACTATGAAGTCCTGCATCAGATTCAGGATTTGTACTTTCATCACGGGAGGGGTATTATAACTTGCTACTTAATGATATCTTCGTCTCCTCTGGTTTAAAAATAGCCTTTTCCAGGGTGTCTGGGTGGCTCAGATGGTTAAGTGTCGGACTCTTGATTTTGACTCATGTCACAATCTCAGGGTCAGGCTCTGCACTGAGCACAGAGCCTGCTTAAGATTCTCTCTCTCCCTCTCCCGTTGCCCCTCCCCAGCTGTCTAAAAAAATATTTAAATAAATAAAAATAAATAAATATAAAACAGCCCTTTCCAGGCAATTCAGTCTCTGTCAGGAAATAAAATAGACTTCATGTTTCCTCCTCCAGCCTCTGTATATTGTGTCTGGGTGTTCACACTAAAGCAGGAGATTACTTCCCTGACCCACGGAGATCTGAGAAAGGGGCTCAGTTAGTATGTACCCAAAGAAAACCTAATACCATTTTATAATCTTGGTGGGGGGCAGCCTGTGGAATAGTTCATGTAACTTATTTGATCTGCCCCATTCCCGATAAGGAAAGAAATTAGAAGCTTTTCCATTTCAGTTTTCTTAACTATAATGCAGGTCATTTTTCAGTCTTCAGAGAGGAAGTCTGTATTAGTTAGAACTCAGAGCTTTGCAGTCATTATAATAACACACAGAAGTGTTTATGTGTATGGGATGGAGGATAAAGTGAAAGAAATTTTGTGCATTTTTTTTTTTTTTTACTTCTAACTCCTCTTGTAACTGGTTATTCCAGCAGTGGCTGTGAATTTAGGCTTCTAGAAGCAGATATCGATCATTCACTAGACCTACAGTATCTGTTATCCTGGGAGGAGAAGAAAAATATCTAGCTTTGAAACCGATATGGTTCTTGGGGTAAAAATGGGATCAGTTTTCATACGTGGAATCCCTCGTGCCCAGCACTGTTTAGGGGGAAACCTGTGTTCCTCTTTTTCACTTTGTACGAAAAACAATATTTTCCCCTGAGTCCGGTGCTAAGATCGAGGTAGCAAGTCTCACAAGCCTGAATTTCCCAGCTCTCCCCCCTTCACCTCGTAACATCGCTCCCTGGGTCCCCATGAATCACACATCCCTCATTTTACCACCCAGCTTATTTGATGCCCATGGAAGATGAATGGTTTTGACTAAAACAATTAAACAATGGCAAAACTTGAGTACAGCACAGAGTAAACCTTACTGCCCTGCAGAACTTCCTTTCTCTTTTTCCTGTTTCTGAGACCAGGTCTGGGTCTCTTGGCCATCCCTCGTATTTGCTGGAATTCTTCTAATCACTGGTGTTTCTCTTTAGAAATTGGAAATTCCGGTCATTTGTCTTTCCTCGTTTTCTTTTCAGGAGGAAGCTGTGCTATGTTCGAACGCTCTACCAGAGAGAGCATGTGCAGATCTGGACGGCGTCTTGGTCCTGGCACTTGTAACTATTTAGTTCTGGCTCCTAAGTCTGTCCCTTCAGGATATTACTTTTCTCACTTGCACGGTGGAAACAGTGGTTACCTTGCTTTGGCTCTTAGGAAAGTTGGGAAGACACAAAAATATAATGTAGGTAGAAGCAACTTGGAAACTTTGAAATGTGCTGAATAGGGGCCGCCTGGGTGGCTCAGTTGGTTGAACAGTCGACTCTTGATTTCTGCTCAGGTCATGATCTCAAGGTCCTGGGATCGAACACTGCATGGGGATCCCACTTGGTGGGGTGGGGGGGTTCTGCTTGAAGATTTCTATCCCTCTGCTCCTGCTTGTCCTTGCTGTCTCTCTCAAATAAATAAGTAAATCTTTAAAAAAAATAAAATAAAATAGGCTGAATAGGAAAGGAATCAGACCAATAAGTCTTATGGCAAACTTACTACGTTTGCTTTTTTAATATGCATAAGCAGAACTTACTAAACACATGAGTTGAAAGGGAACAGGGAAACAGGAAACATTAGCAAAGTCTATTCCAGTGTTTCATGGAATATTAGTTAATTGGGACATAAATACTTAATTTTCAAAGGCAAGTAACAATTCTGGGTGGCCGTTGCTATAATTAAATTTCAAATTTCCACCTTAGCATGAGATACAATCTGATCCAGGACCAAATCTTCCTTACCTGCAGAAGTATTTTGCCACTGTTTTGTATCATTCTGAAAATGCAACCATTAAAGTATTAAATTGTTCAACAATTAATAGAGTTTCTGGAGAGCAATTGTGGGTTTTTCCACTTCCTGCTCACAGAGCATACAGGTTAAATTATATTCGGTTTGGCTGCCAGGATATGTAGAAGGCAGCACTCACCAGGGACCAGGATTGTGGGTCTTTATGATGGTGGTGGGATGCCTGGAGAGTGTAGCACATTTTCCACGATGAGCACCTTAGGGTGTTGACCTGAACGGCCCTCCTATATGCGGCCCAGTCGATGAGCAAGGTAAATGTCAGTTATCTTGGGACCACAGCCTTCAGGAAGCAGCACAAGGTTTGACCTGCCCCAAAAGTGAGAGAAACACCCCTGTAAGTATCAAAGGGTCACATGGCCTAACTTTGAAGGGACTCATGTATGGACACCTATGAGTGGTCATCCAAATATCACCTATGAGTGGTCATCCAAATCCCCATATGAGGTGAAAAGATAGGGGGAGTAAAAACAGAGATGATGGATAAACTCCTTCTTGAGGCGCCTTTGTAAAAATCCATGTACCTGTAGTTCTTAAAAAGGAGGATCGAAGAGAAGAAATTGAAGAGATTAAAAAACAAACAAGTGGACAAACAAAATTTGGAGGCAAATGTGGAAACAAGAATACTTGAGGAGATTAAAAGGAAAACCACAACAAGGAGAGATAGAACAGAAGACAGATTCATCTACAAATTGTATCCATTTTTAGGAATTGGGATAAAGAGTCCCCTGAGGAATGTTTCTGGAAGAAAAGGATTAATCAGTAGATTCCTGAGAATTTGACCCTTGATTAAATCCTCCTTGCCACATTAACTCAAGTTTCCAAGATTAAGGAGCTACAATTACTATGTTCCAGATGAAGCTCTTCTCGTTCCTTGTCAAGGCTGTTTATCAAGTAACAAGTGGCAGATATTGATGACATGCAGCTGCACAGAGAATGGGACGAGCTAGGTACCCCTGAGCCTGAGGGAGCTGCAGGACTTAAAAGTAATTGAAAGTTGAAGGGGCCTAGAGCGTACGGCTTCCCTGAACAAAAGAGATCCCCGTCCCCCAGTATGGCCTCTTCAATCACACCTATCCTCAGTGTAGGATGCCTGAGACAATGGAAATGGTGCCTGGGAGCCACACCACCACTGTTGTGCTTTCTCTGTGCATGCTCCATTGCGGCTTGTCTCTACCTTCTTAAAACGACATAAACTTGGCGCTGGCTGAAGCCTATCGTGTCTGGGGAGTCTGTCAGTTTGAACTCAACACTGATCAGGTCTGATGGCTCTAAAGGAGAGAGTGGTGGAATAAGAAAACCCTTCTGTGGACTGGAAGAAGTGTGCTGGGGTGAGCAAGAGACCGAACAATCGTGAAAAGGTCCTGGCTACACGATCACAGAATTAGAATAGCTCAGATGGGTACCCACGTAGGAAGGCCAGAGAAAGATGAGCATGTGTTTAGCATGCATTAATGATTCAAGGTTTCCGTGATGAAGAACATTTAGCATGTACATTCCCAGCAAGAATTTAAATTGATTTATGTAGAAGAAGAGCTGCCAACGCTAAAATGACCCACCTAAATACTGGTGACATGCTATATGTTTTTCCTAGTATTTTCCTAGTACCCCAAAGAATCTATTTGAATAGGAAAATAATAGAAGTTCATGACTTACTTAAACACCTGTGGTTTGGTGGTTTTGGGGTTGGATACAACATCACTTTCCATACAAGTAATTGAGGTTAAAAGGAATTTAAGTAGCTGAAAGCTGAACACCGGATTCTGTTGCTTTGGGGTTCACTTGCTAATCATTCATTTATAGCGTATCTCCTATGGAGATTTTCCTGTAAGTCCCATTTTGAAAGCAATCTCTTCTGACCATATTTTTCAAAGAAATAAAACATGGTGGTGATTTAGGAGACTCTGAAACAAATGTCATTAGTAAGACTCATAAAACCAGACAAAGACGAGCAATATAGGCAAATTTCAATGGTTCAGTATTGACAAGAGCACGGGCCAGATGTCAAGAAGGCTAAGAAAATAATTCGGACGGAATCAAGTAGCAAATAGGAGTTAGCATTTAACCAAGCAATTAAAAAAATTGTGTAGATTCAAATAAAAAGATGAAATGCAGTTGGTTAGTGGTTTAACTTTGATTCTGGGACTTTGTATCACAAGATCAACTCATCCTGGGGACGCACTCTTGGAATCTAAAACTCCATGATGAATCTAATAATGAGCTCAAGTTCCCAGGGAGTATCAGGTGAATAATTACCTTGCAAATCGAATCTTTGCTGTCAGTTAAGGACCTTCAGAAGGGTAAGGCAACATCTCCAACATTCCCAAAATGATATAGTTGTTTCTGTTAATGATCAATCACTATTTAATTTTTACTTCTTTTTTTTTTTTTTTACCTTTTGATCCCCTTTTACCCATTTCTTCCTGCCCCCTTACCTCCCCCCACCTCTGGCCAACAATCTGTGTTCTGTATCTATGAGCTTGGTTTTTGTTTTTGTTTTAGATTCCACATATATAAGAGATCATACAGTATTGGCCAATTGTTCACTTTTAATTATGAAAATGTTGTGAAGGGGTATAGATAGGTACTATCCCACGTTGTGGGATTCTGTACTGGTATCTGCAGGTCTTGTAATGCTTAAAGGTAAGTTAGTATTTTAGATAATTCAACAAAATAGCCTTGGAGTTCCAATTTAAAAGAAATAATTGAGTAGCTAATCTTAAAACTGAGATTTTTAATGAATTTATTTCCTCATTATAGTAATACGTTAGAACACATGCAACCATTTATTCCTGGAAGTTAATTTTGCAATCAGTGACACGGATGGGAGGCAGTTACAGGGACTATGCAAATCAAATAGTTCCCTAAGTCCCTGGTTCAGGATGAGGAACAAGAAAAATGTCACAGCTGATAAGATGATGGGGATCTGATGTTTAGAGACTAACAACTTAACTTAGTAAACTTTAGTTAAAGTTGCAGCCTTGACATTTCTAAAATTGTGGTTCCTAACATTCTAACGGACTCAGGCTTAACGCAATAGAAAAACCCTTGGTCCTTTATTGCTGTAAATTAGGTGGTGTGCTAATAAATTCAGTTACTAAATTCTTTTTTATTAAAATAATTTTATTTTTGAAGACAAAAAGATTGTGCTCTCTTCGCTTAAAATAGTTTTGAGTTGAAATAAATGTTTCTTTTTAAGGTGCAGAAATGCTGTGTGCTTCAAAATTCTGGTCCCAATTTTAGGTCCCATGGTCCTGGGTCCTTGGTCCTTCCTTGGGTCTAGATTGGCAGGAGCCCAGGTGGCTATGAGGAGTGGAACAAGTGAGTGAGCTGATAGTGGTGTTTCTGGAGATGAACATGATAGAAAGAGATCGCTGGGTGTTATACGCAAACAATGAATCATGGAACACTACATCAAAAACTAATGATGTAATATATGGTGATTAACATAACGTAATAAAAAAAAAAAGAGATCGGGAAACTCATTCTTGTACCCTGGATCCATCTTTACAAATTCCAGATCAAAACAATGCATCATGCAGGTGTCTAAACACCAGACCAGTGGTGGCGTCTTTCCCAAATTTCCATAAGCCCCTTAGAGTTAAATTTCTCTTTGGTAGATATTTTCTGTTTCTTGAACAACATGTCCCAATGTCGACCTTTTCCAGGCCTTACCGAATGATGGGGCTTTGTCAGCATATTTTGGTTGTGACATCCCCAATTCCGAGCTACGTCAGAGGATATGGTTGTCTGTTCTCCATGTTTGTTAGCGCAATGGAGATTTCAAGCTCCAGACTTTGCTACATTGCCCCCTCTTTCTGAAATGCCTTTGCTTCACTTCATCACTAATCTGATTGTGAAAAGATTATACCCTGGAGCCTATATTAGCACTTTCCTAGGTTGTATTTTATACGGCTCTGACTTGAAAAGGTGGAGTTTGGAAGCTCTCAGTTTCACACATTCCCTCTGCTAACGGTCTATTCGGTAAACTTCCAACAGCAATTGTACCTGCCAAATAAGTGAGGGGGGGAAGGAACACTTTTATTTAGATTTAAGGCAAAAAAATAATTCTATTTACTTGTTTATTAAAAAAACAAAAACAAGGTTGAACAGAGTCAGAATCATCTGAACAGGTATCTCTTTTTTTATGCACCTGAAGATATCCCCTTATGGATATTGATCAGTGCTAATATATTCACTCCATTGCCCAAAGGAAAGCCCTGGCTACTGAATTGAGGATATAACACATGGGATTTCCTTATTTTATAATTAATTCTCAACTGAAATTTTTATATTGGACATTTGTATTTCCGTGTTCCTGGGGAGTCACCAGAGTTTTCTGGCCCTGCCTCTGACCCCCGTCCCACAGATGTGCTTGGAAGTGATTTGCAGAGTCTGCTGGACCGGTTGCCTAATGAAACGTCCATTAGAGAAGGGGAGTTCTCCCCCAGCTAACTCCAGGTTGCCCACATAATAATGAAAACAAATCTTTTTTACAACAAAAAGCAGCTTACTTCTTTGGATGACCACCCCCCCATCTTGCTTCCTCCCAATTCTCCTTGCAATTTTGGCAAAACAAAGCTAGGGTCAATAATTAATGTTTTTCCCTTTCCTCCTTTACCTGGGTTGAACATTATGGACAGAGATTCAAGATGATTTATGACATCATCTCATCACCCAATATGGAACAGCCATTTACATGAGAAAAGATGTTTCCGTGTAGAAAAGAAAAGAAAAAAAGGACTCATCTGAAGAATAAAAGCAAATTTCATAAAATGTTAAATTCACCTTTTCACAAAAATTCAGGATGATATTGTATCTCCTAGACTAAAGAGAGCAGTCAGGGAAAGAAATATTGAGCTGAAAGTAGGCTTCTGAGAAATAGGACAGGAACTAATAGCTCAGTTAGCATATCAAGAATAGATTCTGCAGAGAAATGAAGCCCAAAGAAGCTAAGAACATCCCCCCCTTAGAGTTTGAAAAAGAACGAAGAGATGAAGACCAGAAAATAAAAATGAGAGAAAAGATTAACAAGATCTAATAACAGAAATTGTGGAAAGGGAAATAGAGAATGTGCAAAGCGAAAGCAATACCCAAATCAAAAAAAAATAAATAAATAAGAAAGCAAATCTCTAAGCTGAAAATGAATGGTATCCTTCATATCAAAGGGGTTACATCAAATTCTAAGAAAAAATAATAGAAAGTTATATGACATATAAAACAAATATATGTATTTATAAATTTCAAAAATAGATGGGGAAAAATCCTATAAACATACAGGTGTGTTGGTTAAACTATTGCTTAGGTATCATAGAAACCTTTAAACACTTTCAGAAATGCAAGGGTTCAGAATGTAGAACACCCACCTTACCCTTCCTGAAAGAAACACTCTGGCCAACTGAACATAAATAAAAATAAATAATCCGATGCTGGGAAAGATACGATAGAAGAAAAATGGTGATGAACAGTGAGACCACTAAAATATAATAGTATGAGTAATTGTTAATGTCATTATAACACCAAGAAAATGTACAAGTAGTTGGTCAAAGAATATGAAAGTTGGAAGGTTGTCAGGAAGAAAGAAAAAGGGCTTACCAAATTTCATGTATTTTCTTTTCCTAACAGACAATATAAACAGTTTATCCTCATCAATCACAGAGAAAGTTACATTCATATTATATGGTACTCACCTGAATATTTGCTACAAACACAGTCCAGCTCTGATTAACTTAAGCAGACATGGAATTCATGGCAAGGGTTTTAGGCAGCTCTCCTAATTGACAGGGAGATTGAAGAAAGAGTTTCAGGCAGACAGAGGGAGGCAAATCACAACCAGAATCCTGAGGGAGAACATGATTTGTATGCTTTCACCAGAACCATCATCCCAGGGCCCTTGCCAACTTGGTTGTCACCACTGCTCTTAACACCATGGCCAACTGTGGGGTCTTAATTACACTGCAGCCCTTGGGAATAAGTTCTGCCCAAAACTGCATCTCCATCTCAAGAGAGTGACCAAATGTGCAAAGCCTTTGGTAGGGACATCCAACTAGCAGGGCTAAGGACATTTGCCCACCTTTTAGCTGCCAGAAGGATTTTGCCACCATCATCTTGGCCCCACCTCCCCATTGATGGGATATCTGTAGTTTGGAAAATGTGGAAGAATAATTGTGAACTCCAGGAAAACACACACACACACAAAGGTACATACACATCCTCACATTTTTAAATGTGGTGTGAATTGAAGCCCTTTGGTAGAAAAATGGAAAAGCACTGGACTATATAAATTAATTTGTATAGTCCAATGCTTTTCCATTGGACTATATAAATATATAAATATAGTCCAATGGAAAAGCCCTGATTTTACATATATATAAAATATATATATGTTTGGGTTTTTTTTTTGAGTCAAGAGTTTAGAGCAGCAAAAGGAGACCATCATTCTAGGCATGATGGTTAAAGTCAACATGAGGCCTCTCATTTTCTCTCCAGCACATCCTACCCGCCAGTGGAGGACCCCAGTCTACATCTACATTTGGCTGGAAGACCAAATGCAGGACTGCAAAAATGAATGCTTATGTCTCTAATATAATGAGGCTTCAGATTCAGGTTAACCTAAAATGACTCTTTTCCCAGTGAATTTTACCTAAATGTCAAAAATTGTGTGCCAGGACTGGCTGCAAATATTTTCATTGCCACCCTGATCTGGCCTAGAGACAAGAACATAACTTATAGAGGCTCTAGTTGCAGTGAACATACAGTGAGTCACTTTTATTTTTGTAAGGATTTCCCTGCCAAGTTCTAAAACATGGAAACTTACATTAGCATGCTTGAAACAGCACGGTGTTTGAGGGTCTTCATTGATTTCTGCTTCCCAACACTTTTGGAACTTTAAAATGGCCCTGATTTTCAACTTTTTAAAATACTATTTTTATTCCTTTGCTAAATCTTGAGGTTTGAAGATGTCAAGATACTATTCTATTTTTTTTTTAATTTAGATAATTTTGCAGTGTCTCTATGAATATTCTTCAATATATCAATGGCCAATCCCAGAGAATTCTATCTCCAGGATTTACCTATTCTTTTCAAATGTAGATTTTATCCTGATGCCTAAAGTTAGAAAAATGGCTTCAGAATAGAGCCTTTAATATCTTCGATAGTCACTGTCAAACCTCATAAAAATTATTTCAACTCATATTAGGACTCCAGGAGCCAGCTTACATATCCTAATGTATGATGTTTCTGAGAGGAGATTGATGAGGGTTTATTCATTAGTCAACAAGTACTCAATGAACTACCTCCGTACCAAGCACACCTCTAGGCACTGGAAACATAACCTTGTACAATAAAGACAAAATCCTGCCCACATGCACCTTCCATTCCAGTGGGGAGAGGCAGAAAATAAATAAAACGATCCAATTATAGAACAGGTTACAACATGGTAACTGACGTGCAGCAAAACACACAAAAAGGAGAGAAACGGGTTTGTAACTTTAAATGAGGTGGTTATGAAGGTCTTACTTCCAACATGACTTTAACACGTGGACTTGAAGAATGTGAGTGATGACGTCTGGGGAAAGCTCTCTGGTCGGAGGAAATCGCCTGCACAAATAGCATTTGAATAGCCTGTGAAAAGACCACAGTGTCTGAGGACCAGGAAGGGGCTAGTGTGGCAGCCGAGTGGGCACAGCCGGTAGGTGGTGACCATGCTGGCGGTGAATGTACCTGAAAGGTGGTCAATGTGCTGTGACTCAGAAAATGGCATGAGGCTCCCAAGGCCAAGGAGCACGGTGAGGTGCTTTCTGTGTTACAGTCAGCAGAGAAAGGGGAGTCTCAGCAAAAAGGAACCCTCAAGCTGTTCCAGCTATGTGGATAGAATGGCACCGTGAATACCAGAGAGCTTAACAGACATTTACTGCATTAATTTAAAGCAAGCTCGTATATGCAAAGATGCCAGGTGAAGAACTGACAGATCTTCATCATAGTTTGAATGTACATATTCCGAAGCACAAAGAAGGAAGGTGCTGGTTTTCTGTACGTGACGGAAGTGAGATAGGTTTGAAGTTGGGAGTGAGTGAGTAGCCAGGCTAGCCTGCTGGCAGAGCAGGGAGGCCTGAGGGAAATGCCAGAGACAGATAGCCCTGCTGGTGCCCTAAGAACTGGAGAAAATTAATACTCCCTATAACATTTCAGTTGAGAATTAGATACTAAAAGGTAACGGATCACACAGTCTCCCTTCTTAATTCAGTAGCAACACTTTCCCTTGGCCAAGAGTGAGAATGTGTGAGCCTTTAATCTATCCTTCACAGCAGATGTCAATAAATGTCTATTGAGCTCATTACTCAGGTTTATGCCATACGTAAGGAAAGTTCTTTGAGGCACCGAGTTCCACACCATAACCAAATCCGTCTTGTCTAAGCTTCTCTCAGCATCTCTAGACAACAGCTCTCTGTGAAGAATGAAGACTTTGCCAAATTGGCAGCACCCATTAGTTTTTTTCTTAGGTTTATAAACCCATGATCCATCTTGATCCTTTCTTTCCTGATAAGGTTTTGATAGACTTACTTACAGATTGACTTGCTTGACCTAGAAACCTGTTTTTTGTTTTGTTCTGTTTTTTTTTTTTTTTTGGTTTTGGTTTTGGTCTGTTAGCATATCCATATGAACCTGATGGGCCAAAAACTACACATTGATAACACATCGTGCATAAAAAGGGAGGAGAGAAACAAGTATTTCTAAGATTCTGCTGTTTCAAAAATTAAGCTACATTATCTTGGTTATCATTTGTCACTGCTCTTGGAGGCAGGTCTCTTCACAAATGAAGAGAATGACTTTGAAGCAAGTCAAGACCACACTGCTTATCACATGTAATCAGATTGATCTGATTTGAAAATCTGTGCTGTTTCCACTTCTGTACATCCATGTTCTCAAAGCTGAGTTACTTCATCTTGGCTGATAGAGTAATCGGGATTTTTGTCTAGTTCTTTCCTTACAATACACCACCACCTCTGTGATATCCCAACTTAAAAATCTTCTCTGCCTTTTAACACAAAGCAGAAGCCTGAGGCAAGGAACAGCAGGACACCAGGATAGGGTCAGCTCCTCCTACCCGGATGTAAGAGAGGCTAGGTCCCTTACATCCATGCGAGGTCACCTTTGCAAACTTGTATTAAGTAACATGGTGATATTCATGAATTATTATTTGAGGACCAGAGACAATAATATCTCTTCATTTAGTTCTGTTAGAGCTAATAACTAGCAGAGCTGAGAGCTAATAACTAGCAGAGCTAACACAGAAGTCCATGTGTCCTCCAAGTCCTTGAAATCCATTTTTGCACGGTTACGGTCTTTCTTACATTCTTTATGTTTCTGCCTGGATTCTCCCACTTTTCCGAAAACTTTGATATTTTTAATGCTATTAATTGCACCAGAGGAAGTTCTCTGATAGCAGAGCATATTCTCCTTGAATGTGGCTGGGAGCCCTGGGCAGGGCGTTCTTTCCCCCCTCGCCAAGATTTTATTTATTTATTTATTTGAGAGAGAGAGAGAGAAGGAGAGAGAGAGAGAGCTCAAACAAGGGGAGAGGCAGGGGAGAAGGAAAGGGAGAAGCAGGCTCCCCACTGAGCAGGGAGCCCGACTCGGGGCTCCATCACAGGACCCTGGGATCATGATCTGAGCCGAAGGCAGACGCTTAAGCAACTGAGCCACCCAGGCACCCAGGGGCGGCATTCTTAAGCAGTATGGTTGGAGCATCTCCTCAGCATCTAAGTCCACAAGACCAAATTACCCTCTGCAGCAGAGTTAAGAACAGAATGTATCAAATTATTTATAGACCCATCCCCATTTTGTAAGCATGCAGACTTAGAGACACACACAGAGAAAGACAAAAATAAGAAAGTGAATTAAATATTCAGGGTCACCCATGGACCCTCAACCCCAGCCCCTGCCCTTTGAACAGGACTGAACTGTGAATAGCAGTTGAACTAAGAAGCACCCTGAGACTTCTGCATCAGATTCTGGGGACATTGGCAGACTGGTTAGCACAGGGCACCTGCTCAGCACTGGTGTCCAACCCATATTACCAAGAGGAGAATACACATGAAAATCCCTATGCAAAACTTGTTTTCATATATGAAAATACCACTGTAAATGCAAAACATGCTCGTTGCATACTATTAAAAATATACAGAAATTCTAGGGGCACCTGGGTGGCTCAGTTGGTTAAGCATCGGACTCTCAGTTTCAACTCAAGTCATGACCTCAGGGTCCTGGGATCGAACCCCACGTCGTCCGGCTCCCTGCTCAGTGGTGAGTTTTGCTGGAGAGTCTCTCTCTCTCTCTGCCTCTGACCCTCCCCCAGCACTCGCACACCCTCTCTCTCTCTCTGTAAAATAAATACATTTAAAAATATACAGAAATTCTATCCATAAGCCCATCAATAATAGGTAACATATATAAACGACTCAGCACATGCTTTACCAAAATTTTAAATCCTACATTTGAAAAATATAACATGGTATAACACAGCATATAATGCACTTCGGCTTATCACACTGCATGTTATAACATACAGTATACAACTTTCTATTTTATCGTAGATGAAACTAACTCATTCTTTTTAATGACTGCATTGTACTCTATTACTTAGAGTTGCCCTCTCTGCAACATTTCGAGTTTACTATTTTTAAAAACAAGGATGGAATAAACATTTGTATACATATCTTTTTGGTTTTATGTTTCTAAATGTTATTAGAGTTAGAAAGATCTGCTATGTAGGTGCATTATATAATTTGATAGATATAAGTCAGTTGTTCACCAGAATTTTGATACTTTAAATTTCTACTGATAGTTTAAAAGTAAATGACTGTTTTTTTCTAAAGTTGTCCAACTGGGTATGACTCTTTGTGGTCTTTCTAATTGGATGAATAAAATATGATATCTCATTGTTATATTCAGGTATATCCTTTACTGCAAGTTTGATTCTTTTGAAAAATTTTATTAGCAGTGTGTATTTTTCTGTGAATTGCTTATTCATATCTTAATGTAATTTTATTATTGGAATGCAGACTGATTTCCAACTGTCTTTCTGGTTGATTTTCATACACTTAGAGACATTAATAATTTATTACCACATCTGTTGGAAATATTTTTGCTGGCTTGTCTTTCAAGAGTCACCCTGATTTTTGGTCTTTGTTTATTTGCTTGTTTTTTGTTATACAAAGTGTTAGGTTTTAATTCAATTAGAATAATAAATATTCCCTTTTCTGTTATTTGACTTGATACTCTTAAAAAGAACTTTCCACTTAAAATTTATTTTAAAACATCACCTATATTTGTTTTTATTCCATTAAAATCTCTATATTTACATTTAACTACTTGATACATAGAGCAAGGTTGGAATTCAAGCTTTAAAACATTTTTGTATTTATTTACTTTTAAAATAGTTATCCTTAAAGTCTAGGGGCTCACAACCGGTACAGTACTCTCTCACAGAGCTGTATTTTAGGGTGGATAACATCATGAAGTGTTTTTATGAATACGTATTTCACATCTAGCAAATATAACCATGTAGGTAATGTATATACACATAAAACTACACCTATAAAAGTATATATACGTATAAGCATATACATAATTATATTTAATATTAGGATTATATACATATATATAGTTTATCTACGCACCAAATACTTTAATTTGCCTTGAACTGATATTTTTCTTTTACCAAAATCTGAATCTTAGAATATTACAAACAGTAAAATAAATTTACACATAAAATTAGAGTTTTAACATTTTGTATTTAATGTAGTTAACTGAAATTTTATGTTAGATATTCTGTGTTCAACAAATTTTGAAAATCTCTCTCTTTTTTTAAACAGATCTTTTAAATAGGTTGGTTTCATGGTCTATTTCAGGAACCAACCCCAAGAAACATAAACTTAAGATAAATGGACCTAATTACTTAAAATGATGTATTCTGTCCTTTAAAAAATTTTGAATATATACTTTATCTCATCCTACTTAATAACATAAACAGACATAACTGAACACATTTGTAAAATAATACCCTTTCCAGTTCATTATCCAGAACACAAACTTAAATCACTTTATTTTTCAGGTTTATACGTAAATTGATTTTCAAGTGGTGATTTTTTCATTTATAATAATTTCCTAATATATTTACTTGCACAAAACCTGGGTGCTCTATAATATAAAGGTAGCAGTTAATCTCATCTTGTGCTGAGAAAATTTCAGAAATGTATGTAAAGGAGCCTCAATCAATTCAACTAAGTTGACTTACTTTGAAAACCAAAGTTAAAATCAGAATAACCTTAGACCATATGATTTTTCTTTCTTTTAGCTGCTGCTGTCAGCATACTCGGACCGAGAGAGAAGAGAAAGGCTGCTAAATGAATATGATTCCACTTATACTTTTAATATGTAGAAATTTGTTAATACTCATTAAGTGTCTAAGATCCAACATGTGTTCTAAAAATGGAAAACAGCAAGGCTCCACTCCAAAATAAAGGAGAGAAAAGAGGAAAAAAAATACTACACCAATAAAGAATAATTTGAACACTGCTTAAAATAAAAAAGCCAGTATTAATCCTAATTAAATAGATCTCATAATTTGTCATTTCCTCAAAGTCAAATCTTAAGTTAATAAACATGTAAATTAGATGAAAATATCTCTCCATGGATATTTGCTTAAGTAGTTTCTAAATATCACTTTATGCAGAAAGACATGATTTATTTTACTATGTTCTTGCAATTTAAAAAGAAAATTCATATTCCAAAGACTATCTTGAACATCCTTTAAATTGTTTTTTTTTTTTCCCCTTAGCCCTGCATTTTAAATTAACCAAGAGAAATAAAAAGAAGAACCAGAGAAAACCAGTGCATTATGACAGGATGATTTTATTTTATGTATGAGTCTAAATGAGATTTTAGAGAATGGATACCGTATTCCTTAACTGGATCTGTGTGGTCAAAGACCATTAGGCAACCTTGGAAGATCCCATAGGGACACCTGGGGCCAGACGTTTCCATCCCACTGGACTGAGTCCACTGTTTGTCTTTCTGCATGGAGAATTAATAAATGTATCAATCTTCTACTAGCGGCCCTGAACTAGGGAACATAAAGGAAATAGAATAAGTGGGGAAAAAAATCGCACATGTGCCTTTTCCTTCCCCCCCTCCTGATCGTCTCTCTTTTGCGTTTTGAATTTATTTTCCCTTCAGATTTTTTCATATTATTCTTTTTTCCCCCCTTCTTGTTATTAGTTATGTCTCTTAGCATTCCTGACTGCATTGCCCTTTGTCTGCTTTAAAATGATGTCTCCCGACCTGGACGGGGGCTGTAATTTAACGGAATTGGCCACCTTTGCATACCTCCTGCTCAGAAGATCAGTCAGTGGCCTTGAAGTGTCCGATTTCATTAAATGATTTTAGTTTCAAGGGGAAAAAAAAATTAAATGGAAAGTTAAGGAAACACAGTCAGGAAACATGTACGGTGCCAACAGCCTTAGAGCATGGGATTCCAAAAGTCATTTCAACATTTCTGAACTGATAAGCTAATTAATTATTAAAACAGAAACACTCTGAGGATACCTATGACCAAGGTTATAAATACACTCCTTTTCAATTCCTCTTTCTTTCTTTTTGTATTCTGTAACTGCAGAGTGTTGCTTTTAAATTGCACCAAGATGATTCCAAGTCAATTACATAGGTTTCAAATCATCACAAAGAATCAGAGGAGCTAAGAAAAAATATAAATTACATTAAAAAAAAAAAAGTTACGGTTTTTTGTTTTTTTGTTTTTTTGTTTTTAACATTTAAATCTTTGTTTTACACCAACTGGTTCAAGACGCTGCTGCAGCAAAATTTAGAAATATAGTGATAGGTATTGTCTATACTCATATATACAATTCAGCTGAACTTTCTCCCCCACCTCTCAGCTTAGAACTACAATAGTTGGTTCATCACTCCTGTTACAAATGGCTGGAAAGTAAAAATAGTGAAAACACAATGAAGCAAATAATAACAATAATAATAACAATACAATGAACCGTTCTGTGAATTCATTAACAAGAATTTATTTGTCTGGGTTCATATTCTTAAGAGCTGGCACCCGAATTCTTCTAAGGCATTCTGCTTTCCTTTAGTCAAATACAATGATTAGTCATTTTGGTGTGAAAACATAGAAAGTGAAGAACAGAACAAATCCAAGAGCTGAACTGCAACATTATCTGTGTGTTCAGTTGTCTTCCTGAAAGGAGAGGAGAAACAAGCTGGGTGTGGCGATTAGATCCTAGAATTGTCTTCAGACTCTGGGGCCCTGATCAATCTGCTTCACCAGAATAAATAGCAAAAGAAAACCTAATTGAATTTTTCAGAAATATTGTCTACATCAGTAAAACAAAAAAGAGAAAAGAATAGCCATCATTTCTATTTTGGTAATAAAAATGAAAAATCTAGTGTTTAGTATGAATAATGGTATTCTCTATACAGAGGACCTCAATGTGGTGGTAGGTCAAGGTTGTTTCATTTGACAAACCACCACAGAGAAATGAAGCAAAAGGAAAAACAAATAAAAAAGGGCATTGATTGTCTGCATAGGGTAGTGAGATCTGTATTATACTTAACAAGGGAACAAGCCTGGTGCTTCTCAGTCAATGTCTCTTTTTCTTCCTATCCCAATACCCAACACAGAAGAAAATTTCAGGGTGGGATTATCTATTGCATTGGATTAATCACCAAAAAAACCATAAGGCTTGGATCATATAGAGAAGTCTGATCCTCATATCCTAGAAAAAAAAATGACATCTAAGAAAAGAAGCTTTAGGGGAAGAATTAATGAAGCAATCATGATGCATGGATAATGAAGATGAAATTCTAGAACAAGCCCCAGAAAGGGTCATAGCATTTTAAGACATTTGTCTCCATCCCCAGCCCATCCTCTTTGAAGGTCCCCTTAGTGCCATCCGTAGGTCTGTAGATTTTCTGATACCCAAGGGCAGTTATGTTTTCTTTCTCTTTTGGCATCTTGAAGATTTCATGTTCGTCTGTTGAGGCACATTGAGGTGATCTGCCAAATAACTCTTTTTGGCAAAAAGAGTGTGCTCGGTTATTACTCTTTGGTCCAAATGAGCCAGACTGACTGTCTACACTGTGGGAATATGCCAGGTAATTACTTTAACCATGTCTTTCCCTTTAGCTGTGTATACATGGTCCTCGTCTTCTAGATAAACTTGGTTAAACCTCATATTGAATAATTACTGGCAAGTAGCCATGTGCCCAGAGTAATTTAATGTTCATCTTTGGTTTCTACAGGGTGCTAGTGACAAAAGCAAGTTTTGTTTATAGTTATGTTAAAAGGATTTCTTTTCATAATTTAACAGAAAATCTCTAAAACATGAAGAAAAGAGCACTCAATTAAAGGGGGGGTTGATTCCAAATTTTCTTGGGAATCACAGACACAGTGCTAAGAAGAAGCTGATGTAGGTTAGCTTTTAGGAACAGAAAGGAAGTAGAAAAGTTACCACACTGCTTCTGCCTTAAAGTCAAGCAAGTTTCATTACATTTAAATCATGTCTTCTGATGTAATGTCAGTCTCTCTTTTGAAAGTAAGGACCAGAGTTGTTGCATTTTATTACAGAAGGTAAACAATTTGATTTCCCATGAATTGTTGTGTCTTGCAATTGCAGAGAGAGAGAGAGAGAAAAAAAAAAAGGAAAAAGACAAAAGCTAGAGATCCAAATTCTGACTGTGTTATGTATTGGTTTTAGAACCAGAAGCAGGATTTGAACATATTTCTCTTCTTTTCTTTGTGAAGATGTGAATAATTACCATCCTAATCTTGCAAAGCTTGTTTAGGAGGCTTAAACTAGATCACATAGAAAATGACTTTATAAACTGTAGAACACTAAATGCTAAATGTTCTTCACTAAATGACAGAAAAGATGTTTTAAATTGGTTTAAGATTTGCATACATTTCAAGAACAAAACAAAAAACACATCATGTTGGGGTAAAATAGATTAGGGTGGCAAGAGAATGTCAGTCAAGAGACAGACAGCTCTGGGAATAATTAAATCAGGAAGAAAACCACACTTATGCAAAATTATACTTTCCTTTTTTCAACTGCCACAAAGGAAACCTAGGAATTCCAGAAAGAAGAGAGAGGAACATGAGTAGGAAGCAAATTTGTGATGTGTATGAACACCTTCATGCTCTTGGATCCAGAATTTTCCTGTTAGGAACTCTCCAGAGTACACGATGATGACTCTGATTTCTTTTTAATTGAAATATATTTGATATATAACATTGTATAAATTCAAAGTGTACAACATGTCAGTTTGACACATTTATATATTTATAATATGATTGCAATCGTAGCCATACTTAGCACCTCCATCCTGTCACCTAATTACCATTTCCTTTTGTCTTGGAAATAATTAAGATCTAGTCTCTTAGCAAGTCTGATGACATAATACAATGTTGTCTATATTCTCTCTACTGTGCATTACATCTCCAGGACTTACTTGTCTTATGTGTTTGTACCCTTAAACAACATCCCTCCCATCCCCCATCCACCAGTTCTGGTAACCACCATTTTACTCTCTGTTTTTATGAGTTTGGCTTTTTTAGATTCCACATATAAGTGATATAAAACAGTATTTGTCTTTCTCTGACCTATCTCACTTAGCATAATGTCCTTGAGGTCCATCCAGGTTGTTACAACTGGCAGGCTTTCCTTCTTTCTCATGGCTGAGTAATATTCCACTGTGTGTGTGTATATAATTGTATGTATATTATATATGAATATCCATATCTATCTATATGCATATATAGTACATATATAGTATAGTTACATATATATTATATATGTATATCCATATCTATCCATATTTATCTATATATACATATGGATAGATAGATGATAGGTAGAAGATAGATAGATAGATAGATAGATAGATAGATAGATAGATGATAGAATATCTCCTTTATCCATTCGTCTGTTGATGGCACTTAGGTTGTTTCTATATCTTAGCTATTATGAATAATGTTTAACACGGCAGTGCATACAGCTCTTTGATATCTTCTCCTCAAAAGAAAAATCCTTAAGAGCAGGGACATTGATTGTCTTCCTCACCATTTGTTCTCAAACTAGAACACACACTGGGGTCTCAGTGAATATTTTTTGAATGAATGAAGATATTTTAGATAGCCAGGATAACCGAGCAAAGACATGAAGATAAGACAAGGTGATGAGTCGGAAAAAAAGCTGTATGAAGGAGAGTGGCAAAGAAAATTGAGAAGGCAGTTTAATGCGGGGGAGCATCTTGAAGGTAACATCAATATCTCATCAACATTCAGATGAAGAATCTTGAGTCCAATTACATATCCACATTTTTAATATGGTGTTGACCCAATTTTAAGTATTAAAACAGTATCAGTATGCTGCCTCAACCACTGAGAGTGAAAACAAGGAGGACTTCCTTTGGGACACTTTGATTCTAAGATATCAAGCACGTTTTTTCATGGCATGTCTTACAGCTCCTTAAAGAATTCTGAGCCAAGGAGATCATATGGAAATTACTATGTTTAATATGGATAAAATGGCTGCACAAACAAATATGTGGTATTTTAATGTAAAGTGGGATCATAAATGGAACAACTTTTTGGATAACTCCTTCACATGGAGAATTTCCATCAGAAAGTTAATAATGTACTTCATCTCAAGGAGTCCCCAGCATATTCTCTACCACAGAACTTCAAGTATCCATAGCAACTTGACTCGAGTTGACTTGATATAACAATTAGTGTTTCTGAAGAAGATTGTAGTACACCAGTTATTTTGTATCAGATTACTTTGCACCAAGTTAAGTAATTCTATATTTAGAGAAAATTGGAAACATAATCCTGAATTTGAGAGGGAAAAAAACTGTTGCTTCCATGTGTGTTCTAATAGCAGGAAGCATCTCTCTACATCAATAAAAAACAAAAACAAAAAGAAGCATCTCTGCTGAAAATTACCAACTGTACCATAGTGTCACAACCTGAAGTAATTCTCCACAAGAACAAGCATTCCAACTATCTGAAAAAAGTTGGAAAAAGAAATCAGAAGTACTTAGATTTTGTTTTAATCACAATCAATGAGAACTGCTGTGTGAGAAACAGACAACTGAAATCAACGGAGTGTAAATTCTACTGTGGAGAAGCTTCTGATACAGATATAATTTGGTATAAAGCACAGTTCCCAGAGTATTATAATCTAGAAAGGAAGCTCATAAAAAGTTTGCAAAGATTTTTAAACTACTATTGAAAGATCTAATACTATGCTAGGAAGTGGTGACTCAAATTACTGAGCCGTTTTAAACACTGTAGAGAAATACCAAGAACTGGGAATCTTCATTCTAGAAGAAAATCTATATTTTCTATTCAGAGACCTGTGAATGAAGAAGAGACCATCAGAAGGAAAGAAATAAGTAGAATTGCAAAAGCTGTGGTCAAAGTGGGAAGTGGGAAGGAGAAGGGAGTAAGTAGTCAAAGGTTTCCAATTACCTACAGCAAAATCTGATGATAAAGCCTAATTAGCTGTCTCTAGTTTTCAGAAACCATGTTTGTCGTCAAGATAAAGTTTTGTCTACATAAGTCAGAGGAGCAAGGAACTTTTTTGTTTGTCTAGGCTTAGAATCTCTATAACACTTATTGACTCCAGCAACAGCTCCAATGCTCTGAAGGTCTCTCTTTATGTCTCCATTGTACTTCCTGTGAAATGTGCTCCGCTCTGTGTGTGTGTGTGTGTGTGTGTGTGCACGTGCTCATGTGTGCTTACATGCAACGTTGTTGTTGATGTTGCTTCCTTTCCCTTTCTTATTTGGATTCTCCTTCCTTGTCCAGCTCGTTCATGCTGAGGACTCCAATGGAATGTCAGATTTCCCCTTTCTTTACCTTGTTATTTATTATTATTATTATTATTATTATTTTATGGAGGGATAAAGGGGTAGAAATTGGGAATGTTCAAACTCTTTTCTGATGGTACTGATTATTCCCACTCTGCTGCAAGTGATGATTTTCCTGCTTACCTGGCAGGCGTAGAAGACAACGTTATATGAAATTATCTTGAAACTTGCCTACTGATCTTTTAATACATTGCAGCCGATTTTGAAGGTGGTCCAATTCAGGATAGATTATTACCTTTATTTTTTGTTCATCTACCATCTTTAATTGAGCACCATTGGGCATGGCAGATCTGAAGGACTCAGTGGGTATACTCAGATAAATGTTTTTGTAAACCCTCAGTGAATACTTGCCTCCAGCTACAATACTTTATCACACAAATCCTTGCAAAACATTTGGATTTCTTCTCCAAATATTAACAACAAATCTAAGAAAAATACTTTCTCGATAACATGTTCTTTTGTTTGAAATAACAAAGTCTTTAGTAATGACAACATCTCTACATAACACTTTGTGAAAAAACACTAGTGTAACTATTTCTTCATGAATTGAAGATATATGAATCAAAAAGAAGAGTGCAGGGGAAAAAGTCTGTTCCATCCTTTCAAGCCTACAGATTTGCTCTGTTCTGTTAGACTTGGTTGTAATTCCCCATGTAGAAACACAGATTTTGAATTTCATGGAAATTCCTTTAAATCATTATAATGGTCTTGCTGTCAGGCTTAATTTTTAATGATAGGCATTTTTATTTATTTATTTTTGTTGTTGTTGGTTTAACTTGTTTTCTTAAGTGTTTAGTGGGAAATTGGAATAGGCTGCACAATGTTCGGCCCCATTTTAGACTAAAGATTGCATTGTTCAATTCTTAATATTCTTTTCTTGTTGTTTGTTTCTTTTCTTTTATGTTCCCATTGGATGCCAACCCAGGATCAGAAATGTTTTACCAACATCTGTTTATTATTTTATTTTAACCCAAGGAACGTAAGACCGTACACATGCACATTGTTTACAGGTTTGCATGTAGCCCTCAGATGACTTCCTCACATTTATTCTTTTTTTTTTAATTTTTTTATTGTTATGTTAATCCCCATACATTACATCATTAGTTTTAGATATAGTGTTCCATGATTCATTGTTTGTGCATAACACCCAGTGCTCCATGCAGAACGTGCCCTCCTCAATACCCATCACCAGGCTAACCCATCCTCCCACCCCCCTCCCCTCTAGAACCCTCAGTTTGTTTTTCAGAGTCCATCGTCTCTCATGGTTCTTCTCCCCCTCCGATTTCCCCCCCTTCATTCTTCCCCTCCTGCTACATTCTTCTTCTTTTTTTCTTTCTTAACATATATTGCATTATTTGTTTCAGAGGTACAGATCTGAGATTCAACAGTCTTGCACAATTCACAGCGCTTACCAGAACACATACCCTCCCCAGTGTCCATCACCCAGTCACTCCATCCCCCCCCCCCCCCCCCCCCACTCCAGCAACCCTCAGTTTGTTTCCTGAGATTAAGAATTCCTCATATCAGTCCTCACATTTATTCTTGATGATTTGGTTCCAAATCCATCTTTCAGATTCAATTTTTTTTTCTTGCCTTCAAAGCCAAGCATATTTCTAAGTCGTACTGGTTGGATGATCACAACAGAATCTCAAACCAGCCAATCTTGTATGTTTTATGTTCAGAACTAACAAATACATCCCATGGCTTACATTAGTGCCTTTACAACAAAGTCCAAGTGCGTGAGCTCAATCACAACCACCACTTTCTCTGAGGAGTGTGGAGAAATTAAGGAATTCTTATGGAATAGGTAGAGAATTATGGAAAAATCAGGATGTTCTTGCCCTCTACCTGATTTGTTGATTAATGAATAAAGGGTCAGGCATTTTGTTCTTCACTTTTCAATATCTCCCTAATAAGCATTTTATGGTGGTGGTAGATTATTTTATACTTTCAAGTAGAAGTAACAAGTCTCAAAAGTTGCAGAGTTGTCTGCATTCTATTCCAAATCAGTGAGGTGTATCTGTAAACAGACCACCTTTCCGGCCTTGAGTTTCACACTCTATCCTCAAACCTACCTTTCACCTGCGCTCAGTCAAGAACAAATTTGCAGCACAAACTATTAGATGGGAGGAGGACTAGAGTTATCATGGAACGGGAGGATTTTTTTTTATAAAACTTTGGTCAAGTTAGAAATGTCAATTTCAACACTATCTAATAAGTTGGGAATATAGGTCCTCACTCAGGCAATTCTGATTGAATATACTTTTTCCAAGTCATATGAATAATGAGGATGGTGTAGATTATCTCTGCACAGACTAGCTTAAGTAGCATGTTAAATAACACTGTGTTAGCATTTCCACAGCACTATTCGCTCTATAGTTCAGTAGTGTGATTGTTATTTAATAAAGAAAAAATAAGTATGAAACAAAAACTGAAAAATAAAGATCTTTAATTTATATTTCTTACTTTTTTTTCCTTGTTGTAGACAGATTATAGATATTTGGGAAAAAAAAACACATATTGCTCAACTCCAATAACTTTTTTAATGAGGGGAAAAAACTACTTTCTTTGGAATTTTTAATTATAAAGTGTTATTTCCCGAACCACTAAGTTGTTATAGACATTTAAAATATTCCTATGGTTAGGGGCACCTGGGTGATGCAGTCAGTTGACCATCTGACTCTTGGTTTCAGCTCAGGTCGTGATCTCAGGGTCATGGGATAGAGTCCCGAATTAGGCTCATGCTCAGTGTGGAGTCTGTTTGAGATTCTCTTTTCCTCTCCCTCTGCCCCTCACAAGCTCGCTCTCTCTCAAATAAATAAATAAATCTTAAAAAAAATATTCCTATGGCTATAATTTTATTGGTTTTTGAAAAATACAGACCATGCCCTGCTTGCCCAAAATTTACACTGCAAATATTTCTGCAAAATTAAGGATAACCTTTTAAGGACAGCTTCGTGATTGCTATTAAGTCTCCCACCCATACTTAGTTTAGACTCGGAAGTTGTTTGCATTTGTGGGGAGTTTGTTTTTGCCTTTTATTCTCCAAAAACTAAACTATGCTGTTGGATTGTCAAAATATATATTTATTCACTTCCACATCAAGGTATCGTCATGAGCTTTTGTTTTATAGAATAAGTAATGGCTCTGACCTATCTCTTTCAAGATCACTGAGACTTTGCAAGTAATGTAGTCTAAGTGAATTGTGTTTGCTCACCTAGTTCGTAAGGAGTAGGACTGGTCAGTATGAGGCACCTTGACTCCTCGTCGAGAACTCAGCAGAGAAAACACCATTTAATATAAAATTGACAGATTTAAAAAGGAGTAAAGGAAGATAACCAGCTATATTCATACCCCAATGATCCTTATTCTTCCAGCTGATATAGTTGGAGACCAGGGCTTCAGAGTCAAAAGGAACTCAAGTCAAACATCAGTAGACTAGCTTTGTGACTTGGTACTGGTTATGCTTTATTTATCCTCTTGTAAAATGGAGTAGAAACAGTCTAATTATTGAATGATATAAGAACTGTTTGAAAAGCTCCTGCCACATAGTGAATATGCAGTCAGTGGTTTTATATATATATATATATATATATATATATATATATATATATATATGCAGTGGTTAAATATATATATATATAAAAATATATATATATAAGTATATATATATATATAAGTATATATATATAACCATATATAACCATATATATATATATATGGTTATAGAAAATATAAAAGTATGATGTATTTTATTATTCCTCACACCTAAAATTCTAAGGTTATCATTCTAATGTTATGCAACATTATTTATATTTGGGCTAAAAAGCCTGAAGTCTATTACAAATTGTCACAGGAGAAACAAATGAATAGAGTAATCCTCAGTCCTCCACTGAGTGGTGTTTAGCTTTTCAGGAGATATTTGGCAACGTCTGGAGACATTTTTGGTTATCACAGTGGAGAAAGGAGGGAAGGTGCCCCTGGCATTTGTGGGTAGAATCCAGGGATGTTGCTAAATATTCTAGAACGCATAAGACAGACCTCACAACAATAAATAATCTGGCCTAAAAAAACAGGATAGAGATGGAGAAATCCTGGAAAACATTGAAAACATTCTAAAGTTCTTCACCTCAAGTGATCTGATGACAAAAATGGATTCTCATTGCCCATAAGATAAATTCAAATGAAATTATGGCTTGGGTTTAATTATATTCAGTTCAACTTATCACAACTAACCTTTTACTTCAGAAAAACAGTCTTCTGATACCCTTTTAAGTTTTCATATGTTTTACATCATATTCATTAACTATAATCACAATATAGTACATATAGAAATTTAGGACACAATTATAAATGCTATGATTCAAGAAATATTGTTTTAATTTAGCTTGTAGAACCTGTGAGCTCACTTAGTTCTTATTGAACTTTTTGGCTTGGGAATATATATGTATGTGTGTGTATGTGTATATATACCCACATATATATATACATATATACTTATATACAAATACATATACATGTATATATCCTGAGCTTTCCAATGCAACAGACAAAAAATATGAAGGAAAATAATCTAATTTAAGATCCACCTAATTCTCCTAAATCATCAATCATCTGGCTGAGATATTTTACATTTAAAAATGTTTCTGCTTAACAACAAGCAAACAGATGACTGAGCCAAGATATCCTTCAGATTATTTTGCTCATTTTTTTCTTCACTTTTTCTCCTTGTCCCCCATGTATCCTTGAAAACCTAGAGAATTAAGAACAATTCTAATTTCCTTAACTAGATTATAAAGATTATTTTCCAACCAGGGTACATGCACTCTGCTGAGTCAAAAACACTATATAGAATTATGGAATCCAGGTGTCTCTCAAAAAAAAAAAAAAAAACTATACAGAGGTGTTGGAATCCCAGGAAAAGGATTATGTTATGATTTTCTTCTCCTCATTTCTCTTTCTTTTCATTTCCCTAAGTTTCTCCTTAGTTGAGACAAAAGGGCAGTATCTCTAGACTTTCAGATTGAAGACCTTGACTAACTGCCCACTATGTCACTGATTAACTCTGATCTTGACCACATGTTTGTTTTTGTTTGTTTGTTTGTTTGCTTGTTTTTGACTTGGTTGCATTTTTAAAATGAGGATAATACCTGCAACACAAAATTTTCATATATACATATATATTTTTTTCAAATATATATATGTATATACTTGAAATATAAACTAAGGTATAGAGAAGCATTTTTTAAATCTCCAAATGACTGTTTACCTATTTAAAAATCACTTGACTGGAGGAATTTAATAAAGAATACCAATTAAATCCTCACAGATCAAGAAAACTACAGTAAATTCAGTGACATGAGACATTTATTACTAGCTTATCTATAGAGAATACCCACTGAATTGACTGTGTATTTTATTCTGTGACCTAAATAAATTCATGTTCTCTGACTCAGAAATGTGAGTCCTTACCTCAAAGTTATGATTTTTTCCTGAGATTTTTAGACAATTTAATATGCTTAAAATCACTGAATAATACACTAAATTTAGTTCATTATTATTTTGTGATGGATTGTAGTCCATTGTTCAACAATATACAATTAATCATCAAGAATGTTGAGGTTTATTCTTGGGTATTATCCAATATAAAATAATGACTTAATATATGCAAAAGGCATTTAGTCTTTATCACATGTCAGGCACTGTTTAAAAGTAGGGTGTGATCATCATCATCACCCTCATCAATAACACCATCATGTGAAAGACAGGAGCAGACAAACTAATAGAATTTATATATCTTTTCACTAAGCTTGAATTCATTGGAACTTAGGGCTAAGTTAATGTCCGTATTATCATACTCACTTATTATTGTATTTATTTGACTTCATTTCATTATTTTTTTTAAGATTTTTTAATTTATTTTAGAAAGAGAGAGAGAGAGCAAGGGGAGGAGCAGAGGGAGAAGGAGAGAGAGAATCCCATGCAGGCTCCATGTTCAGCCAGAGCCCAAGGCCAGGCTCAGTCCCACCACCCCGAGATCACAACCCCAGCCAAAACCAAGAGTCTGAGGCTTAACCAACGGTGCCACCCAGACACCACTATTAATTCTTTTATTTATTCATTCAACGAGTACATTTTTTTAAGATTTTATTTATTTGTCAGAGAAAGAGAGAGAGAGAGAGAGGACAAGCAGGGGAATAGCAGGTAGAGGGAGAAGCAGGCTCCCCACTGAGCAAGGAGCCAGATACAGGACTGGATCCCAAGACCCTGGGATCGTGATCTGAGCCGAAGGTAGACGCTTCACTGACTGAACCACCCAGGCGCCCCTCATTCAACAAATATGTTTGAGCACAGTGCTGGCTATTGGAGATACAAAGACAACCAATAACATTTAGTCCCTGCTCTCAAAAAGCTCTGAGTCTACCAGGGGAACCGGGCACCCTTCAGATGCTAGTACAGACTACACGCATGACTGTAAGCGTGCTGTTTTGGGGAGTGGCGGGGAGCACAAGTAGACGACGTTAGGCATGAATGCGTGAGCTGGGTGCTGCAGGTGCATCAGAGTTCAGAGGTGAGCGTAGCGCATTGCGGACGGGGAACAGCACTCAGGGCTCCTGCGAGTGGAGTATGGGGCATGAACAAAGCTAGCTGAATGAAGGTCATGGAACCAGAGGGCAGAGGGAGAAGGAGCACAGAGGAGGAGGTAGTCATATTCAGCGTACATAAGCATTTGGTTTACACATTTTGGGTTTTTTTTTAATTATTCTTTTTAAAAGATTTTATTTATTTATTTAACAGAGAGAGAGAGAAAGCGTGCGCGCCCGAGCAGGGGGAGGGGCAGGCAGAGGGAGAGGGAGAAGCAGGCTCCTTGCAGAGCAGGGAGCTTGACGCGGGGCTCGATCCTAGGACCCTGAGATCATAACCTGAGCCGAAGGCAGACGCTTAACCAACTGAGCCACCCAGGCCCGCTGGTTTACACATTTTAAATATGCCACTTCGTTTAGTTCCTCAAAGATTCATGTGAGGTAGATACTATCAGTAACTCAATTTTATAGGTGAGGATATCCAGGTTCAGACAGATTAATTAACTTACAAAGGGTCTACTCCCAGCTAGTAACTGACAAGCCGGGGTCTCAACTGCTGGAGCCGATGGTCTAAGCCTCACTACAGTGTAGAGGTTAAGAGTTTAGTATGGATCAGACCATCCAGGGATCTGATATTTTTTCTTTATTCTGAGAGCAATACAAAGACATTGAAGGGTTTTAACTGGGAATTGGTAAGAACTGGTTTAGGTTTAAAATCAAAATAAGTCTGCCTGTACTGTGGAAAGCCTAAGAATTGATTAATTGGTGCAAGCATGAAACAGAGACTAGTTAGGAAGTGGTTAGAAATACTGTGGAAAGAAGAAGTGGCATTATGCAGTAGCAATGGAGAAAAGTGGGTATGCATATCGTGAATTCATCTACAAACTAAATATTTACCTTCTGTGAGTATCTATAGCAGAACGTCTAACTTATATACCAATTAGTTAAAACTCCTTTGGTTGGTAATTAATTGGTTTATAGAATTAAATTCAAGACTAAAACTATATATCTAGCATTTGATCTATCAATTTTAGATTTAACCATAAAAAATTCCTGGATTTCTATCCAACTAAAAGATTCTGATGTCTACAGTGGTCTCACTCAAATACCATCCAATTTTTCACACATCTCCATGTGTAGTATAAAATTACATATGAATAGACAGATAAAAATCTATTTCCTTTTAATATTTAAATAAAACAAAATAACTTAGCTCTAGGACTCAAAATGCCAACTTGGAAAACAATTAGAAATAATTATTGCTTAGATACCCCTATTGCCTAGATTAGGAAACAGAAACTCAAACTAAGAAACAAAGAAAAGATTTCCCTAATGCTACTCTCCTGGAAATGATGGAGCCTTTATTCAAGTTCAGGCATTTGTCACCAATTAATGTCACCAGGTTAGTGCTGCTCAAGGAATGGGAGGCTCAAGATTAAACCATTCACTCACAGTCAATAAGAAGAAATCATTTTTTAAAAATTGTTGTACATGTTAATAATTATAATGCATGAATTGATCATTATCCTTCTATCAGACAACAGCCTTGGTTTTAGTCACGTTACTCAGAAATCCTAATATTCAGCATAAAATGGACTGAACACTGAAGACGTTTCTGAAAGATATAAAATGTCCACAACTCATCTAGCTATCTTTAGATCAAATATGAGGGGGGGTGTGCGCGCATGCGCATGTGTGGGCGCGCGCTCTATGGTCCGCTTCCTGTGCGATGTTATCTGTCAACCTAGCCAGTGGTGCTAACGTAATGCATCCTCAATACACCTTAAGGTGACTCGAAGAAAAAATACCTGTCATCAGTATTTGAGCTAGTAGTTTAAAAAGTAAAACAAAACAAGAACAAAAATCTTTCAAGTCTTTCAAATTCTGCTCTTGAAGGAAATGCCTAGGAAAACCATCTTTGGCATTTCCCATACTCTTCTTGTTCAGGAAACCACTCAAAGTGTCTAAGATTTATTCTCTATATTTGAAACAAAATGCTTTTTGTTTCATCAGATTTCTTTGAAAGATATTTGTTTTCAAGATGTTTGTCACCACTTGTAAGTAAAATAAAACATAAAAGATTTTCATACTGGAGACATTTTGTTCTGCCGGCCCCCAATCTAGGCTTTCTGAATTATGCAATTGAGGAAGAATATTTCTTTTTGGTTTTATTAAATGTTAACTCTTGCCAGGCCTCTTAGAGGACTACAGAGACTGACAGCAAATTTCTTAGATTGGCTATGGATTTAGGGTGCTGAGAATTTCTCCTCCCAGAACATTCTTACTCATTTAGAATATTCCTTCTCAAAAAAGAAGGAAAGAAAAATAACATCCTTTCCTGTTGTGAAAAGGTTTCAGATTCCAGATTCTAATATTTCTACATTGGTAAAATATGCTATTAATTAGAGTTAAGAAAAAATAATAAATAAATACTTCACCTTTCATCTGAGTCCTCTGAGAGCGTTACACAGTAGGGAAGTTTCACGGACTCACACCAGGAGGCAGAACCTATAGTCAAAACCTGGAAGAAAATTGCAAATCACACGGTTTTTAAAACAGGCAATGATTGCAAATCTGGACATCTGTGGTAGATTGTTTGCAGAAGTAGACAAAATCATGGTTCTCCCTGTATCTGCACCATGGGCTTGGTCCCTCTCACAATGACTCTGGATTTAGGCAAAGGAACAATAACAAACTTGATGTACTTGAGACGTGAAAAGTGTTTGTACCTTCAGATCTGGGAAGCCTGTGACCACTATCATGTGACTGAGTCTTGGCCATCCTGCTGGAAGATGAGAGATATGTGACCTAGTCACCTCATCCCTTCACCTGAGCTAAGCTATTAGTGAGGGCCTCCTAGGCCAACCCCAGACAAACTAGCCTAAACTCGAAGAACTACTCAGCTGATCTACAGATTTATGAAAATTTGATTAATACATATTGGAGTGTGTTTGCACTACTTTAATCAATGGCTAAAACAAGGGATCATGTCTAAGGGCCAGTATTTATAGAGATTTTTAATCGTCTGATAGCTCTTGTCTCATTCAGCATTCCAAAAGGAATGAGCAGGTGCACATAATGGAGATTTTTAAGGGAATTTACTGAAGGAGTTATTTACAGACGTGTGGGCAGGGATAAGTTAACTATCTAGTGATGCTGAGAGTTCCAGAACTAGTGGCATGGGTTGGTTTACCACTTCTAGGCCTTGAAGAGCATAGGGTAAAGGGGTTCCACAGGATCTAGTGAAAATAGCGGGAGGAAGAGGTGGAAGAGAAGGTTTCCAACAAGAACCAGCTTATAGGGAAACATAATCATAGGAACTGATGGAGCAGGGAAGAAATGCTCAGGTAATCTTCTCCCTATTCTCTTATTGGCCAATCAAATCAGAAGCCAGAAGGCAAGGAAGTGTGGGGGATTCATCCCCAGGACACAAGCCTCCCAGGCTATAGGACAGGGCAAAGCAGTGGGGGGCATGGGTGTGTAGGGGAAGTGGAGACTAGAGATACAGTTCTACCCAAGGGCAAGGCCCCCTACTGCTCTCTTCACTTGCTCAGGCTACAATAGCAACAAGTTCAGGGCTGACTCAAAAGGCAGCCACCCCAAAAGTACTAGTCTGAAATTGGGAAATAGTCTGGTGTTGATCTTGGAATTCGATTAAACAGGATTTGAATTCTGTTTCTGCCCTGTGCATCTGTGTAACAGGCAGATAGCCTGCCCCGAGTCTCAGTGTTACCCGTTGTATAAATGGAACTATAATAAATTCTAGAAAGAGGTTTACAAAGATACCTCACATGTAAATACTAGTTCCTTCCATGCTAGAAACATCGCCGACACTCACAACTAGCCTTTAAAAATGTAACTTAGCATTTCAAAATACTGATCACTGCCTAAATTAAAATCCCCAGATCTTAAGCACTAAGCTACCAGATTCCAAAACGTTCACTTTTCTTTTTTTCAAACTTTCAAAGTCATAAATAAATCCTACTTTTATGTGCACTGTGGCCTATATTGTTTCAGAGATTGGTTCCCTAATCCTTATTTTTCTTCCTCAAAGTTCTCACGTGCCCACACACCAGGACACATGCTTCTTTTCTTCTATGCCTTAAGTATTAGTTTCTTATCAAGTGCAGTTCAGCACCAAATCACAATTTCCAGGCAAAATGAGATCAAGACCAAAGACTTTTCAAAAATCATTGGATTGTATACTTACAGAAATACCACCCCGCATTTCATTATTAATCGAATCCATTTGCATGCCACTAATATTCCCTAGATTCTTATTATAACTGGTCTTAATTCTGTCTTTGGGATATTGTGAATTCTCTAAGATTCCATGGGCCAACAACATTCCCCTGTGCTGAATGTGAAAATGTGCATGTTTGATGTAGCTTGTGATGTGAGGAAACAATCTTACAGCCTTAAAATCCTTCATTAAATTAAATATTATCTTAAGAAATCCTAATTAACTTAATCTTCACCTCCATTTTCATTTTTGTCTCTGTGACTTCATTCGAGGCTGGCCTGCCTATGACCTGGAGCACATTGGCTTCACATTAGATAAAATGTTACTAAAGCCTCAGAAAATAACCTTTTAATTACCTTTTAAACTCTATAAAGAGAATTTGCTTTTTAGTGTGACATCATCCCAAGATGGTTTTAGCACACTCATTTTATTCCCTTGCTGCGCTAATTTATCTTGGTTTACAGAGATAACCAACCAGATGTTGAAATATTAAAATGGGTTATCTCTGTGCATTTCTACTCGCACAAAGAGGTTGCAACCAAAGAATACCTCAACGTTTCCCTGCACCGTTTTGCATTTATTAATTACACATTTATTTCATAGTGTCTTGCAAGGAGCACCGCAAATAACGGTCTGGTTGGCATAATAACAAAGATTTTGAGGGAGCAAATATACTTTAGAGACATAATGACAAGTGGTAATTTTTAAAGTCATTGAAATAATAGCAAAGTGATTTTATACTGACACCCACAGATCGTCCTCTGCACCCCAAATCTGCTGTATGACAAAGTCAATACCACATTTCACAAGATGGTACTCTATTTTTCCCTGAAGATTAAATATAGCCTTAAAAAAGGAAGTTCTAGTAGACCTATTTCAGAATGACAAACTTGAAATTTTTTCAACTTTCAGGTCTTATTTGCAGCATTCCTACCATTTGTAGAAACAAGATTCTCGAAAATTTATCTCATCATTAGTTAACAGTTTGATCCATGGGCATTGGTCAGCATTGCTTTTCACACTTGTTTGCATTCACAGAAACCCAGCTGATGTAGATTCTTAAAAATATAAAATAAAATCCGGATTGGTTTTTATATACAATGTGCACATTTAAGTATAAGATGATTGAATGGAAACAATGGCCTTATCCAGCCATGCATTTAAAAATATTTTCTAATCACTGGGCTGGAAATGGAAGACAAATACAAAAGAATCATATTTAAGTTCTTCAAAAATTATTAAGTGAGAAACTTTGAGTATTTACCCTAAAAGTTGATTACTATAGAAGGAGTAAATACAGGCATATTTATTCTCCACTGGCTTGAAGTATCTTGGGAGAGAAAGTGGCCTTGGCATTGCGCTTTGAGCTTGGGTGGGATGTTGGTCATCTGGGATAGAAGATACCATCACTCCAGATGCAGAAGAGAAGTTTTGCAAAGGTGGCAAGATGTTTGATGAGTGGCCAGAAGCAAGAGCTCCTTTATAGAGGACAGCTCTACATCAGTGCAGGGAATGCTTACTCTATGTGATATCCTTAAAACAACATGGATTTGTGCTTTAAATATTTAATCCTTTTTTTTTTTTAAGATTTTATTTATTTGAGAGAGAGAGCGCATAAGCGGGAAGAAGAGGCAGAGGGAGAGGGAGAGGAAGAAGGAGATTCCCTGCTGAGCAGGGATCCCAATGTGGGACTCGATCCCAGGACCCTGGGATCATGACCTGAGCCAAAGGCAGACACTCAGCCGACTGAGCCACCCAGGCACCCCTAAAAATTTAATTCTTATGGGATATTAATCAATGGAAGGTGAGAGACACGTTGCATCAGACCATTCAGAGGCTAATCTGACAGTGCAAATCACGGTCACCAATCTTTGCTGTTATACACGTATCAGATAAAAAAATGAGCACACACCACACACCCCTGATTATATTGATTTATTCATAATTTTGTGCATATATTTCTATATTATTCCATCCATATATTATGTGAACTATAATACACACATATAAATAGAAATAAAAAGCAAATACCACATCTATTATTCTTTTTTTAGATTCCACATGTAACTGAAAGCAAATGGTTTCTTTCTATGACTTATTTTACTTAGCATAATGCCCTCAAGGCCCATCCATGTTGTCACAATGACAAGATTGCCTTCTTTTTTAAGGCTGCATTATATTCCGTGTGTGTGTGTGTGTGTGTGTGTGTGTGTGTGTGTGTGTGTATCACATTTTCTCTGTATGTTTTTCCCAGTAACTGACACGGTAGTAAAATGCTTCAAGCTTACATCACATTACATACAGCTGAGTCTTGTATGTGCGCCATCTCCTTATCCTCCTCTCTCCGTACATACCAGCCTGTCTCAGACTCTCAGGACCATTCAGGAGTATTAATCTCATAACCTAACTCTTCCTGGTGCTTTGGTTCCATCCCTTGGTAAGAAATCTTAGTTACCTTTTCCAAATTACATCTCTACTGTTCATGTTTATCCAAGGCATAGATTTTTTAGAAACATCCCTTATTTTTAGTGAAAGGAGGCCAGGTGATTACTAGATGTATATCACCTTTCTAGCTAGTCCCAGTTATTTGGCTTCTGCCTAATTTTCTAGATAATTCCCACTACTTTTGTCTACCCTCTAATCCAAGCATATGGTAATTCTTCAGTGGAAAATGAGTTCCTCGAGTTTAGGAACTTTTCTTACTCACATCTGATTTATGATATTGTCAGAACATAAAATATATATGCAAGTGTAAATTTCACAGGACTATTTGTAAATAATAATAAAATATATTTATTAGTCACTCTAATCTTTATTTTAAATTCTCATTTGGTTCTCTGATAGAATATGAATTTTATCAATAAAAAGTTAGGTTAGGTTTTTCTCCCTGAAGTTGCATTAACTTCCAGAAGAGAGGAGGGTTTGGTAATAATCAATCTCTATCAGGTGGAGCACAATATACATATCAAATGGCCCCAAACTATTTTTGGCTGTATGTATAGATGCTTGTCTTCAGCACAGACTATTGAGAACCTACTATTTGCCTGGTTCTGAGCTAATCAGTGGATAAATTTTTAATAAATGAATGAAGGCTTTCATATGGCTTGCAGTTATGGTTTCAAGTCCAGTCTCCCCCTTTGCTGAACTGTGCAAACAAGTAGGTGATAAATGGGATCCGAATATTGGTTTACATAGATTTGCTCCTCATGCTGCTGGGATAATGATCCCATGGTGTACTTTAACTGGGATTTGTAGCCTGAGCACATGATACGTTCTTTTAACACGCAGGGTTTTCTTTATTCTTTTTCCTTCTATCAGATTATTTCATCTTACCACCATGCAATCAAGCAATCAAAGACTATCCTGAGTTTGAGATAGGAACAGTGTTTAGTAATGTTTATGCATCAGGAGTCAGACCCACTAGATCTGACTCTGCCTTTGACCAAGAGTATGATCTGGGATAAGTTATGAAAATCCCTTCATCTTCTTCATCTTAATATGATAGTTGTAGTAGTAGTAGTAGTAGTAATAATAATAATAATAATAATAACAACCATCTCTCCAGATTATTGTGAGGAGTGTGCCCAGCATAAAATAGTCAGTAATAATACCACTCCTTTCATGAACATTAAAATCCAATAGGAGAAAAATAGATACACACAGATTGCTTATGCATTTTCTTGCATTTATCTCCATGGTGCCAGGTCCGTTTCTGTAAGGTAAGACATCAGTCTCAGGTTTTCAATGAAAGATTATTCACTCTGGGACCTCAGTTCCTGCATTATTCATGCCATTCTGCATACAGCTAGATTTATGTGTCAGGAAAAACATAAAAATGGAATCCGATTTACTTGCACAAGTTCCTGGAGCATTTGATTTATGTTTGAGTAAATAAAGACATATCTTATAAGTATTGGCTTCCCTTCTCTTTAGAAATGGAAGTGCAATGCTTCAAATTCTTTTCTTGGCAAGCATAGGCTTCTGAAGTTTTGCAAGCAATGCAACTTCAAATCGTACACTTTCAATTTTCTCCTAGGCTCACGATAGTTTTGTGTTCACGCTTAGCACTTTCAGTGTCAAGACAATGGAAAATCTACAGCTCTGCACCACTGGAAAAGGCTTCAGACCTTATGGCTTAGAAACAAATTGTATAAGAAACTAAAATAGGGAATTCAAATGGGAAACTTTATCTACACCGTCATCAGGGTATCTGATGTTGTGGCTATAAATATCGTCCACAATCACCCTAGTCTACGCGGCATTTAACATTGTCAATAACTCTCCTTCCAGAAGGTCCTAAATTGGTCTGAGCACTTTCACCCAGCCTTGGATCCATTGTATTCATTTTGCATAAGTGTCTCAAGTAGGTGAATGTACAGATCGGTGGCCATTTTCTCACACCCTAATTTTTAATCCAGTTAAAAACAAAGTCTTTGGACAATCGAAAAAAATCATTATCGGTACTCCTCAAAAATATCAAGGTCATGGAAAACAAAGAAAGACTGAGCAAGTGTCAAAGGAAACCAGGGAGAGGCAGCGACTAAATGCATGTGATTTGGTGAATTGGATCCTGGAACAGAAAAACGATATGGAATCAGGGGTGAAATTCAAATAAAGTCTGGGGCTTAGTGATAGCAACATACCGGTGTTGCTTTCTTAGTTTGGGTAAAGATGCAATGGCAGTGGGGGAAGCTAACATTAGGAGAGTCTGAACCAGGTGATGGGTATACTGGAACTGTGTATTGTCCTTGCAAATATGCCGTAAATCTAAAATTATTCCAAAATAAAAAGTTTATCAAAGACACACAATGATAACAAAAGCTCTGTGAACATGGAATCCAAGAAAATTAATGTTTCTCTTTTGTAGACAGTTTTACAGAAAAAAGAAAGAAGATATCTCCAGGTGAGACACTAGACAATTTCTCTCCTCTCGTCTCTTGATGTTTAAATTATTCTGACTCAAAAAAATTACTGAGACTGCTATGGCAGCGGCACTTCCTGAAAATCTCCCAATGTGAATGATGATTGATTTGGTTATTCATGCAACCTGGAGCTCCTTTTGCTGTTAATTTCTATGAAAAATATATGCCACTAAAACTTGAAAACACACTTTATCTGTAGATATGGTAGCAGGCTGATTGAACCCCTATCGTTTAAGTCATACTTTTAAAACCAAGGATATTTTGGGGGTGCCTGGGTGGCTCGGTTGGTTGAGTGACTGACTCTTGATCTCATCTCAGGTCTTGATCTCAGGATCATGAGTTCCAGCCTGACATTGGGCTCCACGCTGGGCATGCGGTCTACTTAAAAATAAATACATAAATACATAAATAAAACCAAGAATATTTTTAAGTTAGGGTTAATGAATGATAATATGTAAGATAAGAAGTGACCTTTTTAAAAAAAATCACATTTTTATGTAACAATAAGAAGGAACTAGTCCTCTGTTCCTTCTCACACCCTAATTTTTAATCCAGTTAATTCAGGTTATGTCACCTCTCAAAGTAACACCTTTCAGTTGTTGCCCCATAAAATAATCAGAAAAATTTTCATTCCCTACAACAGTACAGGTGTCATCATGAATTTATTATCCCCGAATATTTCTCCAGCCTTCTTCCGTTACATTTTCTCATTACTTTCCCATTGTTGCTGTTCAACGTTGTTTGCCACGGGTGGTTTACTCTGGAGTTAAAGCTTAAGCTTGGGTTTCGTCTTATTTACATGGGGTCTTGCATGGTCATATGCATTTATAAAATGTTCAGAAATAAGCTATTTGAACTGCACTTGCTTATGACAATGATTTCTCTCTACTCCAATGTCCCTTCCATTATAGACTCTGTTCCCCTGATGAGTAGCATTGGAGTGACCAAGAGAGCATTTCAGAGATCTGGCTAAGGGGAAGGGGAATTTGAGATATATATGCATTTAATTTTAGTGTATTGGCTATATTTCTGCAGTGCACACTCACTTTTATGTGTATTTACAAGTTTCTAGATGCCGGAGTCTGCAAGTCCTCCAAGAATGTATCTACTGCCCACTGTGCCAACTCATTGGGGTAGTGACAAAGAGTGCAGAGCTAGTGCTCCATGAAGATATGCATGCAGCCTATGGTGCCCAGCAATGGGAGAATACTGTTTACAGAAAGGAAATGATGTTTCTTATTTCCACAGAAGCTAATATATGGAAAATTCTTCCACATCTCATGGCCCTCGTATGGAAGAAACCTCATTTCCACAACTTGACTAAATTCCTATGAATTACAGGATGTCACCCAAAAGTCATAAAACTTAAAGAAACTTTTATAACTCATCAGAGAAGTAAGTCAACCATACTAGATAGATGACTGAATTATCTTTTTATTCTCCATACAGAAAATATTCAAAAAAAATCTTGATGTGTTATGAATGGGTTGTCAAAGAGTAGGTAGCCAAAAATGTATGTGCAAATATTATAGAAGTATATTTATGTTAATTTTTGAGGTATTTTTGTAATATTTATGAGCCTTTTAAAATTTGCGATTTGTGGTTTCTCTCATTCTGATTACAAATTAATATTCACATCTAGTTTTGTACTTGCCATTTTTTATGATATTTTTAAAAAGAGTCCCCAAAAGTTATGAGCTTCAGGCTTTACAAAACCCAAATCTGTCTCTGTAAGGCAATTTTAAAAATTTATAATTACGTGTTAATTGCACATATTGGACCAAAAGCTTACGTGGAGTCGTCTAGCACCCTAGTGCAATAATTCACATTTGTAGACACAGAGTCACTTACAACACAGACGCAGGAAGAAACAAGGCAATGTGGCAGCCCTAAACAGGTCCCCTCTCTCAGCCTGACTAGAGCTTGCATCTTCCTCCACCCCTCCACTTGGCTGGGGTGAATTTTGCGCCTTGCTGAGGTGTGCAGAATTCTTCTTAACACTTTAGTTTGGCTAGATGCCCAATTCTGACCCCCTTAGCTTGGCTCAGTCTATGGCTGCTGCGTCCCCCATGGCAAGTTAGTGTGACTAAGCTCGTTCTCCCCACAGCGGGGACTCAATTTCCACCAAACAATTTGTGTAAAACAGTTATCAGTGATTTGCGTCATAAAATATGAACTAAAAGGTAGTTCTAGGGGGAAATGAGATTTCGCTGTCTATATTCCAAAAGATGTTGGGAAGTAATCTACATTTACATAATACTTTAGCTTTTGGCCTATACATCAAAAAATAACACAGGTATTTATTTTAAATCTTGAAAAAGGTAATGTAATTTGTTATAAACCCAAATAACAGCAGGAAAATGAGGGCTCTTGTAATATCCCCTGCTACTAAGAGCATTAAGAGATAATGATTCCAATATTAAGTTTAGAATATAAAAGAAACCCAAGTATCTTCTCAAGGCCAAAAAGCAAATAGGAATAATAGTTTAGATGAGTAATCCAATTATTTAGAAAGATGTTCCTTTTGGAAAAAAAAGAGAGAGAGAGAGATGCTAATCATGAGACTCTTAAGGACAGAGAACAAACTGAGAGTTGATGGAGGGAGGTGGGTGGGGGATGGGCCAGATGAGTGATGGGTATTGCTGTGATGAATACTGAGTGTTGTGTTTAAGTGATAAATCACTAAATTCTACTCCTGAAACCAATATTACATTATATGTTAACTAACTAGAATTCAAAGACAAATTTGAGAAAAATAAAATAAAATAAAGATGTTCCTTTCTAACATAAAAAATTAATGAGAGGGGCACCTGAGTGGCTCAGTCGGTTAAGCGTCTGCCTTCGGCTCAGGTCATGATCCCAGGGTCCTGGGATCAAGCCCAGCATCGGCCTCCTTGCTCAGCAGGAAGCCTGCTTCTCCCTCTGCCTCTGCCACTCCCCCTGCTTATGCTCTCTCTCTCTCTCTCTCTCTCTCTCGCTGTCTCTCCTGCTCTCTGTCAAATAAATAAATAAACTCTTAAAAAAATTAGTCAGAATTAATATATACACAATCTTATATATACACATACATATGCACATATGTACACACACAGAGAGTCCTCCTTCTGCAATGTTGTGATATAAAATTTATTCCTAGCAAAAAGATCATTCTTGGTGTGCAAATTTCAATTTCCATAGTTATTTTTGGATGTTTTTAACTTCTTTAACTTGTTTTTAGATGTTTTGTATAACTCCATTTCCCCCATTTGGCCATTAAAATTATCTACTTTTACAATGGTATCGTATTTTCAGGCACGATTTTCTCCCCTCCTCCTCCTGTTCCTTTTGCTTCATCTTCTAAGCTCCATTATAACCCACGTTCACATTTGTGGCTTTCAGAGAGGGCCAAAATGTACAGCAAAGGAAAACATTGTAAATTCATTACAAAACTCTACTCTGTGTATTCTTTATATATTCTCCTGTCTGCAAAGAGCATATTAATGGGAATTTTTAATTTCATTCTTCAGAATGAAATAGTGTCGAGTTGTTGAATTCCTGGGCCACTAATACATTTTAAAGGCTGACACTATTCATTTCGTGTGTTGAAAGACACCTTCTCATCCAGTAAACCAATGAATATTGTGAAAAACAGTGGACCTCTCTTTCTTTTCCCGTCTCTGCAGGGTATATCAATACTTTCTTGGGCCAAAAGGAAAGAAAGTACACATTCTTCTTATTTCCTAGATTTTCTGGTCCAAATGTACCTTTACTTATTGTCCCACCATTAATTGTCTAAACTGTTCAGTAAAAATCATCCTAAGTTTTAATCTTTTCAAGTCATAGATACATTCCAATTTCGTTAAATTAAGCAAATCATAGATACATTCCAATTTCTTTAAATTAAGCAAACATTTCTTAACTTCCTACATGTGTTATAAAACATTCTGTTACATACTTGTCTTAATCTTCTCAAGCTGCTATGACAAAAATACTATAAAATGGGCAGCTTATAAGCAGCAAACATGGATTCTCACAGTCCTGGAGCCTGGGAAGTGCAAGATCTCGGTGCAGACAGACTCAGTGTCTGCTGAGAGCTTGATGGTGGTCTTACTGTAACCTCACATGGCTGAAGAAGCAAGGGGTCTCCCTGGGGTCTCTGACGGGACACAAATCCCTCTGCCTTCATGATCCTACCATTTCCAAAGGTCCCATCTCCAAATATCATCACATCGGGCATTAAGTTTTAACATATAAACTTGGCTGGGGGTGGGGGGGGCGCGCAAATATTCAGTCTATAGCAGTATTTTCACACATGTCAAGTCATTCAATGTGCATAGCACCCTGGGAAAGAAAGATTATTGTTGCCAGGTTCCATATAATAACAAATAGAGGGGTCGGGGAAATTAAAAAAAAAAAAAAATCAACCAAGTGTGTGGTGTGGTCGGATGGGGCCAGCAAGAGCTTCTCCTGTCTATGTAAGTGGCAAAGAACATGGACTCTGAAATCACACTTAGCTTGACCGGTCCCTCCACTGGCAAGTTCTGAGGTCTGCAGGGGGTTACTTATCTTCTCTAAACCTCAACTTCTTTACTTATAAAATGGAGGTAATATTAAGTGCCACAGAGGGACTTGTTGATGATTAAATGAAATAATAAATGAAAGGAGCTCAAACTTACGTATATAAGGCCGTCGCGACAGCTAGCTGTGGTATATAATTTCTGAACCCAAATCCAGTGCTTTCTCCTAAATCCCAGACACTCCTCCTCAAAATCTGCCCATATAGATGAAGGAAAACAGAACAACAATGGAAAAAAAATACTTAAGATGTGATGTTTCACTTCCAAGTCCAGACTCATATAATTCTATAAATTAGCAGGCACCTCGAATCATATTTAAAAGTCCCTGCTTTCACTTTTAGGGAGGACTTCACCCTCATGCCAAGCCTCCCAATTGTATCATATTACACCAAGTACAAGTCATCGAGAAAAGTCTTAAAATGCAACAATCAAGAAGCATAACATGCATATGAGCAAGTGGGGAAACTAGAGAAGTTTTGTTTTCAATTAGAGATTTCTGCGTGGCCAATGTGGCTGCCTTCCTTAAATGGAAAAAGAGCTTAATGGAAAAACTCTCTTCTATATGTTAAAAATCAAATTTGTGAAGATTTTATTAAGGAAAACCAAAACAACTTTCCATTTCTGGTTTTAAACATAGAGCCAAATATGTTACCCTAACAAGTTGGGGTGGACGGGAAAGTGAACAGAGTAAATGTAGTTTTTTGTTTTTTTTTTAAATAATGTTCTTGATAAAAGCACAGGCTTCAAGTGGCTATTTATGTTTAGCTTGTTGTGGGTCTCCAATATGATCTCATGGGATACAGCTCATTAAGAGATTATATGAAAACACAAGAAAATCATTTTATCCAAGCAGTAGCCACTACGAATTTTCATCTCGAGTTAACCACAGTTCTTAATGTTCCATTAGTACAGGGGAAAGTTCAAATTCAGAAATGCATAAATGAGCTCTCCAAAGGAAGGCATATGTCCTATTTGGTTTCTACGTCCGGGCAAATGTTCAGACAACTGCGTGTTTTATCAAAACTAACTATAAATACCTTTCGATGCACATCCAATTACCATGCAGATCATTGCAAGTGACACGTGTGCAACATTCTGGAGCACTCATGCTCTTTCCTTATCATAAAAGCAACTGCCTTAAGTTAAATGTCTTTTCCATTTCAGTCGTTAGAATGCTGCATGGTCCCTGCTCTGGGACAGAAACAGGATTTAGGAAAGGCTATGGCTATTTTAGCCCCTACCAGCTACACAGAAACCCCGTCTAGTTTAGATAAATGGCAACTACTCTTGGGTCATATCTCTGTTACCTACATTATTTCAATGTTTCTCATTCTTGCTGGAGAGATTAGGGCGATGACCTCCCAATCAAAGTGAGAAATGATAAATTTATTGAAGACTCTGATTTTCAACATGGAACATTAATACCTCAAGCCAACGGGAATCTCTCCGGTATCCAACGCAATGAAAAAATTAAGAAATGATTTAAGATAACCAACACTGAGCCTGGTTTTACACTAATAGACAAAACCACATAAGGAAGGAACAGAAAAATAATCCACACCATAGATAAGCAGAGCAAAATCTCTTCAAAGATGCAGCCACAATAAATGATACTTCAAATGCTTTTACTTCTAGAATTGAAAACCTGTAGATGTGTCAGAAAGATGCACCCTCCTAGGAAACAAGGTAAAACATCAAGGTAAAACACGCCAGCAGCCAATGAATTTGCTTTATATAAAAGCTGATGTCATTCATTTTAAAAAGAAAGTTATTCAGCTATACTGACTTTTCTATTCAAGAGGAGCTCCAGGAAAAATTTTAATGCCTTAAGGATGTGGTAAAATTCTTGGATGCTTTGTAGGATAAAATCACCTTTGAGGAATGTGTAAGTCCTCAAGTGTATGATGGATATAAACAAAGGATCAGTAAATTTCATGAGCACATCTCTTATACTAGAGATGGTCACCTCCTTCATTTTATTTGTATTCTCAGTTCAGGTTGTAGGGATCACTCCTACAGATGACTTCCTCCTCACTCTCCCCCACTACTTCTGGTAACACCCCTGAAAAAAACTTCACCTACATTCCTACCACTAATGTCTTCAAACAAGTCAGATGTGAACATGTCAATCCTCAGCTGAAAACTTAACAGATCCTCCTAGCCCATGGATTATAAAGTTTGTTCTAAGATTTTAGCTTTGTGGACAATGGTTTTGATGATTTCCAATTTTATCATCTACTATTTACCTTCCCTGGACCTCTGCACACCATGATCTCACAAAACCAAACTGCTTGTAGTTGCTTAGAGACAACATGTTCATATAATACCTACTTGTCTTCACCACTTACTCTTCTTCCTGTCTGGGTTAAGAATCATTATTTTACCCTCCCTCAATGACCTGCCCCTTTTGTCTATTTGGGTAACAGCTATGGTTCAGGAATAAGACAGCTTGGGCAAATACATGGCTTCATGACACCCCCTGTTTGTCTCATTCTGTTTTACTCTCTCCTCTAGAATACTTTGGCACCTGAACTACCCTTAAAATTGCATTCATTTATCCTTCAGTCTTTTCATTATTGTAGTACCTACTCACATTTGAGTTCGACTGTTACTCTTTTTCTTTCCAAGCTTTTATTTAAATTCCACTTAGTTAACATACAGTGTAATAATTAGTTTCAGGAGTAGAATTTAGTGATTCTTCACTTTCATACAACACCCGGTGCTCATCACAAGTGCACTCCTTAATCCCCATCACCTATTTCACCCATCCTCCCCTCTGGTAACCATCAGTTCGTTCTCTATAGTTAAGAGTCTTTTTTTCTATGTTCATTTGTTTTGTTTCTTAAATTCTACATATGAATGAAGTCATATGGTATTTGTCTTTGACTGACTTATTTCACTCAGCATACTATTCTGTAGCTCTATCCACATCATTGAAAATGGCAAGATTTCATTCTTTTTGATGGTTGAGTAATAGTCCATTGTACATATATACCACGTCTCCTTTATCCATTCATCAGTTGGTGGACGTTTGGGCTCTTTCTGTAATTTGGCTATTGTTGATAATGTTGCTATAACCATCAGGGTGCATGTTTTTCTTTGAATTAGTATTTTTGTATTTTGTAAATACCCAATAATGTCATTGCTGGATCATACAGTAATTCTATTTTTAATTTTTTGTGGAACCTTCATACTGTTTTCCACAGCAGCTGCACCTGTTTGCATTCCCATCAACAGTGTGAAAGGGACCACTTTCTCCACATCCTCACCAACACCTGTTGTTTCCTGTGTTGTTAATTTTAGCCCTTCTGACAGGTACAAGGTGGTATCTCATTGTGGTTTTGATTTGTATTTCCCTGATGATGAGTGATGTTGAGCTACTATTAGACTTGAAAATCCTAGCAGGCAGAAACAGTGTGTTTTTATTTACTTTATTTTACCTTATCTTACTTCATTTTATTTTATTTTGCTGTATAATGTCTTATACAAATTACATCCATTGTTGATGAGTCATATTAATTAGACTAAAATGAACAGAAATCTTTTGGCTGGATTAATATATGCAACTGTGTGCTGAGGTGACCTTTTGGTTTCCTTGTTTGCTTGCTTGCTTAAGATTAAAAATCATTCTCCACAGTTGACTGACAAAAGATCGTATTAAGGGAAGGCCAGAGTGGCGCCTGGGTGGCTCAGTCATTTGGGCAGCCGACTTGTGATTTCAGCTCAAGTATGATCTCAGGATCCTGGGATGGTACCCCGCGTCAGGCTCCATGCTCAGTGGGGGAGTCTGCTTGAGGATTCATTCTCCCTCTCCCACTCCCTCTGCCCCTCCCCTCCTCTAAAGTAAATAAATAAAATCTTTAAAAAAAGAAAAAGAGAAGGCCAGAATTTGCACAGAATAAGTATCTGGGATAGGAGGCCACTACATCCTCTTAAATATTTTAGAATATTTAGAATTAGATAGAACACTAAAATAAAATGTATTGTGGTGTTTTATTTTTTAAAAAAAGTGAAACACTAGAAGTGGGGAAAGTAATAGGAATAAAATGCTTTTAAGTGTATCTCCATTTTTTACGCTAAAGGATAAAAGATGTTTTATAAGACAACAGTAGAAAATATACTTCATTAGACAATCCCCATTCCATAAACAAACACACATACAAAAGAAAATCCTATCATCATTTATTTAAAAAGCATTTTTCTGGAAGGACATTTTTCTTTTGAATTGTCAAATACAAGCACCCATAAGTCTGATCTTTTGCAAACTGAAATCATCTGAAGTCACCAATAAAGCTCAAAACTTTGCCTCTGCTACTGAATATATTTCTTCATTCATTCTACAGACATTATCAAGTGCCTACCACATGCCAAGCGCCGGTGCTAGAGTTAAGATATTGTGTTTCTGTGTGGAGGGGTTGGGGGGGATGGACAACAAAGAACAAAACAAAACAAAAATAACAACAACAAAAAATAAGCAAGGCAAGACCCTGTCTCTATGAAGCTGACATTCTACCTTGTTGTAATAAACAAATACTTCCAGAGCGCCTGGGTGGCTCAGTTGGTTGAGCGACTGCCTTCGGCTCAGGTCATGATCCTGGAGTCCCTGGATCGAGTCCCGCATCGGGCTCCCTGCTCGGCGGGGAGCCTGCTTCTCCCTATGACCCTCACCCCTCTCATGTGCTCTCTCTCTCTCTCTCATTCTCTCTGTCTCAAATAAATAAATAAAATCTTTAAAAAAAAAAAAAAATACTTCCAAATGCATGGGAGTGGAGGACAGAGGATCCGGGATGCGTATGGCTTGATGATGTTCAAAATGCCTGATACTTAATATAAATTATAAAAAAGAAACTCTCCCCTGCATTTTTGCATTCAAATATTCTTTGATTTGTCATTATAATAGCTACATAACTTTTCATCAAATGTATCTTTAAAACTTAACCAGGTTTTTAATTTTCAATTGTTATGTCCATATATTGCTGTTATGAAGAAGGCTGTGCAACTAACCTCCCTTTCATAAGCATTTGACAACATCTCTGTTCATTTTTTTAGGACGGGTTCCCAGGAAGAGACTTGATAGGTCAACTTTAAGTCTGTTTACCTAATTATTTAAAGAATGGCACCCTAAATGTATATTTCCAAAAGTATATGAGAATGCATTTCTCATCTAAATTATTCCCAGTATTTGTCAATGTTATTGATAAGAAATGCATTGTGTATTAGGCTTTAGTGCCTCATGCTTTTTTATTTTTCAAATGGGAATTTTCATCTGTAAATATCTGTGTATGTCTTTTTCCCATTATTCATTTCATTGGGGTATAATTTTCCCTTATTTACTTATTAGCAAGCTTTATAGATTGCACATCTTTCCCCAGTCTATAGTTTGACTTTCTGATTACTTAAGATAGTTTTACCATCTGCCCTTAAACTTTCATGTGTGCCAATATCTTCACTGTGATGTATCTCCCTTTGTTTTAATGCTGACAAAGGCTTCCTTCACCCTAAGATCAAGTATCTATTTGGCTATATTTTCTTTGAGGGTTTTTGTTGTTGTTGTTGTTCTTTTGTATATTTAATTGTGGAATCAATGCAGAATTTACCTTGGTATATGCTACCTGGTGATGCTCTGACGGCATGTCCAAAATATTCCAAATCCCATACGATTATTGGTTAATCATTTCCCTCACTACAGGTTTTGTTACTCCGACTCCAAAAATTAACTAAATTCAAATACCTACATGAATTATTTATGAGATGTCTCTTCTGCATGATGGACCAGTCCATATAGAATTGCTTGAGGGGCACCCATTTAAAATTTATATAGTTTAATAATATGCTTTAGGATCTGCTCGAATAGGTCTCTCTCCCTTTGTAATTGTGGTGACCACACCTTTTAGATGTGTTGCTACTGTTTTGTCACCCCCTACTTTCCAGCGGATCCCTGATGGTCACAGAAGTCAGTAATGGCTCCTTATTTCCTAGCTAGTCCAGATTCCCAGTCTTTAAGAAAAAGAGCAGATTGGAAAAAGAGAAGGGAAGAAACTAAATTGCCTTCCTTCCTTTTCTATGCTTCTCATTACGTATAGTGTCTGCATATCACTTTAAAAACTTCAACTCTTTTAAAAACATGAAAATCAATACGGATTCTGGCAATAGGTTACCTTTTGGTTTTAACTTTTAGTAGGGCTTGACGTTTTCAACATTTCTAAATTATGGTTAATTTGTTATGGGTAAATTGAGAAAATTTACCCAATGAGCCCTGCCTGGCTTATTATAATGGTTGGTCAAAACTCACAAAAGACTGTATCATATGTTAGGAACAAAGAAGTAATACAAATTGTTGAGAATGTATCAATAGAAGGAAGGGTAAAGTGTGTTCTTTCAGGAAAAGAAATTGGTTCTTCTCTTCTGGAGGTAAACATCTAGATATTCCTGATCTAATTAATAACCTAGCTATTCTATGTTGCTTTTCACATACCTGTGAAATACTATGGAAATTGGATAAAACATTTCCCTACAGAAACGACTCTGGAAATGTGAATTTGAATTATAGAATTAATAAGATTCTAATGAATGCTATACATTTGAAATCTAGCTGTGGTGGTTGTTTCTTAACTTCAGATATTATCCACCTTCTGCACTGATCGGAGTTTGTATCTGTCTGACCAGCACTGAAGTTGTGTGTCCATTCCTTCGGGGTCCTATTTCTTGGGCTCAATTTGCTGATGTTGAAATGTCTCATATTCTACTGGGCACAAATATTCCAAACATTACTCACAGAAATTAAAGGAAAGTAAGACCAGATTGGAATGGAATTATTCATTCACTTCAATGCAGTCTAACATGGCTAATTCCATGCGGGAGTCTTAAGTTTAAATAAACTTTCCATGGCAATCTATTTTCTGAAGACTTTTGCTTTGTTTGAATTCTTTTATAGAAGGACATTTTCCTCCATATGTTTATTCTCACAGACAAATACAGGAAAAAGCCCACTTGCTCTTGTTGACCTTTCTGCTTAGCAACTATTACTTTCCTTAGCTCAAAGGTAATTCTTTATTCAAGAGGGCCTTATTTAGAACACATGATAGGCATTCAGAGTTTTCCAGTAGCCTCTGAATACCACAGAGTATTTATTTACATTGTATAAAATTAGAGGAAATGAAGGGGTATGCATTTGAACTAGAAGCAACAGCCTAATTCTCCTTATGGAGAGATTCAGTCAATGTCACTTTGTGGGGTGGGTCGGGGGGCTGGGGGGTAGAGAGAACTCAAATCACAGGCATTTTAAGCAATACAGATTTTTGTTACCTAACAATGAAATATACCATGCTGCTTTCTAAATAAGACCAAGGCAATGAATTATGGACAATTTCTATCCTATGCATTGTCTTAGAGTACATTTTGATTCCTGTCTTAGCAAGCTAAGGCATAAGGAATCATCTTTGCTGACCTAGTGCAAAGGAAAACTACTTTAGGGGGAAATATTATTTAAAAAGGACTGAGATACATCTAAAAGGATATCTAACTTTATGTGAGCCCATATATTGCACACAGATCATTAACAGAAAACCAGCTACTGACCGCCCAGTGTCTGATATGATACAAATAGAATTCATACCAGAATAGTTTTGATTAACACAGATCACAACTCTGTCCTTTCTATTTGCTTAACAAGGGGGCATCTTATTTATTTAGTTTGAATTTAAATATACTTGACAGCAAATTTTGTAGAACAGAACAATCAAGTTTAAGGTTGGGAAAAAATGTTATAAAAATGCACTCTGATATTTCTTGACGTAACATGAAAAGGTAATATGTCTACTTACAGAGCAAAAAATGCTTCACAGTGCCTATCTTGTGGGATGTTCATTACATAAAATAATTAACAAAGATACAAAAGGAATTCTAGAAATAAAAGCTGACTGATATAGATATTATGTAGATACCAAAATGGTTGACTATTTTTCCATCTTAAGAAAATCTTAGGAAGAAAAATACTAACCTATTTCCTTCATATTGACACTAAAAATAGGTTTGATTGATCCATAATAATAAATTCCCATTGAACAAGGTCAATTTTTCAAAATAATTGCTTCACATATCCAAATCTTTATGATTTAAGCTCTTCTTAGAAGACATTTTATAAATCACTTTGAAGAAATCTTTATTAAAGATACTATTTGTTTCTTAAACTTCACAGAAGGGAGGACAGCCCTGTTGACATCTTGATTTTAGTCTAGTGAGATCCTTCCTTATTAGACTCCTGACTCACAGAACTGTGAGATCATAAATATGTGTACTTTTAAGTCCCCCATCGCGCCAAAAAAGATATTCTATTTAATTTACCAAGCTCAGTGAAGAACCGATGCAAGAATATATGGGTTGGGGATGCCTGGCTATCTCAAGGTTGAGTTTGAGCCCCACTTTGGGTATAGAGATCACTTAAAAATAAAACCTTTAAGGAAATTATATATGGGTGGAAACATTGACATTTTCATCTGTATATATCTCACAACCCTAAAATCCAGAATAACGGTTTTGCCAATATAACTCAATAAAGATTCTTAATAAAAGGATTCTTTAAAGATATAAAAAAGAACATTTTAAGAACAGGTTCTATATTAAAGTATGATTTTGAAATACTCTAGTGAGTTTCACACTCTTTAGAAGAACTCCACTAAATATCAAATGCAACTCATATACACACATAGATTTAACAAGAGTTAGATATGGCAATTAGTTTGTGTGTTGAAGAACAATTATTTATCTTCTAAATTTATGCATTCACATATTTATATGGGTGTGTAAGATATATATGTATACGTGTATGTATATAGATATAGAATTAAAAGTGTTTATCTCGGGCGCCTGGGTGGCTCAGTTGGTTAAGCGACTGCCTTCGGCTCAGGTCATGATCCTGGAGTCCCTGGATCGAGTCCCGCATCGGGCTCCCTGCTTGGCAGGGAGCCTGCTTCTCCCTCTGACCCTCCCCCCTCTCATGTGCTCTCTCTCTCTCTCATTCTCTCTGTCTCAAATAAATAAATAAAATCTTTAAAAAAAAAAAAAAAGTGTTTATCTCGAAAAGTATGCTTATAGGAAATACTTATTTTTTCCTTTCATTTTTCTGTTTTTTAAATATTCTCTCATATAGACATACTGATGATATAATTGGAAGCAGGCTCATGTAATGGTTAAATACCACATGGAAACAGATATTTTTGTGTCTATCTCTTATGGCATCCAATTAGGACCCATATAATGTTAAGTTGCCTCAAAATTGGCGAGACTTGGTTAAAGTTAGACAGCCCGATGAATCCATTGTAATGTACATTTTCCCATTCATAATGATGATTCAAGGTCTCAATACCATCATTGTAAAAAAATGTGAAATCAAATTTCATTTTGTAGGACATGCAAATTCTTTTTGGGGTTATTTGGAGTTAATAATCATTTTTGCTTTCTTAATATTATTTCATTCACGTCCTTCTGTACCATGAGAAGATTGATCTATAGTTTTTTTCCCTTTTTCACTTAGAAAGTAAGTTCTGTCCATTGAGACCTACTTCTGTGTTTCACCTCAATTAATAATCATCTATTACTCCAATGTGGTAATTCTTTCTCGCCTATCACATTGTTTTTCTCCTTACCCACTCCAGCCACCTCACCAAAAAAAGGGAGGGGAGTTTATAATTATAATGATCATCTATTTATCAGTTGCAGTTATGGAAAGGAAGAGATGGCACACTCAGCGTAACTATTTACAATGGTGTGGGCACAGAGTAGGAAAGCCACAAATGATGACATAGTATTCCAGAGCTAGTAATGGTTTTATTAGCATTCCTAGACCTAAAGGTGGAAGGGTGAGGGAGAGTCTGTGACAACAGGGCACCTGATAGGATCTGTGACCCTTGGTGGAATGCTATGACTACCATGTGTTATACTCCATGCCAAGGAAGCCAGGGGTGGCTAGACCTCTACTTGGATACATCCTTTTCTTTCCCTCTAATATCTTGTCATCATTCTCAGTTGGCTAATTCTAACACAAATCCAAAAGGGAGCCAACTGATGCAGCCCCTGCGGGCCAGCTTCCCTGGCACAGGGGCAATGTGGGGGAAGAGCAGATAGAGGATCTGTAGGACCAAATGGAGGATGCCCAGCACTCTCTCCTTTGAGATTTGACTTTTGTCTACTAAGCACTCCAAAGCAATTGTTTAAACTTCTGTGAGCCTCAGATCATTTTGAGAACTTGAGAAAGATTGTAATCTCTCAAACCCCCCAAAATATACATGTAAACACACACACACACACACACACACACACACACACACACACCCCACAATGGGACATGCACTTTTAGGTAGCCTTATGAAATTGTTTGAGCCTATCCTAAGACCCAAGTTAAGAATTTCTGCTGTATATTAATAAGGTTTAGGGATCTTATTTTTTTTCCTCCCATGAAGATCTCAATTCTACTTTCTTTGGCAAAATAAAGGAGGGTTTTTATCTAACTTTGTGGTCTCTGAGCCAATCAATTTTCTGGAAAATATACAGGCAATCAAGAGAACATTCTTGTCAAGAAATTCACATTTGGCAATCACATCAATACAGAAATGATTTGCAAGTATTTATTTTAAAATACATTTATAGGATTTAAGAGTTTTAAGTGAGGGTGCATATTCAAATAACACTATTTAAATGGTTTATATTTAAACCATTCTAATTCACTGTAGCTATAAGTCAAAGACATACTTCACGTTCAAAGTCATTTGTTATATAACCAACTCTTCTATTACAAACTCTTCTAGGATCATTTGGAAGTGGGCTGAATTAATTATATATTTTAAAAAGCCAAACCTATAACTTTGGGGGGAAAAATGTTGAGGTATTTTTGAGTTGTGGAAAAAATGGTCGTGCCTCTGACGGAAACCCAGTGAATGGTGCTTCTTTAAAGGATATATGGATCATGGTCAGAGACCCCAGGGAAAGCTGAAATCTGTGTGGTGATATAACTGTCACATTGACACAAGAACAGGTCTGTTGATATTAGCCTGGCTAATCATTTTGCTAATTGGACAGCCAGTTGGGCCACAGTGCAAAGTCAGATCGGTTTTCACTTTAACTACTCACACAGATGATGTTTGACTCAAATGCATTACTTTATATCAACACACCAAATGGCTGTAAAAATAATACCACATGTGTTGCTGCTTCTTTTTAATAAGTGTCTTCCTCAATTTTCCCTGTTATAATAGAGATTTTAACGCAGAAAAATTAAAGGTTATTTAAAGGGTATCAGTTGAAAAAGGTACCCATAAGATTTTGGAAATAAATCCTGCTACCAGGGCAGTCCCTCATACCATTAATCTGTCACTTGCCTTCCCTTTAAGCAAGTGGACCTACCTTCGATTTCCTGGTTAAGAAGCACCAATGTCTTTTTTTTCCTGCTTCCTTCGTACAAATTGTATGGCTTCATCTCAAAAACCAATCACATTTTTAAACAAATATACCCCATTTCTCCTTTTTGGGTTTTTATAAATTAGATTCTTGCAGATATTTCCATGTATTAGGTGAAATGCAGGATTATTTTGAATATGCCCAGACAAGTGCATACTGCCAAATCAAATAGACTGCATATCTTATAAGAAACAGAACCACTTACTGGCTGAGGGTTTGGATCCATCTCTTTCTTTTATAAGTGATTTTTATCTTCCAAGTTAAAAAAAAAAAATGATTGCAAATTCCCATTGTATAGGTGGTCTGGTATCTGCCTGCTACTGAAGATAACCCTCAAAGGAAGGACCTTTGCAGTAGATTTAAATAAGATAATCAGAATTACTGTACATATTTCAGATCAATTGGCACCAAAACTAGTAGGTATTTGCCTTTATGACAGAAGTACTATAACTAGGGATGAGACTTTACGCATGTTTACACAACTAGTAAAATGTTAAGCCTTCAAAATAAGTTCTTTGGTGGTAATTAGTCTGAGTAAATGTGTTTTCTGGCTAGGTAACTTATTATTTCTCAAAAGCAAAACTACTCTTTAAAGAATTTTTTAAAGGATTGTTTAGGACTTTGAGTCTTTTAGAGGATTGGAATATCTATTATGTTACTTTATAATAGGATTTAAACTGATGATCAAAATCCCCACCAAGTCAATCTATTAACTAGGAATCAGGAAAATGGATCTAAGTTTCATTTCCCTTGTTTCTCCTGCTTAACATCTGCTGCAAGTGCAAATGGACACTGAAATAAATAACGGAAAGAGAATCTTGCTGTAGCCATACATCTTGGCACTGTGGAAAAAGCTTACCCAAGTGGAGAAATATATCATCTTGGGAGCACCTGGGTGGCTCAGTCAGTTAAGCATCCAACTCTTGTTTTGGGCTCAGGTCGTGATCTCACGGTGGTATGATCGAGCCCCCATGTGGGGTTCCACAATCAACGGAGAGTCTGCTTGAGATTCTCTCTCACTCTCTCCCTCTGCCCCTCCCCCCACTCACATGTTTGTTCACACATACTCTCTCGCTCTCTAAAATCAATAAACAAACCTTTAAATATCTCTATATATATAATCTTGAAAAATGATTGATTTGAATATGTGCATTGGATTAAAGAGAATACTATACCAAATTGTCCAATTTGTTTCCTTAATAGGAAAAAATGGAAAGATATAAACTCATATCTATATACATTCCCTTAAATGCTCTAACATCTCATCTTTATGACCGCTTCTGCTGTTCCCTCTGCCTGTGATTTTCTTCTGCTACCCATGTTCACTCTGTTCTCAGCAAGCCTGCCAGTCTGACTCAACAGTCCTCTTGTCTAGGCTCAATTCAATTCCCTCTAGGGAGGCTCCTTCCTGCATTCTTCCCACTTCATGCCAGGCTGTTAGAAATTCCTACTCCTTGCTCTGTTACCTTATTGAGCCTCATATACTCTTTTTTTACTAAGAGCGTTTATAACGCAGCCTTCTAATGGCTAACTTGTCTTTCTCCCCTTGCAAAGTTCTTGAGAATATCTTTTATCTTAGAATCATTCTGCCCAGGATACTATCTGCTTTTCATATGATAGGTCATAAATAAATAATCATCGCATTGAATTGGCACCCAATCATTAGGACAATCTTTCAAAATTTAAATTTGAGTTTATAACTATAGTAATTCAGACTTTCTTTCCTTGGCATGGCCAGGTTAATTTACTGATACTCTTGGTGTAATGGCCATAGGCACATACAGATGGGAAATCAGTGTTTCCTTCTCAGAGCTTCAAATGTCACATGTTATAATTGTGGTCATTTGTCCAGCCAGTCAGTCAAAGGCCTCGTCTTTAGAAGGAGGAAATAAAAAGATCAAACCAAGTTTTATATTCTTTTGACCTCAATTTTACGTAGTAAAAATAACATGTGTTTATCATAAACTCCTTAAGGACTGAAAATATTTTCTTCATTCCTGTATTCTCAGTGGTAGTACGCTGTTACTGTGATTGAAATCTTTATTGAATTAATAAACAAGTAGCATGACCTTTCAAGATTAGTACTGTCAGAAGTGGTATATTTCTTCAGTAGAAGAAAATTCTCATGTCTCTTTGAAATACTGTGGTCTGGATTATTTAGATATGTAATATACTATCAACTATGAATGGATTTGGCTATAGGAATCTCAGATTGTCTTGGTTCAAACAGAAACTATTATGACAATCCAGAATGTTAAACAGCAAAGAGAGCCCTGCTCAACCATGTTAGTGGCCATGTGAAAAACTCACTCTGGTCTTCAAGGCTCCTTGTCAAGTATTATAGTTCACCAATTAATACCCTTTCTCTTATTCATTATGGCCCAGCCCCAGTGGCCTTTTATATTATTTCTCTAGCATGGTTGTTTCTGCCCTAAAGTTTTTGTTCTTATTTTTTGCCCTCAAATCTTCCCAAAGTTGATTTGTTTTGCTGTCATCCAAGTCTCAGCGGGAATGTGTCTTCAAAATACCTTCCCAAAAGATGAACGTAAGTAGCTTCCTCTGTCTTTCTCTATTCCATCACTTAGTGTTACTTGCCTTATCACATTTACCATCCAAAATCATCTAGTTTGTTTTTATTTTCTGGTCCAATGGAATAGATAGATGATAGATGATAGATAGATAGATAGATAGATAGATAGATAGATAGATTAGAGGCTCCATGAGAACAGGGTCCTTATTCTGTGTACCTGCTGTTTCCTCACTGCCTAGAACAGTGTTAATTTATTGAATGAAATGGATTTCTAAATAACTGTCAGTTCTTTTTGTCTTTATCTCTAGAATGTAAGTGATTACTGAGAATGTATGTGGTACACTTAGATATTAAGGATATCTATAGTATATGACATACAATATAGTGTATGATTTTGTTCCAAACTCTACTGCAAAAGTCAGTGGCACATCATCAATGATCTGGTTAAATATAGGTTGAAAAAGAAGAAAAATTTGTTTTTAGCACCTAGTTCAAATTTAGAAAAAAAACACTGCTCTGTGAATACTTATTATAATTTGGTTGAAACTGATCTGATGTGGACTTAAGGTGCATTAGAGGTGTTTGGAATTGAAGACAAGGGTCTGTGAAGATAATATATTATTCTAGCCTTCCTTGCTTCCCGAAAATTAAAAGTGTGTTCTCCGTGATCCTCCTTTGGGAAAGGAGACTTATTCAGAGTGGGAGTTGGCTTGCATTTGATTGTCCAGCTGTATATCAACTGGTGTGGGTTCAGCAGGGGTCTCTGCCATTCTGCATTCAATCCTCCAGAAAATCACCACCCAAATATCCTACAACAGGGATCAGGCTTCGGTTTAAGTGCTGCTCCCCTCACATACTTGTATTCTAGTCATTTAGAAAAGTGTGATTAAAAACCATTATGTGCCCTAACAGATGTGACCTTAAAGAGTCTACTAAGGTTTAAAAAAAAAAAAAAAAGGTGCAAAGCAATAGTGGTTAGACTAACACCAGGAAAGTATTATATGAGCTGAACCACATTGAAAAACTTCTCATTGATTACTACCTTCTGTTTCAAGAAAAATACCACGATGTTTAAGAATGAGCTGCAACATTCCTAAATCAGCCCCCTTGCCCTATCTCTCTGCTCTCCTGGTTCTAATGAGGAACAAATTAAACTTGTATGGTTTCTGAATTTTAAATACCCTTCGCTGAAGAGGATTACTGAATTGTTACATCTTCGTTTTCTCTACTCAGAAAATTTCATCCGTGTGCCAAAAAAATATAAAACAAACAAAATAAAACCATGGAAACCATTTAGAAAATGAGATCCCCTTTAAAAAAAAAATCTCTCTTGTAAATACTCATGCATGTTTGGCAATCGTGGGGGAAATAAACAGCTACCTTTTATTAAGCATGCTACTCCTGCTAGCTGACGGTCTTCCTAATTTCTCTGAGAGTTCATAAAAGCATCTCAATGTTTTTTGTATTTACTATAATTGACTATAGCTTGTCCATAAATATGCTGCTACCAAGCTACCAATGGTAGAACATGTAAAATAAGTTGTTAATACAACAGGAGAACTTTTTTTGGAAGTAATAACCTCTCCTGTTTGTAAGGACTGATTCAGTATTCTTTCCTTCTCCCTTTGCTCATTTATTTATCCTATTTATGACCAATGATATAAATTAATAAGAAATCTCCTCAGCAAGGGGCAGAGACCGTCAGCGTGGGAATTTGCCTACTGAACCTCGGCTCAGTAATATTAGGCATAAGATATATTTGCCTGAAAAACCTATTAGCAATACACATACCTGGTTCATTAACATCTATCGTAACATTAGAATAAGCTATTTTTGGCCTCAATTACGCACCTGAATATTGTGTTTTCAGCTTCACTTTTATCTTTTCTTTATATGGATTCATAGTGTTTATAAGCAATAGGACAATAAAATAGGGCTATTGAATATTAGAAAAGGTAACTTTGAACCCTTCGCATGACACTCAGAGGGCTATACAAGTTCATTATTAAATTATAAGCGCTTTTGAGATATTACCAAGTAAGAAGATATTTTATAATAATTTTTAAGTTAAAAATTTTTTAAATGGTCTTTAATGTTAGCCCATGTAAAAAGATGGAGGTGAGAATATTAGGAGTAACTATAATCCAACTCTCGAAAATTGCACTAAATATGTTGTTTGAAATCAGCCCCTGCAAACATAGTTGCCTGTCCCTTCTGATACCAACCAATTTTAAAATTGCGTTAAAGTTTGTAAAATAATATTCTGCTACTATGGATAATTACAATTACATGTTATGCATATTTAATCATTTAGATCGTATGTGTCATGAGGGTAGACATCAGGGACCTGTGGAAAAGCGTCACCCTTCATCCCCGCCTCAGGAGAAGGTATGAAAGAACTGAGGGATGTAGTTGGGGTTGGAACACAGGCACTGGATTACTTAGTAAACCCAAGTCATGGCTGTTCTTCAGTTGAACTGAGTATTAGTACTATCTCTCTACCAGGAAACAGAAATTTATCAGGTAGCATAAAAGAACAAGAGAGGATGTCTTAGAAACAGAAAGCAGAAGAATTGTTTCTAAACCAACAGGTTCAAGATGATGCCTTTCATCAGATTTCTGTGTCCACAGCCCCACTCTACCCAGGGTTCTAGTAAAAGCTAGCAGAAAGAGTCATGAATTCACTAGGGGCTAAATGAAGCTCATACAAAACGGAGTAGTAACATAACTCATTTACAGGCAATACCAGAAATGATTCAGTGTAACGTTAGGATTTCTAAGGATGCCGAGCTATAAAGGTGAATACGGTGCCTTGAAGGTCTTTTGAAACTGAAGAGTAGACTAGTCATGAGGTAGCAAAGACGTCAAAACTCGGGATAACTTCTTTTTAGTCCAGAGACATTGGTGTCAATATATACGGCTGAGGGAAGACGTAAAGACGTAAAGTTGGAAGGCACCATGTTTAACCTGGCTAGACAGAAATTCTTTCTTGGAATTCTACTTATAAAAACTAGTTTCCTACTAAAGAAATATATCCATCCCTTCCTTTAAAGGTCTAAAGTTTTGCCTAACAAACTTTAGGCATTTTTGATACAGAGGGGAGAAGAGATTTTTGGTAGGAATGTAGAGAATGTAGAAGACAATGCAGTGAGAAGTTTGCAGTGGAAAAAGTCTATGTCTGAAGACTGCTGCATGATTTCTTTGGTAGATCACTTCCTCTACATGAATCTCAGGTTCTTCATGTGTGAGATGGAAAGAATGATAATGACTCAAAACTATGGACAGGATCATAGGAGATGATGTCTATAAATGGCCAAATGCAATGTCTGTAACACAGTAAACTGAAAAATTTGTCTCATAAAGTTCCTTCAGGAAACTCCTAATCTGTGTCTTGCTGAAAGGAAGGAAGAGGAATTTTCATATTACTTTCTCATTGTCTATTTTGGTTAAAATTGAAGTGGGAAACAGCATGGACCTCGGTGGCTATAATGTAGTGATGATATCAGGAATTTTGTGCTTGTGAGACTAAGAAGCACCAAGAGGCAGAGACAGAAAATGGCCCAGATCAGCTCTAGAGAGAGCACAATCTTCCTGCCAGCAGAAATTTCCAGTTTTTGCAAGAATTGGTGGCACTCTGACTCTCTATATCCAGTAACTTCTGAAAGGTATGAATAAGCACTCTAGAGGATGAGTTATTATCAAGTGCCTTCAGTACGTAGGATGGAGGTCATAGCAGTAGGAGGATGTTTAGACAGTTCTCTAGAACAGAAGAACAAGAGGGTAGGGACAAAGGTAAAACTCTTACATTCGGATCCAGCTCTCTGCGTTAAAGGTTGATCAAAACTTTCCATGAATTAATTGTTACATGAAGCAGAGTCCTAAAAGGTGGTGAAAAGTTAGTGCTCCACCCTGGCCCTGTAAATCTTGACTGTAGTTGTAAGAGAACACTGTGTTTTATATAGAGAATACCCCTTGCCAAGACAACTTAGCAAGACAACCTCTAGATTAAAGAAATATATGATTGTTCTTCTCTCTTTAATAACTATCTTTAATAACTGTAAGAGATCTTAGAAACCTTTTATGAATGTATTTTTTTTCCTACTCTGCTTCATAAGTCACCAAATAATATGCTTTAACTACAGATGGCAGCAAGTTTGATTTTAAACAAAGACGATTTAGATAAATTTCAGGGTCTGCATAAAAAAATTTTGGAATATTCATGAAGTCTGATCTCACATGTTTTTCAACAATAACACTGTTGTATTTAAAACAATTTGACTACCTTTAGAGTTACGATTAATCCTTATAATAATAAATACTTTACTTAAAATTGCACACAAGGTTATAAATTTTTACAACTTATATTAAGACTATCGACAACTTCTCATTCCACATTTTGACACCATTACCCATATTAGGCAAGGCATATACTTGTGGAGACATAGAATGATCTACATTGTAATCCACAACTTACTTTTTAGTCCTTTTTTAAAAAAAACACTAAATACATCAGTATCTCTTTCCTCTAATAATAATGATACTTACATATGATATGTCAATTATGTATAGCTTCAAGCACATCAGCCTTGGTAAATGAAAGACGCATGAGTAAACATTGAGCATATGGCAAATAACAACTTACAGACATAAATAAATTTTTGCTATTCTCAGTTTGTTCTGTTTTGTTGTATTTCAGTTAAATGGTGGGGGAGGGCAAAGAAAAAATAGGTGTAAAATTAGCCCTTCAGACCAAGATTTCATATTATTGAAAGAGTTTTGATTAGTTTAGGAAATTTTGCACTGATACAAGAGGCATATGATAACTAACTTTTAAAGAATTCTTTACAGTTAAAATGCAAGTGTCCTCATAAATGGCCACCCCTATGTTGTAACATTTGAAGCATGACGAATACATCCAAGTTCAGGTCTTCTTGCATATTTAATATGTTAAGTACCATTTAGAAATGCTTTCTGAAAAAACTGTTTAGAATAGTTTATTATAAATTAAAATTTTAACAGCCACTAAGAGATCCAATAGAGGGACTTAAATGATCATTTTGTTCTTTAAATAAAAAAATAAATTGAACTGATTATAATATTTCATGTGTTTTGATGTAACAAATGACTTCATGGGATCAAGCAGGAAACCAAGCTAATTTCCCATCAATTGCACTGTCGAAGATTGTCCTACTGTAATATTTTGGTTTTAGGGCATTAGGACTTATTTCTAGCAGAATGCTGGAGGAGAACTATTCAATTCTGACATGGTCATTCGTTCCTGTCTGAGGACCTAGGTACATTTTAATAGATGGGATGAGAGAGAAAGGGCTGTTTTGTCTCTCAAGGAATTGCTAAACCAGATGTTGAACAGGGAGGAGAGATTTTCAAATTCTAGCTGAAAAGCACTATCCAAAGAATTAAAAACTGCCATCCAATTGGTAACAATGCCTCCAGCCAGATAGCGTTGAGCCTTCAGAGTCCACCTCTGGTCACTCCTTTCTCCTCGGTGAGGTGACTTTTCCAGGTCACTTCTTATTGTATATTTGTGGAGGATTTGTGCTAGAAGCGTGCAGACCACCGTCTGCTCCACGGATCAAAGGCATCCACCTCCAAATTTCCTCACCGAAACAAGGGTCAATGTTGGGAAACAGTTCAGTGAAAGCCACTCAAAAAATGAATTGCAGACGCTAATGAGTTTTAATTCTTAAAAGAATCTAGTCTCTAGGATAGTTAGCTAAAAAAATTAAAATACAATATTGTGCTACCAAAATCAATTTGCCTAAATTACCATATTTTCTATCTGGTTCCTCCGAGAGGAAAAAAGAAAATGATGTTGCTCTACTTCAAAGACATTGATTTAAAAGTCTTTCAATCTGTCTTAGCAAGCAAAAGCTTTCATCAATTTTATAAATTGTATTTACATATAAATAGATGGTGATACAAGTCTAAGGTTATTTTCGACATGCAAAGATATGTTTCTGAATGAAATTTGCCTGTTAGAAGTTAAAGCAGCCTTCCTTTAACCCCGCGATTCTTCACACTATGTCGTCCTCAGAGGATTTATAGTAAGAGCTGAAAATAGCAAAAACGAAGAAAACGAACCCCAAATTTCAGATCTTCAGGATGGGAAGTCATCTGAAGTTCCCCAGTGATCCGACAGAGGGCAGTGGAATTCCACAGATGAGTTTGATGGCCCTGCTGGAAAATAGATCCCCAGAATGTAAATCTCTGAAGAGAAATCTGTTTTAACACAGCTACCTCAGGAAAAGGGGAATTACTGCACTTAATTAAAGTGTATTGACACCGTATGTGGCCCCACCTCTCCACCTCTACTTTTTTGGATTCATTAATGATTGAAAAAAAAAAGAAAAAAAAAAAAGCAGAGCCTCGTAAGGCCAGTATTCCTACAGTATCTGTGACTGAACCCCTAAACGTTAATCCTATAAAAATCATGCTTAAACCAAAAGCTAGTTAGCAAACAGAAGCCTTTCAAATGAGACAATTTATATTATCTCCATAACTTGAAGAAACGTCACTGACTGCTTTTAAAATATTATTCTTTTAATGACAGTTTATACGTTTTTATCTAATATTTTAAACAATTCCAAAACACAAAAAAAGCTCCAAGTATTTTTGCCAATAAACTGAATATAAAAATTTGAGTATCTTACCTCATGTAAATAGAAATAGAAATAATCATTTTTACGTGTCTGATTCTCTGTATGCCTTAAATTCCTTGATCTTTGAAGAGAATACGTCCATTACTGTTGAAAATGAAACCTTTTTGTCATGACTTGGACACCTTTTAAAAAATTAATCTCAATTAAGCTCTTTGAAAAAAGAGTATAAACCAAAGCAGTTGACTTTAAAAAGCATTTTTAATACTTTCTCTTCTTTATTCCCTTTATTTGTCAGACCACTTTTCTTGTGTCCTTTTTGCTTTCAAATTGAGTTTTTACTTTACACCCTTCAAAGCACACACACTTAGAGGTAGAAATACATATTACTTTCACATTTCAATTTGTTCTGGAATTAACATCTCAAATCTGGATTTTTCCAGATTTTAACTCTGCTTTAAATAAATTGGGTTTTTTTTTCTTCATTTTAAGATTATAGCATTTTATCTAAAACATCTATTAATTTCTGATTATAAAATAATCAACAATAATTGCAGAGCATTTAGAAAATAGAGACACCAATATAAAATCAAATTAAAATTGCCCATACTTCTGTCTCCCAGGGATATACTATCAGAGGGATAATGTTTTGCCATCCCATCTTTTTCATACATATGCACATAAAATACATATACATTTCACATGTTTTGATGTGTATTTTTCACATATATCAATATATATTTCACATACGTATGTGTATATATACACACACACACATAGGTGCATTTATATTAAGAGCTATCGTCTATAGAAATATATTTAATAATATTGGATTATACCAGCTACAGAATTGTCTAAGTTTCTCACTTCACCTAACATGTTTTGAAGACTTTCCCAGATTTTTAGTTTATGACTATGTGATTTTAAATAACTGCTATCACATCATATGGACTTACTTACCTTTTCCTTGTAGATCGATGATTTATCTGACATTTTAGTAAATTGATTCCAAAGTCAAAAAAGATTTTATGATCCCAATTCTAAGTCTTTTGATTTGAAAGTTCTGTATCTTTTAAACTAGATTCATTACAAGTCTAAATAAACAGTGACTGAAATAAAAAGTTCATAAAAGATAAGGAAAAATCTGCATGTTTTTAGGGATGAGATAAATATTTTAAAGACTATATTTTAATAACATGAATAAAGAAAAGTGAAGTTTGTATCTCTCCCTTCATATAACCATTTGCTACAGACGAATACTTTTGTGCATAATAAAACTATTTTGATCCTTTTTGTTAAGGAAAGATAGAATAAATACCATTTTTATCAATATTCATTACCCACAAGAATCCTGAAATATTTTTTCCCTAACTGTACAAAACTCAAATGATAAATTAGATGTTTCATTATATCATTCAAAATCATACTTCTAATAACTAGATTCGAATGCTATGTACAAAATACTTAAAAATCTTACAAAGTTGGGAGAAGCTCATATTAAGGGAAAGTCTTGGTGGTGGAAAGTGCTCTGTTTCCCACCCTACCTCACTTTCCATAAATCCTAGTTTTCAAACAGCTCTGTGCTGATTTACTTTATTGCATTGATACAAAATCTTTTGTACAGCTTATAGAGTAACTGTATACTTGACACCCTAATACAGAATGAGTACAGAATTCATTTCGTGTAGTAGTTGCCCTTACAAATTTTTTAAATACTTAGTTCATCTAGGTGTAGATCTATATAAATATCTATTTCTGTGTGTTTTATATACCTTGCATTTTTAAAAGGCCTTTTATGATTGGGGGAGTAGGCAGAGAATGTGAGGGAATTAGTATTCTAACATTAGGTATGAGAAAACTGAGAATTAGCTGAGATATTGATAAAATAGTGGCAGTTATTAGTCCCAGAGCAAGCTGAGAACCGAATCCTGCTTTTTGATGCAAATTCGAATGTTCATTCCATCACAACATAATCATATGTTCCTTTAAAAAAAATAATGTGTTCCTTTATCCTGCCAAGGAGGTCTTCTCATATGTGCAATTGCATAAATTATAAAATATAAAATTATAATATATATGTATAAATACATAGAGAAAGAGAATACAAAGAGAGTATACACAAATAAAAACACCTAACTATATATACATTGAACTATTTTCAGCTCATAATTCGAAAAAGAAAAAAAGAAATAGCAAGTTGAAGGATCCTACATTTCTTTACACCCTGGTCTATGGATTTAAAACAAAACAATAACAACAAAAAACAAAGAAACATTTTCAGCCTTAATTATACTCCGAGTAAATGAAAGCGTCCTGCGTGTTTGAATTTCGCAGGTTTTGTATTTCACACTGGGAGTCAGGCTTTCACAGTTTTTTAACTACCTTAAAACCTTGTTAACTTTCAGCTGAAATTGCTGTTTAACAATGTTACGTTCTTGTGGGAATACAGGATCTTACAGAAAGCAGTTTTGAGGAACTCTATTCCCAGAGCAATCTCAATCTCAAACTGGGTAGAGGCAAGGCTAGCTGGTGGGAGGACCTCCAGCTTGAAGGGCCATCCCTGTTTAAAGACACATGGTCGACTGAAACCAAGATGAGTTCTCTTCCAAAGTAAGAATTAGTCAGTGTATGGAAGTGCTTTTCTGGTAGACAGTGACAGGGACCGGGTCTCCTGCTGCTGATCACAGAGTACACCTGCTGATGGTGATGGCCTCTTTCTGCTTCTGTTGCTGAGGAAGGGGTAGCAACTTCTGGTGACTTCTGGGGAGCCTCTGCTCTCCATCTGCCCTCACCTGGTGCTTCCCTGGATAGCAGCGGGCAAGAGAGAGCGCCGGGCTGAGATAGAGTTAGCCCGCAGCTGGGAGCTAAGTTATGGTGTTGAAGGCTTTAATTCTAAGTGAAAATGAAAAGCCAAGCTGGGAACCACCTGAAGATTTCAACAGTCAAGAGGTAAGGAAAAGAGCTCAGGATGTTTTTCTTTGAAGTCCACCAACGGGAGACCAAAAAGAGAGTGAAGACTGTGTAGGAATCAGAACAATTAAGGATTTGTGATCAGGGATTTAGATCCCCAGTATAAAATATCCACTATGAGGATGTTGTTTAAAGAAATGTGTGATGTTCTTTCCTTCCGACCATTTGTTCTAAGCCAGTGGTTCTCAAACTGGGGCGGTTTTGCTCCCAAGTGACAGCTGGAAATGTTGAGAGACATTTTGGTGTCCGCCCCCGCCCCCCCCCCCCAGGGGGGAGGAAGGGATGCTCTAAGCATCCTGCAATGAACAAGACAGTCTTTGTAACAAAGAATTATCCCATTCCAAATGTCACCGTGCCAAAGTTGAGAAACCCTGCTTTAAATCCACGACTATGTCTACTAATTAATTGCAGCTAATTGATTGCAGAAATTATGACAAAATGGAACGAAGTGGCCTCCAATCAACACACTGAACTGGCAGACCAAGTCTTGTATTGGTCATATTTGTGTGGTTTTCAGGACTCTATTATTCACTTAAAAATGTGCACCTCAAAGAGAAAACTGTAAACGGAGGGTCTAGAATGCAACTTTCCCTAAACAATAAATGAAACAAAATAATAGAGACATTTCAAATTAAGTAAGGGGGGGGGAAGAACAAGAAAAAAGCTGGAGAAATAAAAAGTAAGTGTGCCTGGTAATGTAATAAAGTGTTGTATTTTTTTAAGGCACATATTGAACTATAAAAGAAAAACGCATTGGAATCGTCAGAGTTGTGCTGTATTCCACATCACTGGCTTTCCCCTCCTAGAAAGCTTTCAGACCTCTCTGAAACAGACATTGTGGGGTGTGAAACTGTCAAATGGAGACAAAAGGCTTCCAAGGGGCTAGTGTTGCATTAGAAGGCACTTGTTTTCCATCTCAAACTCCAGCTTGCATGTGATGAAATCTGTTTTTTCTAAAACTTGGCAGCAGCTGACCAGTAAAATTTGGTCTTTGCCGGAAGTCTTAGCTCCAGCGGTGGCAAGGGTTAATATTAAACCCACCACACCATTTTGCACAATCTCCCAGGAGATCTCTCAATGGATTTCCACTGCCACTGGAAATAATGGCTCACAGCTGCAGCAACCCGGGCTAACACTTGATATCCCCGTCGCAAGCGGGCCCGTGCTTTCAGTGGAAATGAGAAAAATCACTAACGCTGTGCTGTGCATTGTGCCCAGGGTCAAGGTTCCAAAGCCACAACCTGCACTGACCTCTCAGCCCAACACCCAGCCCAGGCTGCCTCTGGCTGGGGTCCTTATCTCCTCGTTGTACGAAAAGCACACACTGGCAGGCATGAACTGAGGTAAAAGCCAATGAATGAAGAGCCACAGGGAAACTGAGGTCCCCGGTGTAAAGGGAGTGATTTCTGTTGTGCACAGAGTAATTGTCATCTACTTAAGGAGAATCTAGGGTTATTCTTTCAAAGTTGAAAAATAAGAGGCCAAAGGTGTTTGGGGATTTAAATGCAGGAAAATGTTTCTCCATTCCCCAACCCTTCAAATCTCTCCAATCCGTGGGTCTCAGCGCTACAAGTCCCCATCGTGAGAGATATTATTATCTTGGGATAAAACTTTTTTAAGATTTTATATATTAGAGAGAAAGAGAGCACAAGGAAGGGGAGGGAGAGAGGGAGAAGCAGACTCCCCGCAGGTTGGGGAGCCTGACGTGGGACTCGATCCCAGGACCCTGAGATCGCGACCTGAGCCGGAGGCAGATGCTTAACCGACTGAACCACCCAGGCGCCTTGGATAAAACTTTGAACGACAAAAATGATTGGTAAAAATGGAACCACCTCCAGAGACATATGATAAACCATCATGTACAGCGGTCCTCAAGCAGGGCAGATGCTGATATTATCTGTACATCTTCCCTGCTCCCCATCATCTGATAAATCAACATTTACTCAATCGGACCGTCGTTCACGGATTCACTCTTTTGTGCCAAACTTTTGCCAAGCACAGGACTAAGCATGTGGCTGGTATCATTTCTATACGCAAGTTCCTCATTCAGCCCAGGCTCTCCTGGAGGAGCCACCCTCAGGCTCTCCAGACACAGCGGTGATGTCAAACTATCCCAATCTTCCTCTCACTGCCCTGGGAATTATAAAGAAATATGCACGTTTTATTTTTACACATTGTACATTATATTTTTTAAATACCATACGTCGTATACACAGGGACGTGCATATACATGTATGCATGCAAGGGAGCTTTATGAGCCTTTCCAGGAATCCCACAATCCTCTGCAATGCTGAAAATTGGCTGTGACAGTATTTTCAAGTATCAGGAAGCTCGGGGGCTACTCGATGATGTCATGGAGGTCCCTTGAGAAAATGTGGTCATTAAGTGAGTTGTATGTGGTGATAAGAAGCCATTAAAATAAACAGAACTTCTCTATAATTACTAAATTTCCCAGAAAAACAATTAGAGTGCTTGAGACATTTTGTGTCTGTCTTCCACCGAGTTCAAAGTTTCCGCTCCCCCCATTTTCCGAAAAGTGCTCGCTGAAATTGTGCAGCAAGACCAGAAGAGAAAAGAATTGGAGGCCCCTCTGGAGGATTTGACAGAAATTTTTGCTGTGTTTAATTTTCTTTTAAACAGTTGGGAGCTCTGAAATAAAATGGAAGAAATGGGCTTTTTTCTATGTGAAAAGCAATCACTTTCAAGTCATTTTGCATGAATTTAAGTTCTGAGGGTTGTAATAATTAAGACAGCAACCTTCTATTACAGTCACTCATATATATGGGTGAGTTATATACCCTATATACATATTAAGTCGCCGAGTAGTTTGCTCGTGTGTGTGTGCGAGTAAACACAAACACTGATCGTAAGTAAATCATCATAACAATTTATTCTCTTACTTCTTACCTCAAAAGCCAGGCTATTAGCACCTGGAATCCCAGGATTGGAAATACATTCCCAGGCCATCCGAAGCTTACAAGAATATCGAAGTGATAAACGGGAGCATATTTTCATGCGAACTAAATATAAAGGAAGAGAACTCCATGGGTTGAATTTGCATCTTTACATCTAAGACTAAGATGGAAACTGAAGAAGGGGAAGGAGCTGGTTAGGAAGGAGAAAGGGACCGAAGGTGGGGGCAGGTATTACAAGGCACACAAGTCGAGGACACTCTCCGTGGACAGCACACGTTTGCACTGGTCCCACCTAAGTGACTGATGGCATCCTGTGTAAGGAAATAATGTATCCCTGGACTTTAAGCTAATTTTTTTGTGAATTCAATCCTCTTCTTTTTTGCATATATAACTACTTCAGAGAGGCTTTATTTTCATCTTAAAATATAACAAAATAGGGCACCTGGGTGGCTCAGTTGGTTAAGCAACTGCCTTCGGCTCAGGTCATGGTCCTGGAGTTCTGGGATCGAGTCCCACATCGGGCTCCCTGCTCGGCCGGGAGTCTGCTTCTCTCTCTGACCCTCCCCTCTCTCATGCTCTCCCTCTCTCTTTCTCTCTCTCTCTCAAATAAATAAATAAAATCTTTAAAAATAAAGAAGCAAAATAAAATATAACAAAATATTAAATTATGTCCATTTGGGTTGCATGACAGGCTCTCACTCATCCAATGTCTTGGCTATTTTTTTTAAGATTTATTTATTTATGGGGGGGTGGGGCAGAGGGAGAGGGAGAGAGGATCTCAAGCAGACTCCCCGCTGAGCACCTAGCCGGAGGTAGGGCTTGATCCCACGGCCCTGAGATCACCACCTGAGCCGAAACCAAGCGTCAGAGGCTTAAGCGACTGCACCACCCAGCCTCTCCTGGCTATTTTTTATTACTTCAGAATGATCTCCTCAGGAGCCCTCAACAGACAACTGCAGTCCTCCCCACCTCCCTAAAACATTTAGATTTTCTTTCTTTGTACTTGAATAACATCTTGTCCTTATTGCCATCATACCATACATTTCCACGTATATTAATTTTTATTTACATGTGTTTTGCCTTTGCCTCTCGAGTATATGCTTCTAGAAGACAGGGGTGAGGTTGTATTCATCAAAATAGCATCAGGATCCCCTGGCACAGTGAGGACACTCAATAAAATTTTGTGGAATGAATGAGCAAAAGAATGAATAAATGGGTCATTTTACTGTGATTTGTGGAATGCGTGGGTTTGCAGGATGCCTGACTAGAAAGGAGATTTGCTCATGCTTTCCCAGCATATATGGCATTTAAGAGACATGCTTATAGCACTTTATACATCTCTTAGAACACAGAAGATGGAAGAGATGATCATTCTCCTAGGATGTCGTAGAGGAATGTCTGTAAAGCTCTCATTTTATAAATAATCTACCAAATTTAAACCTTGTTCAAATGTTTATAACAGAGAACATGTTTTTAGTGGTTGCAAAAGAGCAATGACCTCTAGCATCTATTAATATTCTGCCAACTTTTGGTTACTAAATTTATCATCAGGGATAAATGTTATTTTCTGCACCATATAGAATTTTCTGTTAGAACTGAAACTAAATTTAGAGAAAAAACATACAGAATTATGTGTAGGCTTCACTCATATGTGTATAAAAATAAATATCATGCGTGCATATACTCACGTACTTAATGCCGGGTATCTTTTTATGTGGACAGACCTCTATTATTTTCACTAATGGACCAACAGCAGAGATCATTTTAAAACAACCCATGATGTTCTTTGGAATGCCTTTTTAATCCTTAATTTTTGTATGTTTGTGTTACTTTCGAAACTAGCTTTAAACAAAGTGATGATGTCACACTGAGGACCTAATTCCGGGTAGAGCTAATAATCATAAAGCTCCCGACACCCTGCCTCTAAATATCTCAACCTGTTCTAAGTTGGGAATGGGGAGAATCTTTTTCCCTTGGAAATATTACACAGCATCAAGTTAGGATTCAAATTCTTCCTAGGATTAGGACGTTAATAAAAAGGTCTGAGTTTTATAGGAATGCCATAGTTAGTTAAGCTAGGACTAAGTGAAGTATAAAGAGATGTTGACAAAATCAAGTCATAGAGAAGGTACATTATTACTTGTATTCTCTGTCCTTTGCTAATCTCCTTGGTCTGAAAGCAGCTGCAGACCCCCTCTGAGCTGGTAAGCACCTGCTGGGTTGTGCTGGTGGTTATCCCTGGTATTCCTTTTGATTGGACAGGGCATCTGTTTCTGATTGGTCGTTGCCCATGCTCTCCCAGTCTTTAAATATTTTCAACATCAGCCCTGGGAATAGGTCACCATGCTGTACTCTCGATACTCATACATTTCCCTCATGTACCGAAGGAGGTTACCTTTGCCAGAATTGGAATGAGTGAAGGTACGTTTGTTTAGTCCATTCAAGGATGGAGGGGAAAATGGTTCGAAGCACTGCAAAATAGGTTAGAGGTGTAAGTTTCAGAAGACTTTAAAGGAAAATAGATAGAAGGGCAAGCCACCCAAATGACTGATTAATAATTTTATATGTGGGTCAGGTAAGGAATCCATGCAGATGACTCATTGGCAAACTGATGCTGTTAATGACTTGAGCAAGTAATGATCCCAACAGGAGGTTAATATACTTATTTAACTGTGAATGTTCATTTGTAAAATGCATCCTTTTTTCCACAGGTAGTGTAAGAGAAATTCTACCGCCGCCTATATTGTCAAAGAGTAAATGAATGGAGTATGAATTAATGAGACTTCATTGTATTTTCACTTCCTACTCTTGTCAGAAATAGAAAATCAGGAAAAACAGAGACACATGAAGTTCCAGGGGAAAGAGTGGTGATAGCTCTGAATAGAACTGAATCCACCTCTACCCGACGTTAGACATTCACTTGAACAAATAAACGAATAATGGCACTTCACAAGTATTTAAAAAAAAAAAAGTCAGACTGTGAAGGTACGCTCAGTGGCTAGACACAGCTGGAAATAATTGGGAAACAGAGTCTAGTGCAAAAGAGTTTAAAAACCACATGGTCTCAATGATATTTTCATAGTGCTCCAAGCAATTTTCTTCCGCAAGTCAAATGGTTTCAAGACTCTCCAGCTCAAAATTACCTACAAAACATAAATGCCAAAAAAAGGTAAACTGCAATGCATTAGGGACAAAACAACCAGTAACCCTTGAGGAAATTCCTTGTCAACATTGTGAATGGGACACTTCGTGGTATGGACAGCAGTTGCACTGCCTTTAATCCGAACTGTCGGTGTCCCTTGTCCACTCAGGGGAAGAGAATAAGTAATGATTCCCACACATTGCTGAGAAATACCCTGGAGTCACCTGCGTCTGTTTATTTCGGTGGGTGGTGGTGAGGAGGAGTTTTGGAACAAACCTATGAGAGTGTGCATATAAGTAAGTAACAGTTTACCGTGAGGACTCTTTGCCCCCATAGGCAAAGCTTTACTTTCAGGTGACTTTGTGAGTTAATTGACATGTGACTCACAGCAAGGCTTATAATACCTTCCCCAATATTATAGTCAAAGTCACCATCAACAGAGAACAATCATGGACCACTTAAATACCAGAAGTCAAAAGTCTTACACCTAATTTGTGTCTCTAATTTTGCTCATGATTGATGGGGATAGGAGTTTTCTTTAATTAGATTCTTCAGGGGCATGATGCCACAAATTTCTGACTTTTAAATGTTCTAATCACAAAATAGGATGCTATGAGATATCAATTTTTCTTTAGCCTATTAAACATATCAGTAGCTATGTATTTAACATATTGCATGCAGAGAACTTTTCTAAGCACTTTATACATATAAAATTCATTTATACTTTGTAAAAATAATTTATTATCCTCATGTGCCAGCTAAGAACACTAAGGTTTAGAAACAATAGTCAAATAGCACAAGACAGTGAAATTTGTCATGGCTGGGCTAGGATTTCCATTCTCTTTTCCAATGTGTGAAGAACAGACACATCAGAAAAGGGTAAAGCTAGTATAGGAGTTAATTATTTCTCAAATTAAAACAACCAAAAAGTTGCATTGTTGTGAACCCTTTTCATTCATCTCCATGAAGACCAAATATTACCTAAACCCTAAATATTTCCAAAATTAAAATGTCTTCAGATTTTGCTATGATGGAAACACAGTTGGGATTTGGAACTGGATCCAAAAATACTGGTAACTGGGAGTATCAGAGGAGATAAAAATCCAAGATAGCCAGAAACTTCTAGCGGACATTTCAAATGTGTGAGATGGTGGTAAAGCTTAGCAGTAGCACAAATGAACACACCCAGAAAGCTTTCTACAGTTTCTTCCACTAGGGCAGATACTACGTGAAGAGCATTTTTAGGTCTCTTTCTAGGAGCTTATATGCTTCTATGTAGTCATAATCCAATTACTTTGGTTTTCAAAGATAATCAAAAGAGGCTTTAGGGGCAGCTGCGTGGCTCAGTCGGTTAAGCGTCTGCATCCAGCTCAGGTCATGATCCCAGGGTCCTGGGATCGAGCCCAGTGTCGGGCTCCCTGCTCAGCAGAGAGCGTGTTTCTCCCTCTCCTCCCCACTCGTGCTCCTTCTCGCTAACTCTGTCACTATCTCTGTCTCTCTCTCTCTCAAATAGATAAAATCTTTAAAAAATAATAAATAAGTAAATAAAATAAAGAGGTTTTAACTTCACAAAAAAAAAAAAGAAAGAAAGAAAAAAGCTGTTTCTCTGCATTCTCAATACTTTAGATAAGAATGGCTTTGTACTAGGAATTGGCCACTGCAGACTGCAGGCCCGATCGGCCCTTTGCCTGTTTTTGTAAATAAAGTTTTATTGGAAAACAGCTAGGCTCATTCAGTTTAGCAGTCGTCCGTGGCTGCTTTCACTCGGCAACTGCAGTGCTGAGTAGTTTCAACAGAGACTGGCTGCAGAGCCAAAAATATTTACTGTCTGGCGCTATCCAGAAAAATTTTGCCACCTCCTGACCTAGACAACTGTGGCATATGTTAAAAAAAAAAAAAAGGGAGGAGGAGGAAAGTCAAGACTACTGAGGCCTTAGCAGACAAAGGGAGACTGAGTTGAAATTTCACGCTCCTTTCCAGACAGTGCCCTGGGTCCCAGTGGAGTGCCATCTGTCATTGTACCGTCCTGATCATTATTGCTGAGGACACCTATTTGGCCTAATTGCAGTAATGCCACAGACAGAATTTGCAGAAAGAAAAGAAAAGTTGCCAGGGCCTGTTAGTTTGAGATAACATTTTATTGAATCCTCACCCTATTACAGAATTTCAGTCTCTCACTTCATCTCTGCCCCAAAGCCAAACTCCTCCAGTGTTTTTAATAAGAGGTAATTATTTTTGTAGGGTTTTAAACAAATCTCGGTGGAATTCAAATATTTTTCAAAACTGTCATAGAAGGTATATTTTAGTGTAGAATCAGTGTTGAGTTAGCTATTTTGGTCACGCACAAAAGATGTTAAACTGATTGAAATCATGAGAGAAAAGTCACTAGTCGACACATATAAGCAGTTCATGCAGGTATCATCTTTCACGAGAAATACGGTATAGAAAGGTTAAATACTATGAGGATTTGGGATGCTTTATCTCTAGCTGTAGATACAAATTAGCACTCTGTTGTCTAGGAATTAAAATAGACTGGAAAGCGCTGAAATCAAAGTGAGAAGCATGATCCAGCATCCCGTAGACTCTTACTACTCAATGACAGCAGGTAGCCCGAAGTTCGAGTATTTTAACTACTACAGATCTCAGAAAAATTCTTGGGGAATGATAAAATTGTATTGGTACCTAATTATATAACCAATTTTGTTTCCACATACATTAAAACTTTGTATGGCTCAAATCACATTCCTCAAAGTATAGACAATATAAATATTTGATATAACACAGCTTGGTCTATCAAAAAGGTACTAAAACTGTCTCTAACAGAAGTAAAAGAAACCCTGCATCATATTTGTAAAATAACGGGTTGATATACCTAATGATAATGGCTGTCCACTATATAATCCCTGTCTTTATGTAACTTGGCTACCGCAAGTTTGACTTTTTTTTAACCAGAGGACAGTACTGAAAGTGATACATTGTATCACTCAAGACATCCAGCAGAAAAATGATTTACTTTCAGATTGTCTTCTTGAACAATTAATTATTTCCTTCACATATTTAGGCAATAAAACTATCCGAGCATCCCATCCGTAAGACACACCAAATAAGCGTGGCCTATATTTTTTAAACTTAGTTTTACTAACATGAAATTGAACTCTTTTATTTTTCTGATAATATTAAAATTACTCCATGTAAGTCTATAGAAATGCAAAGGTGAATAAATAAGAATACATATTATAATAAATGCTTGTATTTAAATATGATGTCTCCATTCATTCTTTAGTACTAATTAACTAGTTTTGGGAGGTGGATGGGGTAGGGTAATAGAAAAAGATTCTGTCAACATTTTTGTGTCTTTGAAGACACACTTGAAAACCCCCCAAAATTTTCAAATCTTGGTGTGAATGAGCACGATTTTAAAGTATGTCCATTTTCCAGAAACAAATATGAGGAGTTTTGTGAGTCTTTGCTTAAATGTTTCATTGACCACCCAGACCAAAGGCATTTATACAAATCTTCTGAGATACACCCATCCATTAAAAGGCCACAAAGCAAAATGCCAAGCAGGACATCCCAGTCAGAGTGGATATAGCCATGTCCTAGAAATTATTAGATGAATCGTCTATTTCTGGTTTTGTGAATGAGCTATTCTATGTCTCAGATGCTCTGACTCTTAAAATAGGGAGAGGGGCGCCTGGGTGGCTCAGTTGGTTGAGCAACTGCCTTCGGCTCAGGTCATGATCCTGGAGTCCCAGGATCAAGTCCCACATCGGGCTCCCTGCTCAGCGGGGAGTCTGCTTCTCCCTCTGACCCTCCTCCCTCTCATGCTCTCTCTCTATCATTCTCTCTCTCTCTCAATAAATAAATAAAAATAAGAAAAAAAAAATAGGGAGAGAATTTCCACACCCACAAGCTCGTTACTGTGTTGGTTTTGCTCTCTGTGCTAGGTTCCATTCTCTGTCCTTTCCTCCTTTCTGCCTTGGATATCTCTCTTGCAATTTTGCTTTACCTGGGCTCCTTGGATCTTTAGCTTCCAGTTGGGTTTGGTCAATGGGCAGCACAGACAGAAAAGAGAGCAGAGAGAGAGAGAGAGAGATGGGGATGTTTATTTCTCTGGCTCTTCACAGTTGAGCTGTAATATTAGTGGTGCCTATATCCTTTTACGATGGCCACAGCTTCTGAGGGACAGCACGTAGCTCTGGCTACAGCTCTCAAGGTACAGATAAAGCCCTGCTCAAGCTTCAGGTTGGCATTAGCTTCATAGTGTTGCTCGCCAATGAGCATTTTGTCATTCCTTGATGACTCCTCTCGGTCTACCCACATCTCTGTAAATAGATGCTTCTTTTTCTTTCCAGATTTATTGAGGTATAATTGACAAATTAAAACTGTACATATTTAAGATGTACATGACAATGTGATATACGTACACATTGTGAAATGGTTACCACAGCAAATTTCATGAACATATTATCATCTCACGTAATTGCCTTTTTTTTTTTTAATGGTGAGAACACTTAAGATCTACTGTCTTAGCAAATTTCAAGTACATAATACAGTTTTATTAACTATGGTCACCATGGTATACATTAGATCCCGAGAACATATGCATCTTATGAGTGAAAATTTGCACCTTTTGACCAACATCTCTCCATTTCCCTCACCCCCCAGACCCTGACAACCACTGTTATACTTTTGCCTCTGAGACTTTGATGTTTTTAGATTCCATATATAAATGAGATCATACAGTATTTGTCTTTCTGTGTCTGGTTTATTTCACTTAGCATAATGTCCTCCAGGTTCATCCATGTTGTTGCATATGGTGGGACTTCCTTCTTTTTTATGGTTGAATAATACTCCATTTTGTATATATAGACCACATTTTTTTAATCTATTCATCTACTGATGGACACTTGGGTTTTTTTCCGTATGGTAGCTATTATGAATAATGCTGCAGTGACTATGGGAGTGAATGCAGAGATCTCTTTAAGATACTGATGTCATTTCCTTTGTGTATACACTCAAGAAGTGGGATCACTGGACCGTATGGCACATTGCCAAGGGTGTGGAGAAAAGATAATCCTTGTGTACTTTGGGAGGGAATGTAAATTGGTACAACCATTGTGAGAAACAGTATGGTGATTCCTCAAAAAATTAAAAATAAAAATACCTTATGATCCAGTAATAGATATTTCTTTAATACTTCTTCACTTAATCCTTTGAGTTATCTTCTCTTCCTGCAAGGATCTGCTTAAAAGAATTATCACCCCTTGATGATATGTTATTTCAGATTTATAAATATACAGAAAACTAATTTGCTTCAACAATTTATCACTGGGACACCTGGGTGGCTCAGTTGTTTAAGCATTGGACTCTTGGTTTCAGCTTAAGTCATAATCTCAGGACCGTGGGATCGAGTTCCACATCGGTTTCCATGCTGAACGTGGAGCATGTTTAAGATTTTCTCCCTCTTCCTCTGCCCCACTCCCTCACTCACACGCATGTGCTCTCTCTCACTCTCTTAAAAAAAAAAAAAAACTATAAAAAAAAACCAAAACAATTTATCACTAAGGATTAAATGTAAAATAAATATATAAACAGAAGAAATGTTTCTGGTAAGCTTTTATGGGAAGTTAGTTAATGGAAATTGTATCCAGTGTGTTGGTGGGACTATTGGGATGGGATGGTGGAGACTGGAGCACATTTTGAAGGCTTCCACTGAGGTTTCAACATCTCAATTTCTAGTAAATCTATTGAAAAGTGAAGAGCCACAAAGAGCCATACCACAACACTATAATCATGTTTTTGAGTGCTACATGAATGCAGGAATGAAAAGGAAGAACTGACAATTTTTGACAGTTTCCACAGCTTCCCACATGACAACCATGGTATGAATCACTTAAGCATTATGTAATTTATGTAAATTTATGTAATTTTTTCTCAATTTGATCAAGTATTTATTATTAGATTCACAGTACAAATTAGCAAATTGAATCTCACAAAAATTAAGCCATTGACGGTTGTTGCCCATCAGAGCACCCTCTGATTCCTTTGTCATTAGCTGGTACCTGCTGCTAATGTTCCAGATTACCTATCACCTCAGGTCATCAACATGTTTACTGTGTCCTCCTCATCCTGCCCTCACACACTTTTTATTTTTATTATTATTTTTTAAAATTTTATCTATTTATCTGAGAGAGAGAGAGCATGAGAGGGGAGAGGGTCAGAAGGAGAAGCAGACTCCCTGCTGAGGAGGGAGCCTGATGTGGGACTCAATCCCGGGACTCCAGGATTATGACCTGAGCTGAAGGCAGTCTCCTAACCAACTGAGCCACTCAGGTGCTCCTTATTTTTATTATTTTTAAAAAGTGTTTTAAAATATTTTATTTATTTATTTGTCAGAGAGAGAGAGAGTGAGCACAAGCAGGAGGAGAAGCAGACTCCCCACTGAGCAGGGCTCAATCCCAGGACCCCGGGATCACGAACTGAGCTGAAGGCAGATGCTTAACTGACTGAGCCACCCAGGTATCCCCCTCACACCCCTTTTATATCCATTGGCATTCTCAGATATGTCTGTGATCCTTTGACATGTAGGAATTTTAGCTATGAGTTTCCCTCACCATATCCACCTAGGTGTTCACTATTCTACTCAGACCAGATTACACAGTTCGCTCCAGGGTAAAAGATCTCTTCAGAAAGATCTTAGAATGCAAGGTCATGGTTCTATTTGCTTTCAACCACAGAATTTCAATCTGGGTTTCAACCCAAGAAGGCTGAGGGTGATGGGACACTTTTAAGAGCATCATTGCAGGGAAACCAGCCATATTCTCTTAGATCCTCTTCAATGCATGATCAGAGAGTTTTCTTTTGTAGGGACATGTTGTCATACTTTTTTTTTTTAATGTAAGGAAAACACTAGCTTTTGTTCTCAAAGTGTACAGAATAACTAGAAGATGTTTTGCTCTGTCAAGAGCCATACAAGTCAATAGCCTTTTTTACCTTCTGGACTCTGCTAAAATTATATTTTAAAATTTAAAACTGAGAAAGAATTTTTATTCTAAGTATTATTTTCCTTTTTCTTAAAGCTATTAAAGCCATCATATTAGTAAATCATGAGCAACTGAGAACCATTAAGAATTACCTGGAACAAATGCATTAGCTATTAATCAAGATATCCTCTCTATACCTACATAAGTCTGTGACCTTGTCTACTTCACATATGTCTACATTTATGTTAACATAACATCCACATGTGCATAAATTGTATGTGTATTTATATAATGTTGCACAACCAGTGAAGGGATTGCTAATTTATTAAGAACAGTAGTATAATAATAGACTTGTTCTATTAAGAACAGTAGTATAATAATAAACTTGTTGGTGGAAATATACCCCATACAATTACATCTGTGTTTTCAGCTTTAGAAGACTCTGGGAGAATCATGCAGTGATGCATGTCAATATTTTAAATAATACAAATTTTCCGATGATAACCATATAAATCAGTTTCACTAAAAACTATGTCATTTGGGTAGTTTTTTTATAAATGTATTCTTCTGTTTGCACATAAAATAAACACTGTAAAACACTATTATGGGTATTTTGCCAGCTAGAGGTACACATTGAATGTGATTTGAATTCTTGGAAATTGATGGAAATGTGATGCATAAAAACGAGAGGTTCAAGAGTTGATAGTTTGGTAGCATAACATTTGTCATTGTGGTAAGATTATATAAAATCCATGCATCTATTTTGCATTTATTACATTAGTCACCCATCCCACTGCTAAAATGAAATGGTTGCAAATGGGCTTCATCAAATATTATACCTCCTGTTATCCTTAGTCCCAACCTTAAAAAAAGGCTGACTTAACCAATCAATTTGCAATTTTTGCATTATTAAGAACATATTCTTTTCATACCATTGAGAAAAGCAACTGTATATCAAGTTCTCATTCCAGAACATTGCCCCTGGCCAAAGCTTTCTTCTTAACAACATAAAAAGTAAAAAATGCAGAAAACAGCTAGTCCCAGAAAATTCAGTTTAAATGCTCAGCATTCCTTTAACAGAAATTGCAGGTAGAATTTCATCTGTATTAGTCAGGGTTTTAGAATAGCAGGTAATATGTGGATCTAACTGTCAGATTTTTATGAGTAATTTAATTGGCATGGAATAAATTTGGTTATATTTTTGACTGCTTGGTATTTCAAGTTTTTTTTTTTTTCCTCCCATTGTGGAGATAGCCTTGAATCTAAGAACCATTTAGTGTGGCAATTTTCCCCCACTGATGACCTAAGCCCTATGTCTCCCTCAAGTCCTGCTTTTAAAAACTACAGCATATTTCTGGTTACTTATGATGAACTGAACACACACATTAATATTTTCTTCTTCTCAATACTCCACCAATAAAAGTAAATGAATAAAAAAAGACATAAACTGTGGAGGCCACTCTATATAGTTTACAATGATCGCTGCCTCGTGGTATTCACAACCTGAGTAGTCTCCGCATATTGAACAAAGGTTGGTCTGTTTGACCAATATCATAGGGCAGAAGTGTTACTTCTGATATTAGGTTATAAAAGAATAAGTCTTCTTTCTCTCTCTCTCTCTCTCATCTCTCACTGCAGGGGAAACAAACTATTATATTGTAAACATCCCAGTGGAGAGATCCATATCCGTGGATACATGGGGAAAATCTGAACCTTCTGGTCAACAACCAGTGAGAAAGAGGTCTGCCACCAACCATATGAGCGATTTTGGAATGGATTTTTCAGCCCCATTTGAGCCTTTAGATAGTGGCAGCCCTAACAGAAAGCTTGATAGCAATCTCATGAGAGCCCCTGAGCTAATATCGCCCAACTAAGCTACACCCAGATTCCTGAGCCTCAGAACCTGTGAGGTATAATAAATATTTCTTGTTTTCATCAGCTGAGCTTAGGATACTTTGTTACACAGCACTGGATAATTAATGCATACATCTGCAAAGAAAAAGAGATCAGGAGTATAGTCACCAGACGGTTGATAAAGAAATTAAGAAGAATGTGGATGTTTGCGGGAGGAAATGCCAATGAAGAGCAACCAACTCATGCCATGGAACTTCATAAAGACTTGGGAATTGGTCACAAGATATCAAAGAAAGTGACAGTAGGACAAGGGAATAAAAACAGAAGAATTGGGTGCAAGTATGTATAAAGAAACAGTCAGATCCCAATATTATATCTGCTCCCTAAATGAGAGAAAGAAGATCTGTTCTTTGGAGAAAGCAAACCAAGAAAGCTTCAGACTGTGGGAACAGCCCTGGTAGATGATCAGTGGGGGGTGCCGATCTGAAAACAGGAGGGTTAAGTGAAAATTCATGGATCAGCTCAGAAGACTATCAGCCTCCTTCTGACTCTACTCAAGCATATGTTATCCAGGGCTATCTATTTGCAAACGTAGGCAAGAGGCTATTTGATTCTTTCCAGGAAAACACACACACACACACACACACACACACACACACACACACACACACAGAAAAAGAGAGAGAGAGAGAGAGAAATACACAAAGACTCTACTGTTTGGAGTTCTCCAACAAAACAGCAGAACCCTACCAGTTACCACAAAATAAAACCCACCAATTGATAAGTCCCTGTCACAAACATTGAACTTCCAATCAGCTTTTTGAGGTTTCATCCTTAAACATAATCGGAAGTCATTTTTCATCAGACACTGGAAGAAAGCCTGAACACCTGAAACAGAGAGATTAAAAAAATAATAACTGGAAGAGCAGAGGTGGGAGTGGGGAGGGATGAAGGAGGTGATGGGTACGAAGGAGGGCACCTGTGATGATCACCTGGTGATGTATGGATGTGTTGGATCGCTGTATTGTACACCTGAAACTAACATACACTGTATGTTAAGTAACTGGAATTAAAACAAAACAAAAAAGGGAAAAGAAATAACTGGAAAAAAACTTAAGGGGGTTAAGAAAAAACTTTGAAAATGTAACTTATAAACTTAAATTGATAAGAGAATATAAAACATTGAATCTATACACAAGAACAGAATGTAAGAAATAAAGAAAAACAAAGAGGCTTTGCAACTAAAAAAAGATGAGAGCTACACGTTTTAAAAACACATGGCTGGATGGGGAGATAATTTTGAGTCAAGTGTCAGATAGTAGAACAAAAATTAAAAATGATCAGCAATAACAGAGGAAAAATAAGAAAATTAGAGAATTGGTACATGAGGTCCACCATCTAGCTAATGGGTCTTATGAAAAAAGGGAAAAAGAGCAATTTCAGGGAAACAAATTATCAAAGATATATTACCAAAAAATGTTTACTAGGACAGAACTTGAAGTTTTATATTAAAAGTGACCATCAAATGACAAGCATAAAATGAGGCAAAAGGTACAATAAAACATCAATGTGGTTGAGAAATGCTTTCAAAAGGAAATTCAGATAAAGAGTTCATTGATACCTGATAATGTTTTTATTTTTTTTCCAAAATAGTAAACCTTCTATTTATAGTAAATTACCTATTTCCTTACATAATTATGTTTAATTATTATTTATATTTTCATTTTGTTTTAAATCATTTTCCTGACTTAGCCAACATGCCACTTTTCTTTAAAACTTAAGTAGCCACTATTTGTTTAGTTACGTTTGCTTCTGGTTTTGCCACCCATGTGTTGAGCACAACTGTTCAGGGTCTAGCCTTATTTACTTAGGTCCAGTTTTTCATCAGCCAAGCAGTAAAAGTTATTTTCATATTGGGGAAAATCTTGGAATATACAACATTTGATGCAAAACATCCCTTACCACGCATTTATTTATGTATTTTTTCTTCCCTAAAGTATAGTACATGCCTAAATGCCTTCTCCCATGTATTAATTTAATGAAATGCCTCTTTACAAGAATTGCTTGCTAATGATAGGATTCGAGTTGTGGCAGGCAATATTTAGGGTATTTATTTTTAAATAGGGATGATATGTGTATTTATGGGCAAATGGTCCCAATTCCCTGGGAGAGTCATAGACATTTTTTGAAGCTTATTTTCTTATAGGTATAAACTTCTTCCTGGGTATAGCGCCATTAAAAGTGAATCTAATTTCAACTCAAATTTAACATACCAAATATTTGTATTCATAGTAATCTATTTTTTTTTTACCAAAGATTGGTAGTCAGTGTGGTTGGAATTCTATAAGCTATGAATGAGGTAGAGGGGGGAAAAATATATATGTATTTATTTATTTACATATATAACTTTTGATGTGTTTATATGAGAAGTTTAATAACTTAAAAAACCAGCACAGTCGTTTATAATTTTTAAAATAGTATAAAGACCAGTGACAGTGACAAAGTGTCTGTTTCTGCCTTGCCTCAAAAGAAAGCATAATTAATCTTTCAGAAGACATTTATTAACCCAGATGATGATTTCACAATGTGGATTCCACCTGATGTACTTTTCAGTTAATATGTGTTTAATTCTGACCTTGGAGACACTACCTCATAAGAGGTAGACCAACAGCATGAAAATGACAAAAGAGTCTCTGAATATTTTTACTGGGGATGACTGCCATGGGCAGGGTAAAGCCATAATGGTAAGGTCAGTGGTGAGACACTGACTTGGCCAACCTTCACCAACTTAACCAAGCGTGAAAGCAGGTCTCCAGCCAAGTCTGTCGTGGTGGGCAAAGGAAATTTGGAGAAGGCTTCACTCCACAGTTGGCTTTGACTGAGCAACATTTGGTTAGCGCATTGTGTTTATGAGAATAAGACCATGGGCATAATCCCAGACCCATCCAGTTAACATCATTTATTTCCATGACCACCAACTGCACCATTAGCCCTGCCAACAATATTAGAAATGCTCACATTTGGTTACCAGGACAATTGGGCAAGAAGCAGCTCAATATAACTGTACTCAATGCTGTGGATAAAGAGCCTTAGATGACATGGTCAACATGATCATATTTGCATTTATCTACATATTATCATTTTTCCACATATACTAGATTTAATCATTTTAATTAGAATGTAGACGAAAATGGCATATAAATGGACAAGGCAACATTATAGGTCAATAGATTGATTTTACCACAGGGACTCAGGGGGAGTTTCCTGGAATTTAGCAGATGAAATCCCCACATTCTTCTTGCCTAGCTTTTCTAGTTAATGTACAGCTGAGCTAGGGTGTGTGGGAGGATCTAAGTTATCTAGTTAGGGTCAACGTCTCCACAATCATCATGATTTTCAGAAGTGAAACAGTATGAGTCATGGGAGTATATCCTCCAAATATTTCTTTTACTCTATTTCCCTGATATTTAAACCATAAAATAACAGTAACTGGAGAAGCTTGATATTAGGCTCATTTCTTTTTTTTTTTTAATTTAAATTCAATTAGCCAACATACAGTACATCATTAGTTTCAGATGTAGTGTTCAACAATTTATCAGTTGCATATAATACCCAGGGCTCATCACCTCACATGCCCTCCTTAATGGCCATCACCCAGTTACCCCATCCCCCCACCCCCCACCCCTCCAGCAACCCTCAGTTTGTTTCCTAGAGTTATGAGTCTCTCATGGTTTTTCTCCTTCTTTGATGACTTCCCATTCAGTTTTCCCTCCCTTCCCCTATGATCTTCTGTGCCGTTTCCTATATTCCACATATGAGTGAAAACATATGATAGTTGTCTTTCTCTGGTTGACTTATTTCGCTCAGCATAATCCCCTCCAGTTCCATCCACAGCAATGCAAATGATAAATATTCATCCTTTCTGATGACTGAGTAATATTCCATTGTGTATATACATATATATACCACATCTTCTTTATCCATTCATCTGTCCATGGACATCTTGGCTCTTTCCACAGTTTGGCTATTGTGGACATCACTACTATGAACATTGAGGCTCCTTTGCAATCAAATTCTAAAATAGCAACTTGCAAGCTGTGAGATTATTTTAGGAGCCATGTGGAGACACACGTGAGTTGGGGACAAAAGCTGTTCATGGTGGCGGGGACAAAGCTGTTCATACATGGTGGTGGTGGTGCTGAGGGAGTTGTTGCCGTGGTGATTAGGATGACTGTGGAAATGAGAGTGGTGGGGATGTTGTTGCAGGAATGGGTGATAGAGGTAGCAGTGGAGGTGAGGATGAGAGAGAGGATTTGGAGACATGTGTAAAGAAGAGGTAGAAGTGGTGAGTGCAGTGGTGGTGTGGATGTCAATGGTCTCCCTAGTTCCAGTTATGTAACAATAGTCAGCAGTCTCCCCCAACTTCTATTTACCTCATATTCCAGGCTTGTGATCATTAACCTTCTCGATCCTTCTCTCTCCTCCTTCTCTGACCCCATGAAAGACTTGTCTGCCTCATTCATTTTAAAACAAGAATATACTCTTTTGTATTAGTAATTATCTATCACACATATTTTCATCATGCTGTGTAGATTCTAATGTCCTAGAAATTGGTGTCACTTTATATACTTTTAAATATTGTTTTCACTAGAGAGGAGGTGGGAGGAGCTGTTGTTTAAATAGTATCCTAAATATGATATTAAGGGCACTGAGTGTCATTGAAAATTCTGTTATTACAATAACCGGTGGTGATCATGAGATCTGTAGATGCTCTGGGAGAAAGAGCCTGAGCAATAAATAAGACTGGGTTCACAGCAAACAAACAAAATAATAATTGGAAAAATAAAATAAAAACAACAACCTAAAAGCCCTACCCATTCCCTTGTGTCTTGTTATGACTTCTCCATGACTGGACTGCTGGGTTAAGGCATTGCATCCTTACATCTTCTCAGTAGTACCAATGCCTTTCGGGCAAAGCCAGCCAGAAACACAGTGGTAGCCCCACAAGTTGGGTTTATTAGAGGAAGGGAGAAGGCAAAGCATGGGGAACCACAGTGGTGTTTCAGGAAAAGGGTGTTAGAAAGAACCTATTACAGGATTTAGTTGGGTGATTCAGAGAAAGCCTAAGAAAGCAAAACTTTCTAGAAGGCAGGACACCTCCACGTGATAACAAAGAGAGGGTGGTGTTTGGTATTTTGTGGGTGGCACTGTAAATTTTTAAAAATATGTGCTGAGGCAAAAATACGAGGTGTGGCGTAGCCTTGTTTCATCTGTTGTCACGGGCTCAGGGTGTCCTGGTCCAAGTCCGGTATTCTGTGAGATCGGTGATGTTCAATAGAATGGCGTGGCCTAGCTATGCATGCCAGGCCAGCTTCTGAAGGTCAAAAGGGTTGCTCCTTTTCTTTCTTTCTCTATGATATACTAGGATTCGGTAGTGGCTTATATGTCTGTACACAAGAAGAAGTTATTTATTGTTATCATGAAATGATTCTTCATCCATCTTCATTTCAAAGTACTACTTCTGACTCCAATGATAATAGTGATGGTAATTGAAGGACAATAATACTAAAATACCAACAAAGGAAAGGAGAGGGTTTGAGATCAAAGCTGAGGACGGGGTAAGGAGAGCACCTCAGTGAGTGCTGACCAAGCCCCAGGAGCTGCCTTCTCTTATCTCATTTGCACAGGGCCATTTGAGGTACCGTGTGGTGGCATTACCTGTATTCTCAGCTCAGAGCCCCTGAGGGCCAAAGGTGGAATAATTTGAGGGGGATAGTACCCTATAATAAGCGAGAGTCGTTAGTTGGAGCCCCCAAAAGCAAAGGATTCACATAAAAATATTTTTTTAAATTGAGGTATGATTAACATATAACACTACAATAGTTTAATGGTTTTTTGGGGGGGTTTTAAGGAGTATTCCCCAGGAAACACCAGTAGGGAACTAAGGAAGGGAGATGGGGAAGGAAAGGAAGCTAAGAGTCATGTATTCAGTGAAGTCCCATAAAGAGACCCACCAATAAATAAGTAAATAAGTCAGTGAAAGAGTGAGTAAATAAATAAATAAAATCAAGATCATTAAAAAAAAGAGTTGTCAGGAGGACGAGAGGGTTCATGAAATCCTAAGTAAGGAGGCTCTCCTTGTCCACCAAGTAAGTGGATGTCTGTGTCCAGTGGCTCTCAAATGTGAGCAGCATCAGAAACACCTGGAAGGCTTGCTCAACTGTAGTTTCTCCTTCAGTAGGTGTGGCGTGACTCGAGAATTTTTATTATTTTTCACAGGTTCCCAAGCAAAGCTGCTGCTCCAAGGGCACCACACCTTGTAAGAGGCTGACAGACCATGAGGACCGTCCTTCGGCCAAGAGACGCAGATGTTGGCCCCCAGGAGAGAGGCAACAGTTGCCGGCACTGATGTAAACCATGCAGCAGGCCCGGGGTGTGCACGGAACACTTCAGCACCTGCTCCCGTCTGGACCTAGGTCCGTCTGAATCCAGATCGGGTACTGTCCGCATTTGTGGTATATTCCTTCTCGGCTGTGTGTTACAGGAAGCCACAGAATAAACCCATTGGAGGCTTGTCAGTGTTAATTGGAGATAGTCAGCATGGGATGGACAGGGCCTCAGATCGCAGAGCTAATTTACATGATTAGTGTGAGGTAGTGTTAAGTAAAATTTTTTAAAAAATGATCTCTTTGGCTCTTTGGCTGGTGCTTTGTGTTTTGCTTCGTGTTAAAGCCCTAGAACTATAGCTGCACATTTTCACTCGAACCAACTAGTTTTAGCTGCAAAATGTCAAAAGTACTACAGGCCACTATAGTATTCTCTATGCTATGGGCCTCACGATTCAGTTCTAATTTCACATAATTTTTTTTAATTCAGTCAAGGTGATTAATTTTTACAATAGCTAACCAAACTTGATTTCCCATTTATGACTTTGTAAGACGTATCCTATCAATAAATTCACAATTCATAGAAAATGAGTCTTTGAATAACTTGTTCTACCTTTTGGGCTTAGGGAATAGGTCACTCTACCCAGGACCATAAACATCTCCATTTCTCCAGTCCAGATTTAAGCCAACAAGAGGGTTCCTTGTCACCCTGGGCAGAAGCACAGGTAAGCAGGAATGTTCTGGAAAGAGCTTAGGACGAAAGTGGATGCCAGTGCAAAGTTTATCTATGTTACACTTTTTTCCTATGGGCAGTAAGAATAATTCTTGTTCTATGCTTCACTCAGACAGTAAAAGGGCTTTCCATATGTTTACACACAAATCTTCACTGCACCCAGTGAGGTAAATACATGAGGGTTTGGCAGAAGTGAAGCCTGTTCCATGCATTTTTCATGAGAGAAATTTCAATAAAGTGAAATAACTCGGTGTCCCAAACACTATGCCAACAAATGACAAGGAAGGTTGTTTACATTTGGATTGTGCAACCAGAACAGCTTGGGTTTCCTACATTCTAAGGCTTCCAGCCAGCCCTTTCAGTTAATCCATTAAAAAAAAAAAAAAGTTCAATTAAAAAAAAAAAAACCTGTTTCAAGAACTACCTGGAAAATGCATATCATTAGAAAATTGTATTTAAATGGGATTCCTTGAAAAACAATTACCATCATATGTAAAATTTCAGCTTATACATGCAAAGTTAGTTAGAACTCTGAGCCAAATTATGTCAATTATTTATTATGTCTCGAATACCGGAAATATCCATATAGTTGAAGGAGACTTTTTTGTTCTTGAATTTTGTGAACAACATCCGTTCTTGCATACCTACTGAATATTTGTGTATAATCCCAAAAACCTCCAAATGTACTGAGTAGGCACGGTAAACATTTAAATACTAACTGGGAATAGAAGAGATAAGAGAAATGTACAATATCTTCCAATATTTTCCAATGTCGGCCAGTAATCTTCTGAGAGGAGTGGTGAGTCTCAAAACATGGCCTCCAATCAGCAATATCCACACCCCCTGAGAGCCTGTTAGAATGCAAATTCTAGGGGTCCAGCCCCTGACCCACTAAATCTGCAGCTCTGGATTTGGGGTCCAGTAATGTCAGAGAATAAATTTGTGTTGTTGTAAGCCACTAAGTTTATGGTCTTTTGTTATAGCAGCAACAGGAAGCTCATACCCTTTGGGAAACGGAATTTGCTGCTGAATTGCTCCAATTTGAATAACTTGTTCTACCTTTTGGGCTTAGGGAATAGGTCACTCTACCCAGGACCATAAACATCTCCATTTCTCCAGTCCAGTCATGTGTGCCTCTAACGAGGCTTCCAAGTGGTTGTGGGACATGCCAAAGTTGGAGAACCAGAGACTTGGCCGCTAATAAGAAATGGCTAAATAACAACAGAACTAACAGTGTGCAACACAGTATGACACCACAGCAGAAATCATTTTATTTTTGGTTTTTTTGTGTGTGTGTGTGAAGTGTATGCATAAGTAGAAAAGAAGTGGGGGGGAGAGAGAGAGACAAGGCAAAATGTTAACAGTGCTACAAGAGATTTATTTTTGCTGCATGCTTTTTAGCATTTTCCAAGATTTCTTCATTGAAGAGGTGTTAGTTTTGTGATTAGAACTATGGTATTAAAGAGAATAACCATGTTACTGAGGAGAAAGCAATATATCCTTATATTATTGTGGTGCATTTAGAAATTGTGCCCAGCTCTATTGTAGGAATGTACAAAGCAAAAATCATCCCCTATGCAGCAGATGGACAGGAGTGGCTCTGCTCTCTTCAGAAAGTAAGAAAAACTGTTAGCACAAAGCTTATAACCACATTTTCACCTGCTCGTATGGTAGGTACTTTCAACTGCTGGAACGCAGCTGACAGAAATGTGGGGAATCCCTGGCTGAAAGGCACCGCTGCCTGGGGTCTTTTGCATTCATATTCTTTCTGGGCGTCCCACATCTCCTTTGCTTTGGTTGCAAATGTGGGCATTCATGGCTTCTTTGTTATACGGTTTGATCATTGAAACTGTCTCGCTCTCTTTTTTTTTTTAATGACTGAAATGGTGAATGCTTACTTTTGGGGAACTATCTGATGCCACTCTTGGAGATTGAAAGAGGAAGAAGCCAGAGAGGACTTTCTGAATGTCTGACCTGGTTTCACCCTGGAATTGCCAAGCAATTCAGCAGCAAATTCCGTTTCCCAAAGGGTATGAGCTGCCTGTTGTTGCTATAACAAAAGACCATAAACTTAGTGGCTTACAACAACACAAATTTATTCTCTGACAGTCCTGGAGTTCAAAAGTTCTCAAATCAAGAAGCTAGGAAGGCTACATTCCTTTTGGAGGCTCCAGGGGAAAATCCATTTCTTTGCCTTTTCTAGCTTCTGGAGGCCACCTACAGTCTTTGGTTTATGGCCTCCTTCAGACATTCTGACCTCTTCTCCATCATCATGTCTCTTTCTTTGAGTCTGACTTTCTTGCCTCCCTTCCAAGGATTCCTGTGATTACACGGCACCCACCCAGATAATCCAGGAGAGCCTCCCCATCCCAACATCCTTAACTTAATCACATGCGTGAAATCGCTTTTACCATGGAAAGTGATAGATTCACAGGCTCTGGGGGGTGGGAGAAGGCATTCTTCTGCCTATCATACAAAGGGAAAAAGTTTTCAATATTGACCTATATTTTTCTTTATCCACATAGCTAAAGAATATTGAACTCCTATTATTCTTGTCCCATTTGTAAAAGATGGAGACAGACTTCAAGAGTCAGGTAAATATTTATCCTTGACAATGACAAGGTCCGTGCGATGTGCTAATGAAGAAAACCAAACTTATGTGGCAAAATGAAGTTGAATTTCCAATCCATTGTATTTAAAGGAAAAAAAAAAAACCACTTCTGTTTTAGTTATTACAAAAGTTATGCATTGTGATTGAACATAACATTAAAATTACAGATAAAAGGAAAACAAAACAAAGAAATTGACGGTCTCCTGGATTTATATACATCTTCATTTCTATTTTAACAAAATTGGACCACAAAGCTAAGCCTGTTTTGGAACTCCTATTTTATTATTCCCTTGTGAAATCTTTTCTGATAACATTATTCATTTACTAAGTTCCATAAAATCATAAATTATTGCACAATTTCTCTAAAGTTATTAGAGACGTAGGTTGCTTTTAATCTTTTAATTTCATAAACAATTTTATGTTGAGCTTTCTAGCAGGTCAATTTCTATGCACGTCCATAGTTATTTCCATGTAGTAAAATGACAAAGACAAAAAATGGCTGAATATTTTTAAATACTTAGCTCCATAATTGATAATGCCAGGGTCCTAAAATCACACAAAGGCAATAATATAAATATAATGTTTGGGGCCATTCCACTTGTTTTTGAAAGACTTTTCTCCATCACTTCTTTGGAGATAGAAAGCTCAGAATGTGTTAGTTATGTGTTAGTTATAGATGTGTTAGTTATAGAACAGAATGTGTTAGTTATAGAACAGAACATCTAGACTTTAAAGAGATGGTAAGTAAACATATTTGGGATCTAGGTCTTTAAACAGCCTTCATTTAAAATGTATGGCATGTAATTCCATCTCTGCAGAGAGGGACTTACCTTGCCATTGGCAGAGACAGCTCTCAGTGGTGAATGTAATTGGACAGGGAAAGGTGGACAAATCCAGGGCAGTAACCGGAGTACGAGCAAAAAGCATGGGCTGGCTGAAGGCCAAATGCAACTTTGTTAAAAGAAAATATCTTCAGGGTGATTTTTTTCAAAGGCATAAAAATTAAAGTAGATGCTCATCAGTGTAGTCCAGTCATGAGATGCTCCTACTGTTCTGCTGATTTTACATACGTGGAAGAAAGAAAGAACATGTTTTCTTTGACACTGGAGTTTGTTATCAAATGCTGAGACCTTAGAAATCCTGTGGATGATATCTGTTGAAAAGGTATGGTATACAACTAGTAATAACTAATTTTATTGAGGGACAACAGCATTTCAAATACCATATTCAGTGCTTGAATACAGTGTAACAAGTACTCTTCACAGCATTTTTTAAAAGGAGATATCCCCATTCTACAAATGTAAAACTGAGGCTGGAAAATTTAATAAAGATTTAGAACTTGAAAATGATCATAGAGTTAAGAAATGTTGGCTCAGGTCCGAATAACACCAAAATCTATCATCTCAACATGCTCATTTGGCTTCAAGAAAATAAAAGGAAGAAGTGCCTAGAAGGGAGGATTTCGAAATTAAGTTAATGATGAATAATTTTTTGAAAATGTCTAAGTAATGATAACATACTCATGATATAAGATTAAAGGAAACAAGCCAATATCTACATGTTTACATAATGTGAAATCAATTTTTAAATTGACATGAAATTTTGGAAAAGATAAATTCATATGTGTATATATATATATGTAGTCTTAAATTTATTATAGAATAAAGTCTTAAATTGCTTAAGTATAACTCTTCATCCTATTTGTATTTTCTGTAATGGAGATGATCGTATATTTTATAAATTACTTTTATAATGACAGAATGCATAACCATTTATTATTTAAAAAAAAGAGAGAGAAAACAGAAAGGAGGGGCCCACTCAAAGCTTTCTTGGATCTTCCACAAAATAGGATACACAAAAGAGAGTGATCTTTTTTTTCTTATCAATATTACCAGTATGGTGTTAGACGTAAATGCATTCTGTGCTGTGTTTAATTTGCGAGACCAGTAAAATTTACAATGTCTAAGGAAAATTGTGGCAAATCAGTCCACGATACACGTTTTCTCCTGAAAAACATAGTAAATATGCACGTGCAAGAATGAAACATAACCTGACACTGAAGTCTTATTGCAGAAGTCAGACAAGGCTTTTAGATCCTGCTACCAGCGATTTAAGTTACCAAATATTTTTCAGTAGTAAACATATATCAAGACCTGATTCTCTCTACTTTAATCATTATACATACTGCAATTGCAAATGACTGAAAACATGTTAGTTTCAATCAAACCATAACAGACCGTGGGATCTAGAAAATGTCTGGAGCGACTAGAAATAGCACGATAATTTGAAGTCCAAGGCTTTCCTCGAGACGTAGACTGCCTTTGAACGTTATATTGGTCTCAGCTTGGGGACTGAAAATCACTTGTAATGAATTCAATTCAATTTCTTTAATCTGTGAACTCATAGAGTTAATGCAGGTGAGGTTATTTGTTTTCAATGAGCCATTTAATATAATGAAGGAGGGTTTTTGTAATCCCTAATTAATTCTTGCCCTCAGCCCACCAATTGATTAATAACCCATGGGAGTGAACAGTCAGCCACCTCCCCTTCCAAATAATTGCTACTCTAGTAGGAATGTCACATTCAAAATCACCATCATTAAAATCATAACAAATCTGAGTAAATGATGGTGGCATTAATGAGTCAAACAAGTTTCTATTCTTATTGATTAATTGGTGAAATATATATCATAAGCACTGCAAATCTACCTTAAATAAATGTAGGAGTGGGGAAGGGAGCTGTGGTTTTTATTGAGACTACTTCAACTATCCAAACAAGTGTTTCTTTTTTTAGTGAGCAGAATATAATATAGGACTGTGCAAGATGACTGGCTGTTATATTTAACTCAGACAAATGCATAACAAATCACTATTCTGTAGTGCGAAGGCACACCTCATAGACTCCTGTTTCTTTCTTTCCTTTTTTTTTTTTTTTCTTTCCTTGGGGCCTGGATATAAGACCACAGCCATCTAAATAATCCTCCAGAAATAAACCAATGAAATTGTGAGTCTGACAACAGACACAGTATTATACCTGCAGCTGGTAAATGTTTCCATAGTCCAACCACCTTTCCAGTAAAAATTTTATCCCAGGGGAAAGTCAGCAACTAAGATTTTAACTACTTTTCTGCAATAGAAAAGTTTGGAGCAATTGAGACTTCATAAATTTCATTATTTATGGCCTTTATTTTTCTTAGAGAATTACCCACCCATCAAGTATATTGTGAAAATACTACTACTGTATTACTCTATTCCCATAAAAATAATTTTTTTAAAAATTTAGGTGATTAAACTATGAGACTACCCCTTAAGAAAGTACATAATTCCAAAAACCATTTTATTGTTTTCCATATTACTTGCTGTGTTCATAATTGTTGAATGAGCATTTCAATTACACGAATATCGGGAGACTAAAAATGTTCTTAAATGTTTTGGCCAATTACCTGGACTGTGACCCTCCACTGACTGGCCTGCTCTGTTTTGGTGGGGTTCCTAAAAGTTAGAATGCTTGGATCTTGCATCCTACCTGTTCTTTCCATAGAAATAGTATTTATTTTTGCACTGCCTTTGAACTCACGAACATATCTCTAATAGATACTATGCTAATACAGGGGTATGACCTAGTGAATTTAGTCTCTGTTACCATGTGATCTAGCGTGGTATTAGAAAGAAAGGACATTTCCACTGAATAGTAAGCAACTCCCAGAACTTTGGTGAGAAAATAGTCCCAATCATTAAAAGTAAATTTGCATTACTTATTAATACTTAAGATGTGTGAACCCTTTTATTTAACATACTAGTTCCATCCGTATATATGTATGTATGGCAAAGAATGTTTATAATGATGCCACAATATTATGAACATTATTTGTAATAGCAAAGAACAGCAATATATGAAAGGATTAGCAAAAGGAAAATATTTGTAATCTTTTTCTTGTCTTGAATTCTTCCAAGAAACACAGCCTTGGAGATGGCTTGCCTGTAGGTTTACTTGGGGAATCGATCCCAATCAATGGGAGTGGAAACACAAGAGTAATGTGATTGAAAAGGAGGGGAAATACCAATTGTAAAGCATGTTATTGATCCTGCATCTCCAGATGGCAATACTTTGCCATTGAGCATCAATCTTGCTTGGGGACCCTCAGAAGAAATGTGTAGAGTTTACCTTGCTATTATTTCCTGAGGGTTGGAATCTGATATTTGTTGCCTCCAGAATTCATGAGTTTCTCTGGGGAGAAACTTCCCAGCTTCCTTGAACCTTCACATTCTCTCATCGTAAGAATTTCTGAGCAATTGCCACAGATATCCCAAATAGTGGCAGTGAAATCAAACACCGGAAAAGGAAGGTCATGCGGTGTGGCTGAGCTAAGGGCGTGCCAGATTCAGCCTGTGAACCACAGGGCAGATGAAACACTGTGTCGGCTGCATCCCGGAAATTGTATACGGCCATTCTCATTAAGGAAGGCACGCGATGGGATGAGCACTGGGTGTTATACGCAACAGATGAATTATTGAGCCCTACGTCTGAAACTAAGGATGTACTCTATGTTGGCTAATTGAGTTTAAATTAAAAAAAAAAAAATGTATTGGCCTTTTGATTTTGTATTTGACCCATCAGTTCTTTAGATGTGTATTACTTAATTTCCAAACATTTGGGATTTCCTAGATATCTTTCCATTGTTGATGTTTAGTTTAATTGTGCTGTGGACAGAAAACATGCTTTGCATGATTTCAACACTTAGTTTTTTTAATGGCAAAAAATATGCCCTTGAATTATCCGTGTGCCCTTGAATGTGTAGTCTGTGTATTGGGTGGAATGATCTCTAGATGTCAATGAGGTCAAGTTGGATGATGGTGTTATTCCAGACTTCTATGTCTTAATAGGTCATCTGACTAATTTATTATTAAATCTTGAAAGAGAATGCTAACATATATTAGCAACTATAATTGTGGATATGTCTCTTTCTCCTGATAACAGTTTTTGTGTCATGTATTTTGAAGCCCTGTTTTGAGAAATATACACATTTAAATTATGTCCTTGGTGAATAAACATGTTTACCATTTTGTAATGTTCCCTCATTATTTCTGGTAATGTTCCTTTTATGAAATCTAATTTATCTGATATGAGTAGCCATTCCAGCTTTGTTTTGATTACAGCATGATTCCTTTTACTTTAGGCAATCCATGATTTATATTTACAGTGGATTTCTCATGGGCAATATAGAGTTGGGTCTTACTTTTTTATCCAATTTGATAATCTCTGCCTTTTAATTCATAATTTTTGAATAATTCTTGGTTGTTATCTCTTCAAATTCTGCCTTCTCTCTCTTCTGGATCTTTACTTGCACATATGTTAGGCCATCTGATTGCGTCACACAATTCTTGAATGACCTACGTAGCTTTTCCTTCTTTTTTTCATTATGTGTTTCTGTTTGTTTAGTTTCTATTTACCCATCTTCAGGTTCACTAATTCTTTTCCTGGAGGTGTCAAGTTGGTTATAAAGGAATGTACAGCTATGATAATTCAGTAAATAAAAATGCCCTCAATACTTTAAGCCAAAACAAGGCTTGGGTGTCTTCCCCACTCCCCCTACACTATTTTGTTAAGATCCCAGGAATATGGAATCACTAACACAATCATTTTAAACATCTGGAAGTGTCCGTGCTAATAAAAATTATTTTACACTCAAAGATACTTTGTTGAATTGTTAAGGGTATTTGCCAATAAATATTGTAAGCTTTGGTGTTAAGATTTACTTTGTTTTTGTTATGTGAACACAGCCTCTATTTGACATGTCTTAAATAAGAACTACCCACATCCTTATAAATGTTGATATGGTATAAATGAGAGGCAGCTGAAGACTTTTCAGACTGCTTCTGTAAGGTTGAGCCATTAGTATGGATACATGAAAAGGAAAGTATTAAAAACACTGCCCCAGAGGCTTATTTTTTTCACATGCCTTGGCTATAACTTTGTTTCTATCTCTACCTTCATGCATTTCATAGTTACATATCTGTTGATGTTATTCATTTTTGACACTCTTATCACCAGTCTGATGGCTATTATTTTGGGGTAAACTAAAAACACACCTATTATGAACACACTTGATTTATTATAGCCCACAAAACAATTATGATAAAAGATGGCCTTCATTACCTTAATCCTCACCTTCAGCAGCTTTAAATACCTTTTGGGAAAAAAAAAAAAAACTAGGAGTAAATAAATAATGAAGTAATTTTCCTTTGGGTTTTGAAAAAAGATAGGCTTTCATTAAGTTCACATTTCACACTTTCTCATGTTTCTTCTTATACCTGTTTACATGTTTGTGAGATGGCAGGCTAGGGCTTTGGGGTAGAATACGTAGCTATGGAAAATTTTTCTCTGTGCAAATCCATATGGTCTAGTTAATGTAATTGTTGAGCTAAATCTGTGTACTTACTCTAGGAAATTCAAGGCTTTCCTAGGAATTCCATTTGCAAGCATGTTTCTGTGTCCTGTGGACACACAAGACAGAATTTACAGGTGTCACCAAGCCTGCTAAATAACCCAGTTTGGACACAGCAATACCTTGAAATCTATGTGTTCTGGGCCAAGTAGATGTATGTATGGCCTCTGAGCTACGTTGGCAACGACTTGTGAGATTTAAGAATTCGATCTAGGTAGAGTGATGTGAATGGGCTTTCTTAAGTTATTTCAAAAGATAATGAGAATTATTCTGAGGGGATCGTTTTTATGATATTAATACAGCACCCTGATGGCACTGAAGTTAGTGTAAGGACACTTTAATAAATTGCTTTTTTATAAATATGAGAGGAGAAAGGCTGTACACAAAAATAAAATCTTTAGGATACAGTGATGTGGCTTTGCAACACCTGATTGCCAAGTTGTTAGGAAAAGGGTGGTATTGGGCACAGAGCTTGGGGTTAAGGATAGCCTCCTACCTGAGGACCACTTGCATTTGAAGCTTTACAACATGATATTCTTCCTTTATTCCAGTTATCTATTTTTGAGTAGCAAATAACTCTAAATGTTAGTGGGTGAAAACAATAACCATTTATTTGTACATGTGCTGGGAGAGAAAGAACTTCGGCATCTCTCCCTTTTTTATAAGGACATCGGTCCTAATGGACCTGGGCCCAACCCTCATAACCCAATGACCCTAAATCTAATTACCTCTCAAATGCCCTATTTCCAAATGCCATCACATTGGGGGTTCCTGCTTCATTATGAATTTTGGGCTGACACAATTTGGTCTATAAGAGATATTGACCTATTATTTTCTTATAATTATCTTTGTTGGGCTTGAGTATCAGGATAGCTGCCAGTCTCATAAAATGTATTAAAGTCTCATAAAGTGTGAGGTATGGTTTCTCTTCTATTTATTTTCATGTATAATATATATTTTCTTTCTTTTTTTTAAGATTTTATTTATTTATTTATTTATTTGAGAGTGAGAGAGAGAGCACAAGCAGGGGTAGGGGCAGAGGGAGAGGGAGAAGGTGACCCCCCAATGCAGCACTCGATCCCAGGACCCTGGGATCATGACCCGAGCCAAAGGCAGATGCTTAACTGACTGAGCCACCTGGGTGCCCTATATTATTTCTTTCTTAAAGGTTCTGTAGAATTTACCAATGAACCTATCTATGCCTCTCTCTTCTTCTCAATATATATATAATTTTTTAATGTTTTAAACTACAAATTTCATTTGTCCTTTTCTGAAATTTGACCTTAGTTTTGGGCAATTCTAATTCAATAGAGAGAGTTTTATGTTTCTGAGTTTCAACTGAGACCAGTTTCCAAAGTCCACTTGCATCCCACCCCCCAGTTTTCACACCACATCCTAGAATAGACCCTATGAAAATTGGTATTTGCAAACTATGTATAAGACTCAATGTAATTCATTGATCAGGGCCATCTATACTATAACCTAAACAACACATATACACAGTGGGGAGGAAGTGGCTGTTGTATTTAGATGACAGGGCTTCTCTCCATCACTTCCATTAGAAACAGGCATCAGGGACTCTTCCCCAGACTTCGCCCCACATTTGATTAGTAGAATACACTTAATGTCATAATTGTTTGCTGGATCCCTGAGAAATTTACTCAAAGAAGACTCAGACAAAGAGAGAATGGGGACTTTTCTGGAAACTAATTAGCTTTAAAAAACCTCAGCTTTCCCCTTCAATTGACTTTGCCACATAAGATCAGACTGGCAGAATATCAATATAAACTTTATTTGCTAGGATTGATTCTGGACACATAGCATGTTTTCTGCTGGAATATGTGTAAGTATAGGTATAAATGGATGCACTTTTTCCTAACACTTTGCATTCAGAGGCTTAAAAATGTCTGAATAAAATGTAGTCTTTCTTTGTAAAGAAATTGATTTATATGGATGCCATTTTACGACACCCTACGGTATTCGTAAAGTAAAATATGTTCTAAATCCTGTGGCTCTAGCTGTGTGATCCTTTCTGCCATTATTTTAGTCTACAGAAATTAGACTGGTAATTAAATATTTGACTCCACAGGTGTGAGGCATGTACTTTCATACTTGCTCCTGTATACGTTTGTGTTCAAAGCAATTTCTGGTTTTGTCTTCTGAAGATATATTTAAGGCTGGCACTCAGATTCTTCTAGACCATGTGAACATACATAGATAACAAATATATTCTTTTTAATTGAATAGTTTTTATTTCTTTTGTCTTTATTATGCCCAATAACTAGCTTAGCAGTTTTTCTGCTTTTCCTTCCTTGAATAGATGTGGTATTTTTGTCTTATAAGATATGGTCATTCTGGTAACGTTCCGGGATGATGTAGAGAATGGGAAGGCATTCAAGTGTAGCTTTTAAGTTATTTGAACATATAAAGAGAACATTTTGATCATTTTGAAGTAGATTTTGGAGTATTCTTAATTGAAAGGCTTTCCTCATAATTGGAAACTTCAAGATCAGTGGCGAGCAAAACTATGAAATAAAGAAGGAAAAAAAACAAGCAGCCAAACTATCTAGTTAAATATCAGATTAGTCCTATTTCACACACTTTAATTAAAGACTTCTTGTTGTTATAGTTAATAAGTATGTTATTTTTATCTGTTTTAAATGGTAATTGAATGGGCATTTTTATTTTGAGGAAGTAACACATTAAAATCTTGAGTAAAATTTAAGCAGAAATAAGCAGAAATAATTTTATCTTTCCCAGGAGTATTCTATGGACTGCGTTAACTCCTGGAGAGTATGAATACCTATAATACAAAAAATTATGGATAATCAAAAGGTAATATCATAATGTAGCAGACACTTATAGGGCTGAGTCTTCAATTCCCTTTTCTCTCCCTTCTTCTTTAATAATTTGAATTTGGTTTCCAGGGCGCCTGGGTGGCTCAGTCGGTTAAGTGTCTGCCTCAGATCATGATCCCAGGGTCCTGGGATCGAGTCCCACATTGGACTCCCTGCTCAGCGGGGAGTCTGCTTCTCCTTCTCCCTCTGCCCCTCCCCCTCGCTCATGCGCTGTCTCTTTCTCTCTCTCAAAATAAATAAATAAAATCTTGAATTTGGTTCCCACCCCTGGACACAAAAAATAATATAGGTGGCTGAGTCTGAGGAAAAGAACATTCAGCTGGGAGACAGCAGACTGGTTCCCAGCCCTGAGTGTGTCACAGATTGTGTGAGCTGAGGGGAAGCCACCTCCCCTCAGGACCTCGGGCATCTTATCCCAGCATTATTCACTGACTTATTTTTTTTTTAAATGAGCATGGATTGAGTGCAAACCATGTGCTACACATCTGTGATGACACAAAGTTTATGGAGGTAAACAACAACAACAACAAAAATCATAATTACATAGTTTATAAGAGACATAGGCTAGAATTTGATCCCCGCCTTCTGACTCTAAAGCTTTTCAACACTCACTGATGATACCCATATGAATTGATAGTAATGTAAAGCCCCATATTTTACACATTGTATCTGGCTTTCTATACATAGCGAAACAGTGTATTGTCCCAATAATTATTCAAATGTAAGTAGATATCTCAGTACCATATTTATATGAAGAAATATAAATTATATATACCCACATGCCCTTTAAAATATGCTTTCACTTTAAAATTACACTTGGGGGTTGCTTTGTGAAAATAAAATAACTGTTGATTTATGGGTCTTAATAAGAGTCCAATCCTTTCTTATAATAGAAGTGTTATTTATGTTGTTCCCGTTAAGACAGGAAAGTTTCTCCATGGGGGAGGAGGCCATTGATTTCCCTTTGGGGGTCCTAAAAGTGATTTTCTATTTCACAAGCTAGAAAGGAGACCCCTGTGTACTCTGCTTTATGCAGCCAAAGCTTATCTTTTCTTCAAAACCCACTCAATCCCTTTATGATTTGTGCCATGAATCTTTCCCTGACCTCTTCAACTCATGATCTCATGCTGCTCTAAACTCACGGCACGGACTCTCCTTTCAACAATGGAATCAGGGAACATAGGACGGAAGCAGATAGCGATATTCCCAGAACAAGGAAACTGAGGCACACACAAGTGAATGAATTGAGAAAGCCTTAAATGTCAAACATTGCCAAACGGTCAGAAATTTAGAGTAGCTTTCTTAAGAGGGGACAAGAACTGATTCAAGCAAAAGATGTGCTCTCATGGTTAAGTCCAGATTTTTGGAAGACAGTGATCCAACAGGTAGCTCATGCTAAGTCATTTGTGCTTCTGGAGAATAAAAAAAATAGATTTTGGGGCTGTCATCATGGTAGAGATATGATGACTTTAGAGACTAAGAGGAATACCAGCGTATGATATCCTATCTTTTCAACTGAGTTCCTCTTTGTTATTACTATTGTTTTTAATGAGTTTAAAATTTATTTTTTGTGAATTTACTCAAGAGTATACATACTATAAATGTTGAGAATCTTTAACTTTTGATTAACTCATCAACCTCAAAGCTCGAGGTAACTTATACCACGAATTGCATTTGTTAGTGGCTTATACCAAATACCACTCATCTCCTTGCTCATGGGTTGGCTGTGGGTCCACAGGACTTGACCCAGAGTGGCTGGGCTTGGCTTCATGGTTTGAGTTGTGTTCAAGTTGACCCCACAAGTTTCCTCCCTGTTCTGCTCCTGGTGGATCTCAGGCACACTTGGGAAAAACAAATCACAAAAGTGTGTTCTAAGCATCTGTGTGTGTTTGATGTTGGCTGTCATTCCATCTCCAAAAGCAAGTCAGACAGTTATAGACCCAAGCCCCATAGCAGAGGGTGAGGAAAGTGTCTCTGTCCCTAGTGGGAGGCTCTGCAGTCGTAACAAGGCTGTAGTTACCATAAAGGAGTGACGAACTAACAACAAGAATCGAATCCATCATATAAAGTTAACAGTACCAAACACTTATAAGAAAAATCAGTATTTCCTCATAGCTATCCTTCTGAGCACCTAATTCTGCTTTCCAAGAGACAAATATTTTCTATTGTTTTCGGTGTTTACCTTTATCTATCTACCCTATCAATCTATCTATTGATCTATCATCCATCCAATATATTCAGTAAATAATTTTGTTTATATGTAGTGTAAATTGGTATTAGTATATATTCATCAATTTTAAACATTATCCAGTTCCTGTAACAGTAAATAAGAATTTGGCTTTGTTGCACACTCATCCATGTTTTCCTTTCTCCCATTATATCAATATAGTTCATCACAATTTGGGGGTTTAATCTGTTACCAGTGTTTACATGATGTTATTGATGTAATTCACTGCTTGCATAACACTTTTTAAATTTCCTATACTTAACAATTTTAAGTCTGCTTAAATCCCTCTGTACCTATTTCTATTTTTCAATGTTTCAAAAGACATTGACAAGTCTTTTGACCCCTGTCACTAATTTTTCCTGGTCTTCAAGCCAAGATCCTAGCACACTATTAATTACATCCCCTGCAGCTTTGTATCCTTCTCTCTAGTCCGGGACTAATGCTCTCTACTCCTCATGCAAACCCATCATCCTTTCTTTACTTCTCCATTTGAAATACTACTAGTAATCAATATTCTATTAGTATTCAAAGTTTCTGTTGAAAAGTCAAATTTCAGATTCTTAGCAGGTGATCTGGTTTACTTCTCTCATAAGTTTTTAGTGTATCCATTTTATTCTTTTATGTTTGAATCTCACAATATTTCTGTTGCTGATTACTGTTTTAATTAGTGACTTTTTCAAATTGAAGACTCATTTTCAAGTTTGGGAAATTGTCTTTTATTATTGCTCTTCATTTATTTTATCCCTTCTCTGAATCTTCTAGAGTTCCTTATTTTTATTATCTTTTTTCTCCTACTTTTCATCTTTTTTATTTGTTTGCTTTCTGGACAAAATTCTCTGCATTACTCTGGCCAAAGTCACCATCATCTCTTGCCTTATTTAATATAATACCCTCTCAAGTAATTTTCCCACCTTTGCCCTTCTTCATTATTGTCCAGGCTCAACATTGCAACCCTTTAAAAATTGTCAGAATAAGTATTCTCTGCCCCAGACTTTGCAGTGGTTTGTATTTTGTATTTCAGAGGTAGGAGTTAACATCTTTACAACAACCTATAGGGCCCTTCTTGTTCTAGAACATCATTAACCCTCTGTTCTGCTTTCTTAATTTTCTCTCTTGCTCTCATTCCATCCTAGACACACCAACTGCTTTGCTAGTTCTCTTACATAGTGCTTGTCTTATGGAAATAAAAAGTGAGCCAAAAAAAAAAAAAAATGAGCCACAGATGAAAGCCACATGTGTGGCTTTAAATTTATTAGTAGCCAATTAAAAAAAAATAATGAAAACGAGATGAAATTAATTTTAATAATATATTTAACTGAGCCTAATGTGTTTAGAATTTATCATTTTAATATGGAGTCAAACATTTTAAAATTATTAATGAGAAAATTTTACATTTGGTCCTCGAAGACTGATGCAAATATTTTACATTTATAGCACCACTCAATCAGATCAGCACTTGATCTATAACTGTCCTTCAGAGATGTCCCAAAGGGAGGCAAGAGGTCAGGCTCTGCATTAGGCCAATCCTTGTATACGGACCACCCCTGAGGGAAGCATAGAGCAGCTTCCTTCCACGGACGGCAATGCCCGGGAGAGAGACATAACTGTGAGTTTTTAGCAGGCAATAGCTCTGAACGATTAAAGTCCTTGAGTCTGGAGGGAGAGGGTCTGAGCCATGCACCAGAGGATGCAAAATAAAAAGTAAGATGTAATAAAAATTAAAAATAAAGATGCAGCAGGCAGACCTTTTAAAAACACATATTTATTTACAACTAACACTTTTTAAAAAAATCTGAGACACACTATTCATTGAAAAACAATGATTGCTCATTACTACTAAGGGTCAAGAGTTTTTAGTAGGTCAGTAATTTGAGCACACGTATCTAAATAATTCTAGGTTTAAGACCTAGATCAAAACATCCAAAGAAAGAAATATATATAATGTTATATTACTATATATGGGACAGCCCTGATTTATGGTGAGAGATAAATTCTATGCATATGCTAAAAATCTCTTCCGATATTTTTTATTAAATTACGATGAGATTAAAGGAACATCTTAGCTCTTCCTTCTGATAAAGCAGTTTAGGAGAAATTAAATTGAAGAAATACTGGTAAAAATCCTGCTAATGTACGAAAGTCAGGAAGAATGAGTCTGAGACTTACAGCCAAGATATGACTTGGGATTGATACTGAATGCTTCAAGTGGGTTTCCTTTTGTGTGCTGGACCAGAAGCATTTGCAGCAATCTGTGAAAGAGATACACCAGGCAGAAAGTCCAGTGGACAGTGAGGTTTCTTCTTGATCAGGCAGAGCTTGTCAGTGATATTTCAGACAGCAGCACCAGAAAGGGTATCAGGCATAGACATATTGTGTCCAGGAACTGAAGGCAAGCAGAACAGACCAGAGTTTATTGATAGCTGTCCCCAGCAAGGCAGCTTCCCCAAGCACACAGAGATAAAATGGCACTGCTGGAAATGCTAACTTGTCCACACTTGGTATTGCTGAAGTGGTAATGAAAGTGCATATCTATTATATCTGCTCATATTAGGTTTGGCTGCCTGGCAGAAAATCCAAGTAAGCATGGCTTAAAGGAGGTGCGCTAAGTAAAAGTTACTGAAAGTCGAGAAGGAGAGATAGAATTAGAACTGACTAGATTTTCAGAAGACACTGAGGAATAAGGAGCACAAGTAATAATCAAAATAGAACAAACTCCTTGATTAATAGAACTGGATCTGCAGGATGCATAGGTGAACTAGACACCAAGGAAAATCAATTGAAATAGACCAATATATGCCACCCACCTTAAAAAAATAAAGAAGGAATTTGAAAGTGTCAAGTAAATATAAATAAAATAAAATTTGTTACCAGCAGAAGGAAGAAGAAATCAGGCTGCCTTCAGATGCCTCCTCAGGATTAAACACAAGAATGCAATGGGAGATTTGAAGGAAATGAATTATTACTAATGATTTCTATTATCAAACAGGTATTTTAATCATAAGGTAGGAGTCAAACATGAAGCGAAAGAGTACTCATGTGCTTTCTCTAAAAGCGCTCATTGAGGTGCTCTTTAGCTAACTGAATCCAAATAAACCCTCAAAAGTGAGCAGTTTCTAAAATAACATTAGTAGAAAGCACAAAAACCATGTAAACTAGTTATGAGAAATCAAGTATAAAAAGTAGGATTATTTTTAAAAAGATGACTCATTGGGGAGCCCATGTGGCTCAGTCAGTTAAGCTTCTGACTCTTGATCTGAGAGTCATGAGTTCAAGTCCCATGTTGGACTCCTCATTGGGCATGGAGCCAATTAAAAAAAATGCAACTAATTATCATAAGAACAGATATGTGACGTAAAATGATGATCATAAACAGGTTCTAAACACCCAGATCATATCCCCAAAAGTGAGGGACTGGGATTTATAGAAGGAAATAAAATATGCTAATTTGCAAAATATGCTAATCTTATATAGGGTGGGGTCAACAAATGCAATTTTACCACTGACATTGGTAAAGAGAAAATATTAAGTTCAAGTGTGTTTTTCTTTTTCCAAAAAATAAAAGGCAAGCATTTGTAACATTCAGGAAAAGGTTACTTGTTCAAAAATTTGAGGTAAATACCTATGCTGAAAATGTAAAAAAACAAAAACATAAGAATGAATATAATAAAACTTGATATCCAACTAACAAAATTATTAGTGATGACAATAAATATAAATGAGTTAAAACTCCTCTATTAAAAGATAAAAACTCTTGTAAATAAAAAGTACAATCCAGAAACTTGCAAGAAATGAGGCAGCATGGAAATTTCGATTTGTAAAATCTCCTCTCCAAAAATAATAAAATAAGATTTATGAAGTAATGGTAGCAAAGAAGATACAGTTAATTGTGAAAGAAACTAAGGGCCTTTAGCCAAACATAAATAGTAAAAATCAGTTTTTGCTATTTTTTGTACTCTATATAAAGGTGTAGAACAAATTGGACCAAATTGAAAGATGTCCCACTTAAGAAGGAGCAGAAGAGAGTAAAGTGAGGTATTTTTGAAAATTATACTGCTATCCCTTTAAATTAGTGGAGCCAGAGTGGAAGTATGCACAGTAATTTGGACGAAGAACAGAAAAATATTCTCCTTTGAGTTTCTCTTTGCTCATGGAAAACCATCAACTACATAAAAGCACGTTCACAAAAGCTGGAAGAATAGTCCACATTAACCTCCCCACTCTAACCCCATTACTCTCTGGCAAAATGGTAACCTTGGAGAGACCAGAGTATAATCCCCTATCTCTAATTCTTTAGCAGAAAATAAAAATTGTAAAAAAAAAAGAGAGAAAATTATTCAGCTACTCCAAGTGACAAATTTCAACCCACAAGTCTTCCTAACCTCTGAAGCAAGAAGGCAGAAGACTCATCCCCATGAGATTGGACAGGGCAGGGTTCAGAAGAGTGGACCTCAATGCAGGACACTGAGTTCAATTCAAGGCAAGGAGCATGACTGTGTCTCCCACACACCCAGTGCACTTGCCTTTCTCTATTTTGTTTTCCCTTCAGCTGACTAAGCATATAAATCTTAACACTCATACTTCAACTTGATGTTATGTTGGAAGCATTTGATCTGTATGTGGGTTAAAGGGATTACAAAAGAGAAAATAATTCAAATCAAATCTAAAACACAGTTTGAAAAGTAAACAGGTGAAAAGAATAAAGCTTTGAGAGAGGGATGGTTAATATAAAGCTATAGTAAGTAAAAGGTTGATGCTATAGAAAAAGGCATATTTATTAATAAAATGCAAAATGAGTTTCCTAAGAAAGATTACAAATAGTGTATACAAAAGGACTTCTGGATAAGGATGGCCTTTCAAATCCTTTGGAAAAGGATAGTTTATTCAACAGTCACAATTAGTGCTTACTTATGGAAAACAAATAGTTTGATTCTTTTTTCATATTATATATCAAAATAAATTTCAAGTTGATAAAATAATAAATTAATTTTTTTCAGATTTAGAATAAACTATTGGTGAATATTTACTGATCATGGCAAGGGAAGTCTTTCCATACAAAAGCAAAGAAAGGAAAAGGAATCATAGTGGAAACGATAACATTTTTTGAATATATAAAGTTTAAAAACTTGGTATTTTAAAAAATACCATAAACAAAAATAAATGGTTAGCAATAAACTGGGAAGCATATTTAGGAGAGAAAAAAGATCTATGTGTATTCTTTTGTACGCATGAAAATTTTGACTTAAAATGGCACATTTGAACTGAATTCTGTGAACAATTCTGAGTCTTGAATGAAATGTTTAAGTAGGCATGCTTAATTACTTCCTGATTTGTTTATTAGATTTGGGACAATGGCTTGAAGACAGTAGCAGGATGAATTTATAAAAGAATAGATTTTGGAGTTCGACAAGTCACGTTAGAATCCTTCTTCAAATATCCACTAGCTCTTTTTCCATGTATATGTCATTCAATTTCCTAGAGTCTCAATTTGAAATTGTGAAATTTGACTACTTGGTTTTGTCAGTATGTAATGAATATTAGTTTTTTTCCTCCTCCTTTGATCCCAAAGGTTTGTGGATTCCAAGTCTCTAAATAATACATTATAAAGGTAATTCCTTAGACCAGGATAGTTGGCAAGCTATCTTATGTGGGTGAATTTGGCCTGAATCATTTGTAAATAAAGTTTTATCAGAACACAAATACACTTTTTTTTTTTTTTTTACATGTTGTCCATGGCTGCTTTCGTCCTATAACAGTAAAGTTGAATCATTGTGACAGAGATTTTCTGTCCTGCAAATCCTAAAATAACATATGACCCTGCAGAAAAAGTGTGCCTACTCCTGGAGTAAACTATATTGTTACTTATTAGTTGTTAGAAGACGAAAATGCACTAGTGAAATATACGTACCTGAAGAAAGCAAGATTTTAATCTGAAAGTGTTAAAATGAAGATTTTATGTAATAAAAACAGAGGAAATGTTAAACTCATAAAGGCTGAGAGTGGAAAAGTGGTTGCCAGGGGCTGGGGGGCAGGGGAAATAGGGAGAGGTTGGTAAAACGGTACATACTTGCAGCTATAAGATGAATAAGGTGTAACGACCTAATGCAAAACATGGTGACTATAGTCGATGCCGCTCTATTGTATCATTGAAATTTGCTAAGAGAATAGAAATGAAATGTTCTCACACACAAAGATAAATACATGAGATGATGGATGTGTTAATTAACTAGGTGAGGGGAATTCTTTCACAGTGTATACTTATATCAAATCACCATAAGGCACACTTTAAATGGCTTACAATTTTATACGTCAACTGGACCTCAGTAAAGCTGAAATAAAAAAATTAAAGATTCTGTATTTATTATAATTTCCATGTGTTCTAAATCATTTTAGCTAAATTATGTTTTTAACTGTGTTATGTACTTTATGCCTTTTTTTTTTTCCTCTTCTTTCTCTTTCTTTATTGGCAAATGTAATGAGAGTTGTATCTAAGCTGGAACATCATTGAATGTGATCTCTGCCTCCACTATACCCCCTTTAATTTTGCTACAATACAAAATATACTTGAGCAGATGTTCTACTCATTAGAGGCCCTGGCTAAGGTACAATGAAAATGAACCGACTGCCAGAAATTAGGCAGAGGAGTCTAGACCTGGTATCTTTGCTCCAATTCAATCATGTCTTGTGCTAATCTTTCCCTAGATGAATCTAAATTTATCTGCATGTCTTTGGCCTGGAGATGAAATGGAGCGTTTCTTGGTATATTGTCCTTTGCAAACTTAGGCACATCTCTTTTCGTCAGTTGAAAAACAACCTTAAGTTAGGATCTTCACGGACTATTGCCCTGCCATTTTGGAAATGCGGAGATGTTTGGCTGGCTGGTTCATCAATTTGGCAGGTTTAGATATTCCCCAATATCCACTTGTTCAAATCTAAAAATTATGAAACTGTAGTTTTATGTAATTTTTATTTATAAAACAGAAAAACCAAGCAAACATATCATCAGGATACCCCCCAATTCTATTCAGACCACATTTTTAAATTTTATTTTGTATCACATTCATTTCCTCTATTTTAACATTTTTTCTGTCCGTCTAGTGTTTATATAATTCAAATAGTTGCAGATAGTCATCATGTCTACTTTTGAGTCACTGCTTGGACAAGAAAAGTATGTGGGCTGGCTTCTTCTTTTTCTTCTTTTTTTTCCCACTTTTCCTCAGAATTCAGTTGTTCAATATTATCACTTTGTTTTTTTAAATACATTCTTCATTCCATTTTTTCTAAATGAATCTTAACTAGAATGCTTTCTTTTTCTAGATAGGTGTATCTAGAAATTGCCATTTCCAGTTCCAGAGAGACATATGAGACATGGTAGCCAGTGTATGATATTTAACTTAGTAAGATCTGAGTTTAAAACTTGTTTCTACTTTTTACCAATTTTATGCTCATAGGCAACCATAACTTTTCTAAACCTCAATTTCCTCAAATAAAAATTCCTATCCCAACAGTCTCACTGGTACAGGTAATTGAAGCATAGAGATCTGAAAAAAGTGATATTTTTTTCAAGTTTCATTCATATGTCCTCCATAGAGATGTTATTTACACATTCATCTACCTATATGACTCCTTTTTTAGAAGTAAGAACAAACACCAAAAAAATTAAAAAGGAAATTTCAGACTACTAAATATAACACTACAGTGAGTCAAATACTTTGCCACTGGCTCTGAGAAAAGAGCTCAGTGAAAGACAATAGAGTCTGCAAATAGACTTTTTGGTAATGTTCATATTTTACAAATGATATATACGCAATTTCTGTTCACTTGGGAATAGTTAGATTATTTCAGCAAAAATTTTGGGAACATTGTCAAAAATGAATCCCTATCTTATAAAGACCCAAGTTTTTAACATTTTAGAAATAAATAAGAAATGGTAAAAAGAAATAAACCAGCAATGTGAGTAATTTCTCTTTTATTCTATATTTGAATTATGAAGACATTACCAGGAAAATATGTCATAATTGTTCATATCTTTCAGAAGGTCAATCTAAGAGTGCTTATGGAAATTTAAAAATCAAACATAGATATTATTTAATCCAGCAGTCCTTTTAAAAAATTTACAGTCAAAAGGTAATAGGGGGCACCTGGGTGGCTCAATCAGTTAGTTAAGCATCTGACTCTTGATTTCAGCTCAGGTCACGATCTCAGAGTTGTGGGATTGAGCCCCATGTTGGGATCTGTGCTGAGCATGAAGCCTGCTTAAGATTCTCTCTCCCTCCCTCTACAACTCCCAACCCCCCTGCTCGCACGTGCTCTCTCTCACCCTAAAAAGAAATAATAATAATAAAATTAAAATTAGGGCGCCTGGGTGGCTTAGTCATTAAGTGTCTGCCTTCGGCTCAGGTCATTATCCCAGAGTCCTGGGATCGAGCCCCGCATTGGGCTCCCTGCTCGGCGGGAAGCCTGCTTCTCCCTCCCCCACTCCCCCTGCTTGTGTTCCCGCTCTCACTGTGTCTCTCTCCGTCAAATAAATAAATAAATTCTTAAAAATAAATAAATAAATAAAATTAATAAAATTAAAATTAAAAAGGTAATTGGCCATATGGACAAAAACAAAGCTCAAAATAGCTTATCAAAGTTTTACTTCTCTTGTTAAGATTGTAGAAGCAACACAGTATGTAACAAAAGTAGACTGATTAAATAAAATTATAGTTAAATTCATACAACAGAATGCTTCTTAACTATTTTTTTGTATTTGTGTGTGCGTGTGTATCTTTATATTTAAATTGTTTTGAAGTAGTATCACATAGTTAACATTTTTAAACTGCTGATTTCAAAGCAGTACTTATAGTTTGTTCTCATTGTTTAAAAAAAGACTTTAAAAAAAGAAAGAAAACAAGCGCATTAGCGTGCGCACACACACACACATCCTTCAGAAGCTAGAGAAGGCTCTACATTAATATTAGCAGTACCTGTATCTAAGCAGTGGAATGTCTAATTATTTCAGATGGTTTGTTTTTTGGATTATTAGTACTAAATATTTTTTCTGGAACCATTATGTATTACTTAAATGATCTGAAAGTTCTAATATAAGATTTGACCCATCCTCACTCAGATACATATTGGCAAAATCCAAGTTTTAAGTTTTAGAGATTATCTTCTCTGCGTTGATATTTCAGAATATGTGAACATGTTTTGTTCATTATCTATGCGCAGCAGAAAATTTCTGAATCAAGTTTCAAATTTGAGTTAATCTTATAGAATATTTGGAAGCATTGGGTTTTCTAATTTCTTACATATTCTCTGAGAATGAAATGAAGTGGGGTTGTATAGGGGAATTGCACGAGAGATTATAGGGGAAATGGTAGAACTGTACTGATAAATTTGGGCAGTATTCCATAGTTAAGAGTATGAATGATTTCTGCTCACAGTGCTCTAATTTGAAGTGGCGATACATAATTTTGTCCCCTATCAATTGTTCTTGACCTTTGAAAAAGGAATTTCAAGGGAATGAGGAATTTATAAATCAAAGTTAAACCAATTAAGACAATGAATGGGGACCTGGGAAAAAGAGGTAATTTGTTTATATTTTGTATGAATTCAAGCTCAATCCTTACTTAGATTTCTTCTTAATCTGTCACTGCTTCAGTTCTGTAAAGTCATCCCAGGTGTAACTACGCTTTGTGCGTTTCTGTTTGTAGCAAATTTCTGGCTACTTTGTAGCCTTTACCTGGAAATATACCTGTCTCTTTTCATTTCTCAGTATAGGAAGACATCCATGCCTTTCATTTTCTGGATCTCTTATATTAGGTTTATTGAGACGACCAACTATAATGAGGACCTAGTGTGTGCTGAGTACCATGGGGAGTGCTAAGGACATAGTGGCAGATAAGCTGGAGACATCCCAGTGTTCTGACAGCAATCACAGGCTATCATGGGGGAAACGCAATACGCTATGAGATCATTGAAGGTGGTGGAGGGATTGTATTGTAGAACATGAAATTGCTTATACAGAATTTTATAGAGAAAGTTATCATGTTGAAAAATGGAATATTTAGAAGCCAAGTAGAGACTAAGATAGTTTTTTGTTTGTTTCTTGGAAAGAATGGTTTATTGATTTTTGAACTGCAAACAATTGTTACAAAAAGGTTTCTTTTTTCTTTTAAATAAATTCACACAAAGAATGACAGGTAGAAAGTGACGGTAGTGACCAGCAAGAGGAATAATAACTACATTCATCTTAATGTGTGTGTGTGTGTGTGTGTGTGTACCAGTTCTGTTTACATTGACATTGGAATTCCAAACCTGGGATCCAGAACCTCAAATCTGGGATCAGGATATCTTGAAATGAGCACATGGAAGTCAAAGGGTTTCTTTCTCTTTCTCTTTTTCTTTTTTCCTTTTCCTTTGTCCCTTTCAGAAGTTACACATAAAAGTTGCTTTCCTGGGGCACCTCGGTGGCTCAGTTGGTTAAACATCTGACTTCAGCTCAGGTCATGGTTTAAGGGTCCTGGGATCCAGCCCCCAGCCGAGCCCCCCCCCTCCCCACTGAGCCCCGCATTGCATCAGGCTCCGCGCTCAGCGGGGAGTCTGCTTGTCACTATCCCTCTTCCTCTGCCCCCTCTGCTCCTTCTGCCTTTCCTCCCCCCCACCCACTCATTCTCTCTCTCAAATAAATAAATAAAATCTTTTAAAAATGGGGGGAGCGGCGCCTTGCTGACTCTGTTGGTTAAGCATCTGACTCTTGATTTTGGCTCAGGTCATGATCTCAGGGTTGTGAGATGGAACTCCGTGGCAGAGTCTGCTTCTCTCCTTCTCTCTCTCCTTGCCCCTCCCCCAGCTCTCTCTCTCTCTTTTTCTCTCTCTCTCTCAAATAAATAAATAAATAAATAAATAAATAAATAAATCTTTCTTTAAGAAAGTTGCTTCCCGGGATGCCCGGGTGGTTCAGTCGGTTGAGCATCTGCCTTTGGCTCAGGTCATGATCCCAAGGTCCTGGGATGGAGTCCCACATCAGGCTCCTTGCTCAGCAGGCAGCCTGCTTCTCCCTCTGCTTGACACTCCCCCTGCTTGTGCTTGCTCTCTCTATGATGAATAAATAAGTAAAATCTTTAAAAAAAATTTAAAGTTTCTTTCCTTCTGTACTGTCTCAGAACTTTTACTTACTTTCTCAGTCCTACCTGTGAAAGGTCTAAAGAGAAAGAAACTATTTGCAGCTCAATACAAAAAGGGGAAATTTCTAAAAGATATAATCCAACAGTTTTTGCATTTTTTAAAATTATTTTTTAATAAAAGAACCCCCAAAAGTGTTAGCTGACAAAAAATGTTGAAGAATAATACATTAAAATTTTGGGGAAAAAGGGAAAAAGACACATTTTCAAATTTTAATATTAATATGAAGATCATAATTTAACATAAAAGAATATATTGCCGGGACTTGCTGTCCCAGTAAATATAAACAAAATTACCACAACAAAGCCTAGTTTGGCAATAAACAGGTTTTGATAAGTTAAATGAGCATTTTTATATATATATATTGATGTGCAGTGACAGGCAAAATTTTTGCTTTCCAATTTCTGAAGGTTTGATGAATTTTAAAAACCAGGGGAAAAGGCATGCATGAGTGCTCTGAGGGTAAATCTATGGTATTTGCAAGGAAAAAGATAGAGGGAAGCTACACTGGAAGGCTAGGAAAATGTGTCATACGTAGGAAATACTCAAATTAATCTCACTCCATCAGTTGAGTGAGAGATCCATCCCATTTCATCTGCCTACTTTGGCTCTCGTTTTCTCTCTCCAAGCAAATACTAAAAATCAACACTTCAAACCAGACTCTAACAAGAACTTTTCTCTAAAAGACCGAGCACATGACAATGAGTTTTAGTTATGACCGAAATGTTATAGACGCATTCCGTTGGCAGCTCTGTGATTATAGGGTGGCCCCGGCTACAGTACTTTTGTTAAAATAAAATCTTTTCAGTGCACTTGACATAGGGAGACCCAATATCCGTTTGTCAAACGCTCTACTTTCTGGTGCCAAACAGATATCCACATGGTCAGCCTGCTGATCTGCTGATAATTTTACATCCTTGAAGTCAGGTTTTATGATCTCACCATCTGAAGACTTCAAAACATCGAAGGCACCAGACGATGGCTGTCACTTGATATATCCCCTCTCTCATTTTTGTTTTTTGTTCAGGTTGATGGAAAAATGTAAATGTAGGTTTGGATATCAGGATGTTAGCACAACCCTAGGGGGAAAGGGGAGTTTTCTTTGTAACTTGGCAGGCCTGGAATGGCCGCTTCTGACATCATGGGTATTTTTAATGAAATATTAATGACTCTGATTTTAATAGGAATTTCAGCACAACCTAAATTAAGCCATTGGAAAAGGGATATGGTCCCGTTAAGAACAGTAAAACCGTAAGCCCCCTTCCTGAAGAGTAGCTGTGGGTAGTTAAAGTGACAATCAATTTAAACAGGCCATATTGCTTTGTAAGTCTCTAAAGTGTGAAGTCCCAGCATGCCTGATGTATTTCATTTTAATTTCCTTTTGGACAGAGCTATGGTTAGTGGGGAACCTCACACACAAAAAGAAAAAAAAATGTGCAAAAGAGGAGGAAATGATTTAACCCTTTCAGAAAGCTATGCGATGCATTTAGTGAAGTAAAGAAAAATAAGCCTGATTAGATTTCTCCTTTTGTTTTTAAAGAAAAATAAAAGTGAAGCAGCGTAGTCAGTTGTGATGACCCATCTTACTGATAAGTTCTATTAAAAGCCCTAAAATGCTCTCTTAACACTTACTTTGAGTTGTTGTTGTGTGTGCGTGTGTGTGTGTTTTAAGAAACTAGTGGTTCAAAAATAAATCTCCCTTTGCTCTTTCTAATTAGGAAGATAAAAAATCATGTCATCTCATATGATTTTTTTCCCATCTCTCCTTGGAATGACATATCTAAATGGTCAACTGCTGATCTGTTGATAATTTTACATCCTAGAAATCACGTCTCAAGATACAGCTTTTGGAGGCAAATCAACTTTGATGTTTTCGAGATGGTGGCCTTGTCCATTTTTACAAGAATGCCAGATAAATCTAAAGGACCTTTAAAAAATTGTAGATGTTTCCTATGCACAGAAGGCTCAGTTACCTGCAGAAGTTTCTATGAGACTGTTTTGTCCCAGAACAGCCAAGAGAGAAGACAGCAATTATGTGGTGGAATGTGGAAGGCAGAGTTGGATTCAGAGTCAGGAGAGCTAAATTCGACTTTTATTAGCTTTGACACAAATTCATAATTTGATATTGTTCAAGTTATTTGTTCTGCCTTCATTTCATGTTTTATTCTCTCAGTGAATACTGGGGTGTACATTAAACACAAAGCACCTTTTGAGATTTTTATATGTTCAAAGTATCAATGTTAATTTACCTAAAATATTAGCTGTTGAAAAAAAAAGCAAATTTTGCCATACGTGTGATATTTTAACCTTAATACAAATTTAAAGGTGGCTGTCTGTATTAAAATCATCTACAGGAATAATTTTATCCAAGGATTAATACCAAAAATAATGAAGGACACTCTTCTGTGTCCTTGTATAAAGAATGGAAAGCATGACCACATTCTTTTGATAAGAATAGCACATATGAACTCATAATTGAATGAAATTTCATCAAATTAATATTCTTGAAGTACATTTGTGGCAATAGTACTCATTCTGGTAAAATAAAAAAAAAATATTTATATATATATATATATATATATATATATATATATATATATATAATGCTCCCAAGACTAAAGACGGAATTTTTCTTAGACTGACCTTCAAAGCGTTCCAAGATTTCATTTGCTTCACCTTAATGCCTGTCCAATATCTTTTCCCATTATTGCCAAACTGCACTGCTTTCTCTAATATTGCTTACTGCTATTCCCTCTCTCGGGGATTCTCTTTGACATCAACAGTAGATGTCAAAACACACCCAGCGTTCAAGGTCTAAAGCAAATGCCATCTGTTTTGCTGATCTATTGATTGCACATGATTTCTTCTTCCTGGATTCTCATGGTAGCTGAATTTTGTGGTCATGAAGAGTTAGCTTAAACACTGGCCCTACTAATATAGGCTACTGACCTCACTTATTCTCCAGAATTATGAGGCTATCTGAAAGGTATTAAAAATGTCTTCCCTGAAGAGTTAAGAGATGTGAAGCACATGACGGACTTTGCCCATAGCACATGTACAAGTCCTTCTACTTTTGCTGTTATCTCCTATTATACCATGTATTGCTTTTTAAATTTATAAATAAATAACATATTAATATTATATATTATTGATATAAACATATATAGATATTCCATTACTAAATTGCACAGTATACACACATTGACGTCTCGGTCCTGGCATAAGGAATTTCCTTCCCCATTCCAGAGAATCAGGAGGGACCAGAGCCTCCTTCTGCTTTCTCCCCCAGCCCCCGGGAGCAACATATGGGCATGTGACCTCAGGGCTTAACCAATCAGATACTCGTCAGGATCTGGATCCTGAGCAAGTAAGACAAAGAAGAAGAACAGGTTACAATTCATTTGCAGAAGTATCAGGGATAGGGTCTTGTAGCCACAGCATCCTGGCCCAAATGTCTCTCCTACAAAATGGCCTCCTGCTTCTCGGCTGCCTCTGTCTGGTATAGTTTCCTAGCCTGTTCACATCAATTGTGTCAGCCCCTGATCTACTTGATTTCTCTTTGCTTAAGGGGTATTTACCCCAAAGATACAGATGTAGTGATCCAAAGGGGCACCTGCATCCCAGTGTTCATAACAGCGATGTCCACAACAGCCAAACTGTGGAAGGAGCCGAGATGTCCTTCAACAGATGAATGGATAAAGAAGATGTGGTCCATATATACAATGGAACGTTACTCAGCCATCAGAAAGGATGAATACCCACCATTTACATCAACGAGGTTGGAACCGAAGGGTATTGTGCTGAGTGAAATAAGTCAATCAGAGAAAGACAATTATCATATGGTTTCACTCATATGTGGAATATAAGAAACACCACAGAGGATCATAGGGGAAGGGAGGGAAAAATGAATGGGAAGAAATCAGAGAAGGAGACAAACCATGAGAGACTCTTGACTCTGGGAAACAAACTGAGGGTTGCTGGAGGGACAGTGGCGGGGGCTGGGGTAACTGGGTGATTGGCATTAAGGAGGGCATGTGATGTAATGAGCGCTGGGTGTTATATGCAACTGATGAATCACTGAACACTACATCTGAAATTAATGATGTATTATATGTTGGCTAATTGAATTTAAATTAAAAAAAAGAAAGAAAAAAGAAAGAAAGCCACTGTAGGTTCTATTTCTTGCAACTGAAAGCAATATAGATCTCAAATTTAGCTAATATCAATCTCAGAGTTCTTGAATGCAGCGCAAGTGACTGATGTGATTTCCTGATTTCATTGTTTTAGTTAGCGGGATTACTTCTATATAAAAAGTTGTCCACTATTACCCCAAGTACTGTTCATATAGAAATGTCAGGACAAATGCTTGAGACTTTTTCCTTATTTGCCAGTTTTTATTTCTCTAGCTTTTTTCCAAAGACAACTTATATTTTTAGTATCCCTGTAAATTCATGGATATAAACATATCTGAAATGTTTCTATTACTTGCAGTTATGATGCTATTAAAAATGAAAGTGTCCCACCTATGTTTGCGGGGGCCTCTTCAATTTGACTTCTGAGTCCTTTTCCCAAAAACCCATTAGTTTTGGGTAGCATCCTTGATTTCTGTTAAGGCAAATTTTTGTTTTGTTTTGTTTTTAAAGCTTCTCTTTAAATTATTTCCTTCTCAGACCTTGGGTCAAACATTTCTCCATGGAGGCAAATTTTCCCTGAGACAATAGGTACAACCTTTTAGTGGTATTCTATCCAAATGCATTACATCCTTTGTTTTTTTTTGCTTCCCCTGAAAATGAAAATCTTTATGTTGTCATTTTAAATATTAAAAACAACAAAAAAGTAAATGTTCTCCCACAGGCTGCTTGCTTTGTAGTGGAGTTTGTAGATAGATAAAACAGCCATTTGCGGGGGGGGGGGCGTTCAATAGCCAAAAAAAGTACTGAAGTGATACATGCAGAATAAGGTGAACAATTAACCAAGTGATCTATTATGCGGTCCAAAGAACTTTAGACAAAATTGAGAACAAATTTTACAAAGTTACATCACTTTTTTTGTAAAAAAAAAAAGAAGAAAAAATCTATGTTTGAATCAGAGACTCCAACGTAACCTGACTTTTAAAAAATAGGAAGCATCTTCCATAACTAAAATAAAAGTGGAGAAGTCAATCCCCCAGTATTCCAGGCTTCGGAAGCCCAGTAATATCACCAAGGACTCACTTTCTTTAACTGCTCCGTCTTCCGGTTTCTGGCTTCAACCTAAAACTAGTTCCTTTAGGCTTAGGAGAGTTGCTAGATAATCCCAACCACTCCACATTACAGCTGACATGACAACTTCCAGAAGTTAACTTCCAGTTACTTCAGATAGTAACAGAAGGTGATAGACTCTACCTAGCAACTTCATTTCCTAGTCTTCTTTGCAACTGAAGATGACTAAGTGACCAGGTTCTGGGCAATGGGATGTGAACATAAGCCACGTTATGGGAAAGAAATACAGTGCTAGGTTTCTAAGTCATAGTCTTTTGAGATTTATTTGTTGTTTTTTGTTTTGTTTTGTTTTGTTTTTATAGCCATCTAGTCTGGTAGGTACCATCGTCACCAATACACAGATCCTCTCTGTATAGGTGTCATTTTTAAATTAAGAAATCTTACCACAGGGGCGCCTGGGTGGCTCAGTTGGTTAAGCGGCTGCCTTCAGCTCAGGTCATGATCCTGGGGTCCTGGGATCGAGCCCCACGTCCGGCTCCCTGCTCGGCGGAGAGCCTGCTTCTCCCTCTCCCTCTGCCTGCCACTCTGCCTACTTGTGCTCTCTTTCTCTGTCAAATAAATAAATAAAATCTTTAAAAAAAAAAAAAAGAAATCTTAACCACAGAAGTACCCTAAAATAACCTCCTAAAACCCTGAAGCATTTTTTTTGGCCAGGACTGGGGCACATGCCCACACCCAATCCAATTAAATGCAGGAAGTATTGAAAGTATCATGTCGATTATCATGAATTCTTAGAATGATCAGGATCTGTGCGCTTGGGCTGGGATGCGAGCATGTTTCCAAACAGCACATGAGTATGCGGAATGCTAAACAAAATGATTGTTTGAAGGAAGAAAGTAGAAATTGAACTAGCAACCCTAATATAGTTGCTATATTTAAAAATGTATTATGTCTTGTCCTCATGTACATGTGAGAATATATGCCATGCGATTCTATACAATGTTGCATCAATCACAGTGTGCATGTAGTGTGGTGTGTGTGGGTGTGAGTGAGGGGACAACAGATAGGCCCGCACCCAGAGCCCCATGCACCTGCATAATATTTCTTAATTCACAGTGTATGTATAGTTTTCATTCTGTTTTTTCACTTAAATTATGCACTCATTTCCATGTGACTAAAGCTTTTAATTATTATTCCATTAGTGCTCACATAAAAATTCATTGAGTAAAAAGCACTGCACTGTATTTTAATTACTTCACCTTACCTTAGTGTCACCCTACCTTTGCAAACTCGGTTCTCATTTGTTTCCAAGGGATGTTGTAATTAATGCCTTCATGTGTATGACTTTTTTTTTTTTTTAGATTATTTCATCAAGAAACACTCCCAGAATGTTCAAATCACAGTGATCTTTATTGTTACCCATAGTGCATACTGGCAAATTACTTTTCAAAAGGCTATACCAGGTTACACTCTTCGAATAATATAGGAACATACCACATAAGTGTAACCTTGCTTGGTTGGAATTTACTTTTTTAATTTAACATTTTAATGAGGGTAGAGTTTCACATCATTATTAATGCCATTTACCATTACTGGTAAGTGAGACAAAATTTGCTATGTATATCTTTTTTCTTGATCTCTTGTTTGATTTTTGCCCCCAGGATTTTAATATTTTCTTACCAAAGTTTTAAGTTATTTTTAAAACAACATAGTCCCTTTTGAATATATTTATTTCAAAGACAATCTGAAAACTTAGAGAGCTATTAATAAATATTTGGCAAATGGTCATTTTTTTATTTCTTAGGTATATGAACATGCATTTATCATTTATCCTTTTAGAAACAACTTTGATATTTCAAATTACTTATTTTTCCACATGCAATTTAGTAAAAATGTATAAAGTTATAAGAACTCCATTGAGTTTCATGGGGCGCCTGTGTGGCTCAGTCGTTAAGCGTCTGCCTTCGGCTTAGGTCATGATCCCAGGGTCCTGGGATCAAGTCCTGTGTCGGGAGCCCTACATCGGGCTCCCTGCTCCGTGGGAGGCCTGCTTCTCCCTCTCACACTCCCCTTGCTTGTGCTCCTTCTCTCACTGTCTCTCTCTCTGTCAAATAAATAAATAAAATCTTAAAAAAAAAAAAAAAAAGAACTCCATTGAGTTTCAAATAAGATTGCACCTAATACACAACTTATCAGGAGAACTGACACAATTAACCTATCTTATCTTCCCTTCCAAGGATATTTTATATACACAAGTTTTATTTTTTTGTCTCTCAGTTACAAAAAAAAAAAAAAAAATCCCCAAAGTGTAATAAATGTTCTGAAGGACATGCTCTTTTCTTTATGCTGGAAGAAAACTCATAAGTACATCTTTATGCTTATAGACTTTGCATGGTCAAGGAAGGACACAACAAATATGGATGTGTTTTGGAGTTTTTGGAGTTAGTCTTATTTTAGCCTTCTCCACAAACCAGATTTATCGGTAGAAATCTTGATCTTTTGTTGTATCATTTCCCAACAAATGTGTCATTGATGAGTATTTGAATAATTTTCATATTATCTCATTTATTTTTGCAACCATCTGAAGTTGGCAATGAAAACTATTTTCATCATTTTAGTGGGATCAGGTGTGTTGGGATGAGAGGCATAGCTGATGTATGAAATTAAGAATATTCACCCTGGGGTGCCTGGGTGGCTCAGTCGGTTGAGTGTCTGCCTTTGGCTCAGGTCATGATCTCAGGGTCCTGGGATCGAGCCCCGCATCGAGTTCCCTGCTCAGTGGCAAGCCTACTTCTCCCTCTCCCGCTCCCCCTGCTTGTGCTCTCTCTCTCTCACTGTCAAATAAATAAATAAAATCTTTAAAAATAAAAAAAAAAGAATATTCAGATTACGCATGCTGCATGTGGAGGCACAAGCCACTCACATGGGTGGGCAGGCAATTCCTCAGCATCCAAGCTCCAGTTTGAGGAAATGAAAACCCCAGGGTCATTTTGATTGAATTGAAGGAACAGTTTCAATACACCCATGCAAATGAAGTCAAGTGACAAGATTTATTACTTACAGACTCCCTAAATGGGGTGGGGGGGCAGTGAGGGGGCCATGAGCCAGGGTCCTCTATGCCAGGCCACGAGCAAGCAGGAGACCAGACCAAGAGCAGAGTGGCAGCACTGGTTACTTACAGCGAGGTTGGGCAGAGGCCACTAACTTTTCATGGGCTCAACTCTAATTGGTTATTTTAAAAGGTGCCCCAGGAAAAGCAGAGCAGGAACTTGGGACGGGAATCCTAAACTCGGGTCCTTCTCTGAATGTCCAGACTCTGGGTGTGAGCCGGTCGCACACTGTACCATGTCTGAGCAGCATCTCAGAGTGGCCGTTTCCTCATCACATGCGGGGAGGTGAAGAAGCTCCGGCAGGGGCCGGACCGCAGGGCGGGGATGGTCTTAGAGCCATGCGTGTGCCGTCCTGCTTTAAAAAGGGTAACATCCCGGGGCGCCTGGGTGGCTCAGTTGGTTAAGCGACTGCCTTCGGCTCAGGTCATGATCCTGGAGTCCCGGGATCGAGTCCCACATCGGGCTCCCTGCTCGGCAGGGAGTCTGCTTCTCCCTCTGACCCTCCTCCCTCTCATGTTCTCTGTCTCTCATTCTCTCTCTCGCAAATAAATAAAATCTTAAAAAAAAAAAAAAAAAAAGGGTAACATCCCTTCGTGCCTAAGGCTGCACTGACTTTCTCAAGATCCTTCCTCTGGAATAAGAACTCGGGTCTTCAGACCCCCACTCTGGTTCTTTTCGCCTGTGTAACAGAATATTCTCAAGAATACAGGAAATCTCTGCGTCCCTTGCTTTGCATTTACACATGAGCCCCAAAGTAGGTATACATATCTGTGCAATTGGCCGAGTCTAGCCTTTTCCAGTGCTTTGTTCAAGTTGTCCCCTCTGCCAGGATGACCCCTGGCCCATGCTTCACTCGGTTAAAGCCTGCTCTCAGCACAGTGAAGTCCATATGTAAATTTCCATAACTGATAGTATCTTACCTCCTCACTAGGTTTTGGGCTCACTAGGTTTAGACAGGGACCGTGCCTATCTTGTTTTTCACCAACTGCCCATCCTTTAGCCTGGAGCCTGACACATGGTAGGTGATAAGGAGAAAAAAATGACAAGCTGAATCCTTTAAAAAGATTCCAACCAAGCACCCTATTTTCTTGAAAGACTTCCCTTACCTATTAGGTGTTGGAGTCTGTCAATACATGCAGAACCCTATCTCTCCAATTACCACTTGCTCAACTGACTAACAATTACTTGAGGCACCTGTTTTGTTTTGTTTTTTGTAAAGATAAAAACTGATACAATGCCTGATGTACAGTAAGTGCTCTGTCTCTCTCTCTCCAAATATATATAATGTAACACGCACACACACAGACACACACAGAGTCTCAGTCAGTGTGATATGCCATCATTTCCTGATAACTTTTTGGAGCTGAGGAACTGACACACTCATTCTGTTGGAAGACGTGTCCCCTCCAGTCTGTGATGGCACGGGAGAAAACAAGTAAGAAGAAGTATTTGGATACTTGAATCATAACTGCTTATCTTTGTGTTCCTTGGATAATATAAATACTTCAACTTCTTTCTTTGTTTCTTTTTTTTTTTTTTAGATTTTTATTTATTTATTTATTGGAGAGAGAGAGAGAGAGAGAAAGCGCAAGCAGGGGGAGTGGCAGGCAGAGCGAACAGAGAGAGAAGCAGGCTCCCCACTGAGCAAGGAGCCCGATGACGGACTCTGATCCCAGGACGCTGGGATCATGACCAGAGCCGAAGGCAGACGCTTAACCATCTGAGCCACCCAGGCGTCCCTAACTTGTAATGTACAAAACCTTGATTTTATTTTAGAAGAGGTGTATGTCAAACACACCACAATGGGAATCACTCATTCTGGGATTTTGGTTATTGTGAGATTTACCTTGATCCTGGAAGAAAAGACGCATGCACATATTAGGGTAGAGCAGAGAGCAATGGGAAATACTGAAATGCGTACAAGGTCCATGGGAACTACATCCTGAATTTGTTCTACTCTCTGCCATATCTCCAGTGTTCCTGAGCTGTGCCTAAGACATAATTGTTTCCTAAACATTTGTTAAGTTCCAGGAGTACAATGGAAAAAGGTCTTAAGAGAACTTAATTTCTTTGGGAAAAAGTTTCAGTATGTTGTAAAAGAATTACTTACCTTCACACACTCCGTATGTCTGTCTAATAATATCTCTGAAAAACACGACATAATGAATTTGAAATAAAATATACAATGAGAAGCTAATTTTCTTAGTGTGTTTTCCTTTATGACTTAAAACAAATAATTATGAAATGAATGATCCCTAATAATGACCACACAATCTGAGGTTTTCTATTTTTCTTCTTTGTTAACCCTAGACCCTGTTATTGAAATGGAAAGTTAAGCTGACATTTTTGCAAGTTTTTTTTTCTTTTTTATAGTCTAAAGGTTAATGAGCTGTCGTGTGGGTTAGTGCTGTGTGTGCTAAGCTAGCACCTAATATGTTAAGTTGGGCGTGATTCAAGCCTTCCAAAGAAAAGTGGTCTCTGACAGTACAGATGGGGGAGGGGAGGACAGAAGGGAAGAAGCCAGTACCATTGTGCTCGTGTTATTGCTCAGGAAAGGTGGTCCTGGTCAGCACACACTGCTGTTTGGGACTTTATATGCAAGCTGTTCTCAGGGGGAACATAAATATCCCACATTCCATTTCGAGAGGTGCTGGGTTATAGGTTATTGACCAGTTTAGGGATTTATGGCTGGAGTCAGTAATTGTTAAGGAAAAATGGCTTGACAATTTTATTATAGTGGAGGCCTGCTGGAAAAGTTAAATATAGATTTACCTAAGAACTAACTTGATCTTAGTAATAATAAGTATGTCTGCGTGTGTGTGTGAGTGTGTGCATAGTCATATTCTTATACCTTAATACAGACTGTGTTTTCATTTTCATGGACAAGTGTTACAGTACTAATTCAGGGGCATGGATCACACGAATAAGTATACTATATACTATTTATAAGCATATATAGATTATTGTCTAAAACTGAAATGCTGACAAATAAATTGTTTCTGAACAATGAGAAGTTGTTAATTTGTTTCAGACTTGAGAGTAGTCGAGGAAGAGAAAGAAAAGAACAGCTACTATTTTACTAGTTGGTTTCATATCCCACCACCACGTTGCTCCCCCCGCCCCGCCCACACAATTTAAAATCTGAACAAATTAATCAACTAATTTTTTTGAATTTACAGATTTTAAAAAGTAGAATTAGAGATTTAATTATCACCCTGATTCTTTCTGATGCTTCATCCTGAAAGAACACATAGATCAAGATTTAGTGCTAAAAATTAGTTTGATATTTTTATGTTGACATCGAATATTATGAAAAACTTCCTCTAAAAAGCATTCAGGAAGCAGGTGCTACTGCAAAGTTCTGGGGCAAGTCTTAAGTACGAATTGTAGATTTCTGTTCGCTTGAATTTTGCAAGCAACAATCGAACACCTAGGGTGCTAAGCCAGGAGAGAGGACCACACCCACAGTGGAAACCTCAAGGGATTTCTGCAATGGGTATAACTCTTCACCCACAAAGAAACAACCCAGAAAATATCCCAACAAAACTCCACTCTATACTCTGCCTGCCCACCTCTCATCCTCGCCCCCAACACAGAACAAGAACCAGAATTAAGAACAAGGTGTGTTGCTGTCAGTTACCGACCTTCGGGAACAACGTAGTTACAGAGAAGTCTGAGGAGAGTAAGAATCAGTGAGGATGTCTGCCTAACAAACACCTTTGCTGAGCAAAAAGATATGCTTTCCACTGCAAAGTATGTCATACTAAATTTCACCCAGGAAACAGGTATGGGGTGCCTCCCATGAGTCCAACTTTATTTTGCAAGGCTACAGTGGTGAACGAACACAAGCAAGGTTGTTGTGCTCACGGAGCTTGTTGTATTCTCGTGAGGGAAGACCAAAAGTAAACAAATGACCAATGATCAGGATTCTTTCTTAATGTCATAGTTAAGATGAAGAAAATGAGGTGATGATAAAATCAAAAATAACCAGAGGTGGCCACCTTATGGAGTTCTGAAAGATCATTCATGAAAAGTGACCTCTGATCAAAGACCATCTCTCAGAGATGGAACATCCATCCTGTGTTGAGAGGACAAAAGGCACAAGGTCTGACCTGGAGACACAGCAACCATGTCTAAGTTTGCACATTATACTTTTAGAAATAATAACCGTGACCAATTTAAATAGATATTTACCTCCAGAGTGTTAAGGAAATGTGGGGGATTTGGGACTCTTGAAAACAGGACCTGTTATACATAAAGAAAAATACATGCAAAGAAAAGGATAATAATTTAGGAATGAGGTAAAAGAGACGCCGCTGGATGATAAAGCCGGTCACATTCCAATGATCAAGTTTGAAGATACGTGGATGACAATTAAATGAGTCCGTGATTGGGAAAATGAATGGATAAATGAAAGTATTCACAGCTTCCATTTTCTTAAGTGTCTTACCAGTGAGGTGGCCTTGTGCTAACAGGTGCTCTCCAAGTAAGGTCCAGAATGAGGTCATATTTCCTCCCTCTTTCTTAATGTTTGTTTGTTGACACTGGAGTAAAACAAAGCATCCTTTATCTCATGAGTAGGCAAGCCTTCTAGCCTAGTCTGTCTGGGCTGCTATAATAAATTGCCATAAACTGTGTGGCTTATCAACAACAGAAATTTATTTCCTACCATTCTGGAGGCTGGAAGTCCAAGATCAAGGTGCTGGCGGATTCCCTGTCTGGCAAGGGCCTGCTTCCTGGTTCATGGACGACCTCTATTTCACTGTGTCCTCATATGGTGGAAGGGATTTCTCTGGAATCTCTTTCATAAGGGCACCAATCTCATTCATGAGATCCATGACTTAACCACCTCCTTAAGGCCCCACCCCCAGATACCATCACACTGGGGATTCATTTCAATATATGAATTTTAGGGGGACACAAATACTCAGTTTGTGTCACCTTCACTTTAAAATTCATGTTCAGCACATTAAGGCCTTGCTTATACGTCCTTGTGGCTTGTGGTACCATGCAAGGGAATACATGACGCCCCGGGACAAACGTGGTCCATCTCCCTGGGAGCATGTCCTTAACTAGAAAGTTAAAATGGTGCTCAGCTCAAAATGAGTTCCAAGCATGCCATTATACTGAATTCAACAACCTAATACAGTAAGAGGTAAATAGCATTAAAAACAGCCCAAACTCACTACCTTTTTTCTGATTTATTGTGTCTTTATATACTTAAAGTGTATTCATTTTAAAATTGTGTCACCAGCAGGGTACACGTAATATTCCCAAACGAAGTTGAGTGTTCGCCCAGAAGCTAGAAGCCGCCAAACAATCATTACAGAGTGTGCCACTCATGAAACTATTGTCTTTCAGCTTCAAATCTGCTCTTTTCTGATTGATTGCATGAGGTGGGGCCAGGATTTACCATCCACATGCTTGCTCTTCCAGCACCCTGTTGGCTGTGACAGGTAGGGTGAGCTGGGGTACGGGAGGGCGAAGGAGTGACTGGCTCGGTCCTATGAGCTTCCTGTCAGTTTTCCTGTCATCTTGCTGGCTTTGCCCCTGCAGCCTGCAGTGGTACTTTATTCTGGTAGCAGCTGTTGAATCCAGTCCTGCTTCCCTGCGCTTACAGACCAGCCTCAGTGTGCTACCTGTCACTAGACATCCGGCTCCTCCTCCCCAAAGGTCTAGTCCCCAGTGCCACCCGCTCGTAGATCTGAGCTCAGAAACATCAGTTCCAGCTGAGGAGCGACCCCTCCTCGGAAGTCTGCGGACCACGTTCCCCAAGCTTAGCAGTGTGATTACTTCCAGTGTTCGCTAGTCATGGGGAGCTGTCACTGTTCGCGTATCTGTGACTTCTTAGGGCTCTCTTTGTGTCCTCCTAGTTCCTCAATATCTAGTTTTCAGTTCTTTATCTCCTCTGTTTAAGGAACTCATGTGATCTCTGCCTCCTGTCTAGGTGCTGAGTGATCCCAGCAAGCAGATCAAAGATAGTATTTGGGGGTTGATTAGGCGAAGAAGTTGCAGGAGCCTGCTCAGCTGTTGTGCATATTGCACACACACCTACCCCACCCCGTCCCCATTCCGAAATGATCCACCATGTATTATACCTCTACCCCACCCC
>NW_022589744.1:7731259-7731887 GCF_004348235.1 Phoca vitulina
CCCCATTCCGAAATGATCCACCATGTATTATACCTCTACCCCACCCCCGTCCCCATTCCGAAATGATCCACCATGTATTATACCTCTTTTTGTGTTGTAGGTGGTAACATTTTAGCTGTTTTTCTTTTACTTTCGATGGGCAATCTTGACATACTCAGGCATTTGGACTCCCAAATATCACTGAGGATGTGAGTCTCTAAAATGGAGTGCTTTTTCTTTTCCACTCTCTGATAGTTTTATTTTAAGGCATCTGAACTATTTGGTGCTACAGGTCAAATAAAATAATCAAAATAAAATATTCACTCTATGGGCTCAATAGCAGAACAAAGATGACAGAGTAAAGAGACCATGAACCTGAAGACAAGCCAGTAGATATTATCTAATACGAAAAAAGAAAAAAAGAAAGAAATTACTTTTATTTTTTTATTGTTATGTTAATCCCCATACATTACATCATTAGTTTTTGATGTCGTGTTCCATGATTCATTGTTTGTGCATAACACCCAGTGCTCCATGCAGAACGTGCCCTCTTTAATACCCATCACCAGGCTAACCCTTCCTCCCACCCCCCTCCCCCCTAGAACCCTCAGTTTGTTTTTCAGAGTCCATCATCTCTCATGGTTCGTCT
>NW_022589744.1:7731987-7784950 GCF_004348235.1 Phoca vitulina
AAAAAAAAAAAAAAAAAGAGTCAGATTTCCCCCTGGTTGGTACACATATGGAAAACATCTGAAAAGTACTATACAGGTTTTCAGAACTGAATGGATATGAAAAGATAGGTTATTACTTGTGTTATGAGCCAAACTGAGATGATTGCTGAAACAATCCATAGGATTTAAAAAAAGACCCAGAATCTCAACAGTAATATTAAAATTTTAATGATACAACCCACAATTATGAAGAATCAAAAAAATCTCAACAATTTGCAGGGGAATAAGTAGATAACACTAATGTTGGGATTATTAAACTAATTTAAAGTAACTATCATAATTAGGCTCCAGGAAGTAAGATAAAATGCTCTTGAATGAAAGAAAGTCTCAGCAGATAGATAGTATATATGAAAAAGAACCAAATGAAACATTTAGAACCTAAAAATAAAATTATTATTTTTAAAAGAATAAATAAAATTTTTTAAAAATCAATAACAAGGGGCACCTGGGTGGCTCAGTCATTAAGCATCTGCCTTTGGCTCAGGTCATGATCCCAGGATCCTGGGATCAAGCCCCGCATCGGGCTCCCTGCTCGGCGGGAAGCCTGCTTCTCCCTCTCCCACTCCCCCTGCTTGTGTTCCCTCTCTCACTGTGTCTCTCTTTGTCAAATAAATAAATAAAATCTTTAAAAAAAAATCAATAGCAAAATGGGGATGACAGTGGGGTCAGTGAAAATAGATCAGTAGAAATTACTCATTCTGAAAAAAAAAATTGAAAAAATAATGAACAGAGATCTTCAGTTACCTGCAAGACAATTCTCAAAGTCTAATATTCCTGCCATCAGAGTTCCAGAAAGAAAGACAAAAGAGGGTGGTAGAGAAAAATAGTTGAAGAAATAATGACTGAAAACTTTGCAAACTTGGTAAAATATGTAAATTTTCAGTATCAAGGCTTAGTGAATACCAAACAGAATGAACTAAAAAAAAAGAAAAAGAAAAAAAATCCACTCCCAGACACATCACAACCAAACTGCTAAAAACTATAAGCCAGGAAAAAAATGTAACAGCAGGTAGGAAAAAAATAAATGAAAAATTCATGTAAGGAAGCAACCATTTGAAAGACTCCAGATATTCTCATCAGAAGACAAAAATAAACATACAAAAACCTAGAGAAAATATATTTTATGAATATTTCCTAAAACGATGGATCAAAATATATTCTGGTGATGAAAGCTAGTTTTTTGTTTTTTGGGGTTTTTTGAGGAGTAAAGCAATGAAACAAAAATCCCCTCTGTGATAGGAAACTTGAAGTTTTAGTGTTCTTTGAGATCAGCACTTAGATGGAAAGAAGCATAGATAATGTGAAATTTTTATTTTTTTAACTTACTATAAAATCTTATCTGAGTGAAATGTGTAGACATATTTTTCCTGTCTAAAACTGAATGAATTGTTATTGCACATAATAGTGATATTCTCAATGACCACCAGACCTTTAATGGGGTTTTACCTTAAATGTGGTGACTTTATTGAAGAGAGACACTTTCCTATGTAATTGTATTCTATAACAGTGTCCAACAAAGAAATACGTGTTTATAGAGATTTGCTAAATCACAGAAAGAATGAGAAATCCTATCTTTTTTAAATTTTTTCCAGAATGAGAGAGAGAGAGCATGTGCATGTGATCATGGGTAGGGGCAGAGGCAGAGGAAGAGAGAATTCCAAGCCGACTCCATGCTGAGCATGGACCTGATGCAGGGCTCGATCTCATGACCTGAGCTGAAATCAAGAGCCGGACACTTAACTGACTGAGCCACCCAGAAACCCCAAGAATGAGAGAGCCTAATAAATAAATGAGTGATGCAAATTATATTGTTTTTCAATATTCTCAGCATTTACTGTGTTACCAGGTAACAAAAATTAACAGTAACAAAAAAGAAGGGGAAAAAATTGTCAGAGATAAGAAACAAAGTATGGAATTCACTTTAAAAATAAAAAAGATCCAAATTGGTATAGGAAAGAATAGTTTGACTTAAAGTGACCTTGAACCTCGTAACCACATGATATAAAAATCTCCTAATAATGTATAAGCTGGCAAAACTTCCTTCAATAGTTCCCTCTAAAAGGGTGTAAACCAATCTCCTCTTTATGGTCCCGACTGATATTTTTGTTTCATGAAAGATACAGAGAATCGAAATAATTCCATTAGAAGAGCGTTTTAAGCTAGGTTTTAAAAAAGTGACAGGTCAATATTTTTTAAATCTGTATCTTAATTATTTCCTTACAAAAATAAATTGAGAGATGGGCACTAATATTGTAAGGAAACAAGAGGAAGTAGCATGTTTTTAAAAGCCTGCCAGCCATGTGACTGCTGATGTGTGTCTTTTGTCTCAACGGTTTCCTGAACATAGGTGGAAAACACTACTCTCATAATATTACGGGAGCCCTCTCTCTTCTTGGTCCTCTTTTAGGTTGGTCATTGGGGGAATCTCCAGATGGGAAGAAAGCTTTCAAATCCATTACTCCTTTCCTATCCCTTCAACACCTTCTGATGTCCAGTGGGATTTTCACAGGTTCTAATATTACTTCAATGATTCAGCAAGCCTTTGAATTGTGTTCAGGAAGGGAATACTATTCTCTTTCTGATTCTCCTAGGCATTCACTGTTCCTTCCTAAGAATACAGACAAAAGGCGAAAATATTACTACCAGTGAATTAAGTAAAATAATCATTATGGAGCTAAAAAAAAAACAAAACCCTACATTTACAAAGTCCGGTTAGCAACAATAAAACAAGAGTGGGGAAGCAGATCATCAACCAGTATTGACTTATGGAAGTAAAACACTACCCTAAAAGTCTTTGGTGTCCAACCATATAAATGCAGAGAAAACAGAAATTAATAGCAGATAAAAACAATCCCAATTCTGATAGTAATCTGACATGGGGAGTGGGCAGTCTTGTAGGACTGAGCCCTTAACTTGTGGGATCTAACAGTAACTCCAGGGAGATAGAGTCAGAGTTGGATTGAATGTAATACACCTGACTAGTGTTAGAGAAGTGTTCAGTGGGTAGAAACCCCACACATCTGGTGTCAGAAGCAAGTTGTAGTGTGAGAGTAGAGGAAACACACTGAGTTTTCTGTAGACATAGGAGCACCAACATTATTTGAGAAACTTAGTGGTGACTGTCCTTTGTAGAGAGGTGGCTGTCCTCTGAAAAAAAGAGATATTGTTACAGAATTTGGCTGTCGATGACAATGGGACTGGTCGAATGTCAAAATAATCGGGGGTGGGAGGTTGTTAAATCACCAGAGGCAAGAGCGGTACAATTATTATAATGGAAGCAAAGTGAAAGTGATATCTAGGGGACCTTGTTCTACAGAGGGTCATGCAGATGGGGATCACTATCTCCAATAAGAATATGAAGATGGAGAACCAAAAAGGTATTGTTCAGACTTCACAATAAAAAATAAAGGATGAATGGATGACCAGGAACCTGGTAGGGAAATATTTTGCCCAGGTTTTAGATTTGAGTCATTTTGTGGATCCAGAAGCCATTGACAGAAGAAGAATCTGGGCCCTCACCAGGACACTAAAACACTATGTCAATTGTATTATCAGCTATTTCAAGGATTTCAAAGATTTTTGATGAAGGGTCTAAGATGACATTAACACCCAATAACGTGAAGCTTCATCACAGCCTCCCACGGAATTCTCACAGACGTCCACCTCACAGTGAGCCCAAAATATCCATGGACCCACCCAATAACAGGCCACAGCTCCCAAAGGTATAATTAAATGGGCATACTTGGTATTTGACAAATTATCTACATTGGTTTCGGGACATGTGCAGTAAGATTTATTACTGTGGGGGAAGCCAAGTGGGAAGCTTGGCCAAGATGGTAAGTCCAACACAATTCTGCATCTCAAGGAGGAAGAAGAAAGATATTGGCACTACCCTTAATGACCAAAAGAGATCTAAAAACATTGGACAAATGCACATAAGATGGGGAACAGTAAGCACCTCCGTCTTGCTTCACAGCTACATTAACTCTCTTGACCTGTTTTAGAACACAGTTCGAAGAGAACTGAATTATCCGGTCTTCTTTTAGAATTGTATCATCCACTCAGTGGCATCATATTGATTAGAGCTGATGTGTAAGGATTGGAATGTTCACTGGACCAGATGAACAAAGGCTGCACTTTGTTCACAAACACGTCAGCTCAGGCCGAGGGCACAAGACACAAAGAGATAGTGGCTGCACCGCAGCCCTACTGAAGAATGGCCCCACAAGGCAGTGATGATAAGAAACCCATTGGTGGAACTTCAGGCAATGAACTTGGTCATCCACTTCGTGAGGGAAAGAAAAAGTTACCTAACACAGAGCTGGTGGTTCACCGTAGCTGGTTAATCATGAGTTTGGAAGGAGAAGTAGTAAATAATTAAATTCATGTCCGCCCACACCCTCAGATGTGACTTTGTTTGGAAATAGGGTCTTTGCAGATATAATTAGCTAAGATGAGGTCATACTGGATTAGGGCAGGTCCTTTTCCAATGACTAAGGGTCCTTATAAGAAGAGGACAGCACACACAGAGATAGAGGGGATAAGCCTATGAGATGACACAGAGACACAGAGGGAAGAACCAACAAGACAACAGAGCCAGAGATTGGGACAATGCACCTAAAAGCCAAGGAACACCAAGCACTGACAGCAGCTACCAGAAGCCAGGAGAAAGGCCTGGAACAGTTCCTCCCGCACAGCCTTCCAAAGAAGCCAGTTCTGCGAACACCTCGATTTCAGACTTCTGGCCTCTGGAGCTGTGTGAGAATAAATTTCTGTAGTTTTAAGCACCCCCCCCCCCCCAGTTTGTGGTGATTTGTTACAGTAGCCCTAAGAAACTAATATACTTGGGGACAAGAAAATCTGGGGAAAAGACATATGGAAAGACCAATGGGAGAAAGCAAAAAGTTTAAACATTTTGTATTTCATGTTAACACCCATGACAGAACATCTGCTATATAAGAGGCCTTAAACGTCCAAGTACATGGTGATTTGATGTCAGCCAGGCCCAAGACAACCCACTTCCACAGCATCTCTGTAACTGATAACCTCCATTTGTTTCTTACATTAATATTTTTGTTATTCTCGAATTAGAGAACATAAATGTTCACTTTAAGGAGACAGTATTAAAATTGCAAGTGCAAAACAAACTTGAGGATTAAATGTGAAATAGAAAACCCAAAGCCTTTAGGAAGTGAAGTATATATTATATTATTATTTATGTCACACACACACGTACTTACACATTGATATGCCCAAATATGATCTGGAGAATGAGGCAACACAGTGCATATTTGAATTGTTGGTTATTTTGCTTTGGGTTTGGCTGCACAAGTGTGTGTTAAAAAACAAAGTTCAAATATATTTAGTGCCTATTATTCATGAAATCAGCCAAAGGTATGGAAGGTTCATGGTTGGAGCCCAGTTTTATCACCATTGTTTGGTCTACTAAGTTTCAAGTTAAAATTAGCTCCCTTTTCCTTCCCATAAACAAGCATGCTATTATTGCCTACAAACATAGCATCACAGTTTCTTAAGTAGAGATAGATAGATAATAGATAGATAGATAGATAGATAGATAGATAGATAGATAATAGATAGATAGAAAGATAAATAAATTTAAAAAGCCATATTGAAGAATAAAGAAAAACATATATGAACAACATCTAAAGGAATCACTATGGCTACATAAATTCTAATAGGATTAGGATTGAGCAAGGTGGATTTTAAAGCCCTAATAGATGTAGAACAATTAAGAAGATATGTGAGGAACATAATGACTAATAAGCTTAATATTTTCTGGTAGGGAAAATACAACGTTTGTAAAGCCATGCATACCCCACGGAGCTTTGTCTCAAAGCAGTGTCACAGTTAGAAGGACTCAGTCTAAGCAACCAAAAGTAATTTCAAAATATATAAATTTTTCATGACAGTCCCCTAAATCACCCATAATTAGGACCATACATTATTTGAGTTTTAAGCCCTACATTATAATACGCATTTTTTGAATGTATGATTTCTACAGTGGCATAGGCATATAATATAAATAAGACAATGAACATTTAATTTTACATTATTTCAAATTATATGATAGAAGGGAGGAAATAATTCCATGCAAATATAGTTTAACTCCTTTTAAATTTAATAAGTGCATTCTTTGAAGCCAGTACAATTTAAATCCCTCACCTCTGTTTTTTAAGCTAAGGAAATAGGTATATCATCCTCAGTAGAACTGCCTGGCATCAAATGTATCCTTGCTTCAATAGCCCAATTCCCTTCTACACTATGGGTGTGATCCAACTTTTCTCTTCCACTCCACTGAAATAAAACTTCTAACCTTTACACATGGAGTGCTTTGCTGTTATCAGCTTCTCACTTCCCTCCTGGCTCTCTATCACTGGAAGTCCAGAACCTTCTCAAGAAGAAACAGTGGTCGGGGCTCCTGGGTGGCTCAGTCGTTGAGCGTCTGCCTTCGGCTCGGATCGTGATCCCAGGGTCCTGGGATCGAGCCCCGCATCGGGCTCCCTGCTCGGCGGGAAGCCTGCTTCTCCCTCTCCCACTCCCCCTGCTTGTGTTCCTTCTCTCGCTGTGTCTCTCTCTGTCAAATAAATAAAATCTTTAAAAGAAGAAAGAAGAAGAAGAAGAAGAAAGAAGAAGAAGAAGAAGAAGAAGAAGAAGAAGAAGAAGAAGAAGGAAGAAGAAGAAGAAGAAAGAAGAAACAGGGGCCTAGACAGTTCTCTGTCTTCAGAAGGAGAAAGGAAAATCTAGGAACTCTCAAAGGTGAGTATATTTTTTCCTGTAATAGTAACAGTGACAATGAAACATGAAGAACCAAGTAAGAAGGCACAGAGGCTCACTTTGTATACTTACTATTTTAAACCATACAAATTGCCATTTCAGTTGGTCTAAAATGATCAAATATTGGCTATTCATATGATTCAGCCCAATACAACCAGGTACATAAAGAAATCAACTGTTCACATCTTTGTCTTCTACAGTAAGAGGAGAAAAACAATGGGTAAATCAGCATCAAACAATCCAATCCCCTGTCTTAAATCTATCACTCTACAATTCTCTGTTGTTGCAAGTGCATCATCTGGGCTTCTACAGAAATGGGGAGGCTATTTATGTCCATTATTAAATGATTTCCTATCACCCAAGTGTTCCAGTGACTCTCCACTTAAGGCAGAGACCTCTCTTTTTGCCTATCCTATCAGAACATCTTTTTTTTAAACTGAAGTATTAGTTTCAGATGTACAACATAGTGATTCAAAAATTACATACATTACATACTGTTCACCATGAGAGGTATGGTTACCATCTGTCACCATACAAAGTTATTGCCATATTATTGATTATATTCCCTATGCTGTACTTTTCATTCCTATGACTTACTGATTTTGTAATGGGAAGTATGTACCTCTTAATCCCCTTCACCTATTTTCCCTATCCTCCAACCCCCCCTTATCTGGCAACCACCAGTTTGTTCTCTTCATTAATGAGTCTTTCTGGTTTTGTTTGTTTGTTTTGTTTTTAGATTCCACATGTAAGTGAAATCATGTTGTATTTGTCTTTTTCCTCCTATTTATTTCACTTAGCATTATACCCTTTAGACCCATCCATGTTGTTGCAAGATTTCATTCTTTTCTATAGCTATAATATATGTACACACATATATATGTGATATATATATTTTTACAGCTAAAATATATGTGAATATGTGTGTATATATATGTGTGTATATATAGTATAGCTATAAAAACATATATATACACCACATCTTTATCCATTCATCTATCCATGGACACTTAGGTTGCTTCCATATCTTGGATTTTGTAAAAAAATGTTGCAATAAATGTAAGGGTGCATATGTCTTTTTGAATTAGTGTTTTTGTTTTCTTCAGGTAAATACCCAGAGGTGGAATTACTGGGTCATACGGTATTTCTATTTTTAACTTTTTGAGGAACCTCCAGGGCACTGTTTCCTGTCAGAACATCTTGACTGTTCTGTAAACTCACACGGGCACCCAACCAACACCCAAACAGACCTCCTCACTCTAAACCATACTCCTTCTTCTAACATTTTCTACTACACACTCTGGAACCTTTATTTGTATTATTTTCCACAAAACCTTCATTATTTTTGGAAACAAAAACTGTGCATGCTCCACTGTCTAAGTCAAATAGTTGCTCATTTCCTATTGTGTTTTTATTTCATTTATTCCAGAACCAAATATTATGATAATGTTTTAATGCTCATGAATGATGTCAATGCCTAGGCTGAAAAATGAAACCAAGTGATGTCATGAACTTTATCAGTTGGAATAAAACAGGTTGATTGTGGTTTGCAGATTAAAATTGGTTAATCAAAACAAGTGTAGTCCTTGTAAATGTGTGTAAAACTCCTTTCACACGTGCCTAATGATTCTAGAGAGATTATTCCAAAGGGGAAAAATTACCTTCATCACTGGGCTTCCAAAAAAATAAGCAGAAGTGGATTAACATAATTGCTTAATCGACAACATTCACCGAAAGCCTCTGAGTGTATAGAATTAATCATCTTACTGTAAGATTCATTAAAAAGTAATGGGCATAGTAAGAACATTGCACAGCTGGGAATAATTTTGTTCCATTAAAAATAAAAATAAATACACCTTGGAAAACACTATTTTGACAATATTTTTGCTCCTTGATTTGTCTTAAAAACAAGGGTTCTGTTCACTCACACGGTGTATATATAACACCATAATCATATTTCCAGGAGTCTGAAGTATGTGAATGACAAAAGTCACAAAATAATATATTTTGGTAGCATCCTTTTCCCTTAAAAGATCTTCTTAGCCCTGATTAATGGTCAGTAACTGTGAAAATCTTTATTATTCTTCACTTTATGAGGATTGTATTTTCAATATACTAGTTTATAGTTTTTAGAACCTAAAATCTAGTTAGCAGTTTATTAATTGGAGGTTTAAAAACTGTATAGAACGTATTTTCCAAATATAATTAAATGGTTAAAAATGAAGTACTTTTCACTTGGGGAAAAGGAAATTAGCAATATCAGAAGAGGGTCAGTTGTTCTATCCTTTGACATTTAAGTAACTATTATTAAACTACCATTAACTCTAGCTTCCTGAAGACAATTAAGTATGAAATCACTCCTTGTAAAATGTCTTCTGCCATTTTCAAAGATTCATTATTGTTTTGGGGTACCTTGGGTAGTTGTGATTCAACTGTGAATTGAGAAAGACATCTGACTGTTCCAACAAATTACCTAGAGGAAATGCTTCTGTTTTATTCTCTTTGCCTCGTATGTGCACGGTCAGTGGCCACTGGGTTTGAGGGTCATTGGGTTTTGCTCATCATTAGGTTTGATCCTCTTGAAGACTATAGTTTTAATTAATGTAAACACCAATAATAACTTCCAAACTAGATCTTTAGACCCTAATATATTACTGACTTGGGTTATCCATATACGATATTAGAGGAAATAATAGTAATACCTCCAATAGTTACTAAGTTTAGTAAATATTTAGGTACCAGATGCTATATTAGCTTAACTAAGAACCCTTGGCCTTTACCACTATTTTCCTCCTGTATAAAACCTTTAAAAATTCTCCTTTTTCCTCCATAATAATTCATCTCATACCCTTAGTTTATGTACCCCATTTGGCAAGATGAAAGCTTGGAAGGTAGCCAAGGGCCATCTTTTGTTCCTTAAACATTTCCCTTGAGCATTTATTCCACTCCTGCCAAGTGGTTTATCAAATATTCTTGTAACATAAAAGAGTAAAAAAAAAATTCTCCTGCTAAAGAAGTAACATTTTTCCATATTGTTACATTATTAATGAGTCTAGAAAGTTCATTTGAATTGTATGGTGGCAGTCTCCAGTTCTAATTAGAATCACCTGAGAAACTTTAAAAACACATTTTCCTGGGACCCTCCCAGACCTACTGCTGGGAAGTATCTCCCAGGGTAGACCAGAAACTCTGGATAGATTTCCTCGGTCTCAGGTGATTCTGGGGAGGAGCCAAGTTTGGAAACCACTGATCTATGGAAATAGTTTTCTTATATACCCATGGCCTCCGATTTACCAATATTTGACCAAAATATTTTGGCAAGAGACCAGAGTTTGGTCACGCAGAAAAGATATTGATGAACTGTTTCTTCATCTTTCACTTCCAATAATTTCCTTATATCCCATAAAATGACAGAGACAAAACTTAAGATAAAACAAGCATTTTTCAGCCTGCCTCATGCCCTAGAGAGATAGTTAAGGAAATACTTATCTAGGGTTTCCTCCTCCAAACCCATGCTGTCTACTTGCTAGGGTGTGTTAAATATTACAGAAAGCCTGTCCTGATTCTCAAGCTACTGATAAGGAAGCCATTTTATTTTTAAAGCTATGAAGTAGCAGTTAAAATGAACAGTTGTCCAATATCAATGTCATTTTTTGATTCCTGGAAAAACAGCTAACAGTACAAAACTTTGACAACTGTCTCTGAGGTTTGTTACAGAATTTACATCATTTGTATGAATCCTTGGTCATAAAAATCTGGGGAGACAATTTGTTTAATCTATAGCTAAAAAGCAAAAACTAGACAATTCTGTCAAGAGAATAACCAACATCACAGTCAATCACATGGTGTCACCGATACTGAGTATTTGAAAATAAATACTGCACTCATAAATATAAACCGTGTGCTTGCCAGAAGCAAGGAATGAATATGATAGCATAAGTTCTATAATTTACTCGCAAGATGTGTGTGTATGTTTTGGTGAAACTGAAATCAGATTGAAATTTTTGGAGGTATCTGTTAAACTGTTTTCTTATGTTCAGATGAAATAAAATTCATCAGGGATTTCTTTTCCATTATTTTCTCTGTTGGTATATGCAGATTCAAGTTCAATTTGAGTGTGTGAAGACTTTCTGTTCTTCAAAGTTACTACCTCTATAACAAGCAGGATATTAATAATGCCATATTATTAACATGTTTTCATTATGACCTAATTGTTAGTCATACATATTTCCAGCACTGTGTGGCTTATAAAATGTTTTCATATATATCTCATTTCCTTGATTGCAATATGCACCTTCTATTTACATTTTAATATTTCTCAAATAAGTGGATGACTCTTAAAATCAATATGCTTACTTAATATGCTAAATGCTGTTCTTTATTCGAAAGCCTTCTTATCATCCATGGCATGTTAAAATCAAGGAAATATGCTATTATTGCAGCTGATTCTAAAGACAATACTGTAGAGTCGGCAAGATTTCTATTTTCCTCATTTAAGCAACAAGGACATTATGCCATAATTAGAATGTAAGTCTTTGGATTCAAGCATACTTCTGGATGGATCGTACATGGCTAAAGTGATCCTATGTCAAAATGTACATTTATTTTAACATGAAAAAGTATTTCGTTGGAAAACAAACACACAGACAAAAGAATACCGTGGTGTGCAGTACGGTTTTCTCTAACGAGAGTTTCCAAGAGGATATATAGTATGTTCAGTTTCAAGTATCCCTTACGCAAAGAGAGTCGTGTGGTAAGCATCTCTGCGAGGCATGTGGCGCAGGCAAAGCAAACTCCATCCTTTCCATTTCTTTGTTTGCTGAAGAATGCTACCTACCTAATACCCCATGATAATCTTTGGCCCGTGAAACACGCCAAGCTCTGCCTGTTTCTCTCAACTCGGTGGTGACAGCTTCCAGCTGGACACCTGATCAATCATACCTGTCATTGGCCTCTGCGTCAAGGGCGTGATTGCTTTTGTTTGTTTGTTTTCTTAGCTTGCTCTGCTGCTTTCCTGGCAGGCTTCCTTGCTTGTCCATTAAAAGCCAAATGTGAAAGTAGCAAACTCCACCATCTGGGAAAAAGGGAAAGGGTCTGGCACATCTCACCAGCCTTGATTGTATCAAAGCTCCCGGAGGCTGCAGATACGTTCCTCAGTGCAGACATGTTTTGGCTGCAGTTGGTCATGATGAAGGGGGAGAAGTGGGTTTGGGGTTTTTTTGGTTTTCTTTTCTTTTTTGGGGGGGGCAGATCTCTTTATATGTTGAGCCTGAGTTGGATAATAGGATAGAACGTAGGGTATCTTTGAGAAGCTTCCTCCTGTAATGAAATATTTATCTGCTTCGACCGGTCAAAGGAATACTTCAATCTCCATGGACACGTGACTGTGAACAAGGCTTTTCCAAAATACCAGGGCCTTTCTTTGGCTCCTGGAAGGAAAGTATTAAAGTTTATATTTATTTATTCAATGATGTATGGGAGAAGTGACATAAAACACTCCTTTATTAACCTTTTCTTTTTTAAGCCTCAAAATGTGAAGTTTGACAGTAAGCTCTACAAGAGCTTATCAGTTAGGCCTCAGGGTGAAAATGGTGTGTGTACACAGCTACCCTCCCTCTAACCTAGAATTTTACATCCTTAGAGCATCTCTAGCAAAGCATCCTAAAGAAGTCCTTCACAGGTACAACTCTTCGGTGTGTTTCTCTTTCTTTCACACCTGTTTCTATGTCAAAACATGTACCTTACCACCTAAGGAATAAGTTTCACTTCTCCCGGGCTACTACAACATTCTTTGTGATTTGACTTCTGCAGAAATGAAGAAGAAAGATCTGTGTCTGTGCAGCCCCTTACGTTTTGAAGACTGAAAGGCACATGTCATGTGAGTGGAAAACAAGGAAATTAGGAAACAGCAGCTAGCGAGTTTATAAATGCACACCTTCACCGACTTACAATGGGATTAAGTCCCAATAAGCCCATTGTACGCTGAACGTATCGTGAGTCAAAAACGCACTTAATACATCTAACCTACTGAACATCAGAGTCTCCTCTACCTTAAACATGCTCTGAACACTTACATTAGTCTACAGTTGGGCAAAATCATCTAACCCAAAACCCATTTCATAACAAAATGTTGAGGATCTCATGTAATTGAGAGCTAGATTGCAAGCGACAAACAGAATGGTTGTGGGCGTGGTCACTGTTTACCCTGTGATCACTGGGCTGACTAGGTGTGGCGGGTGAGGTGGTGTGGCAGGTGAGGTCCAGCACCAGGAGACAGGATTGGACCACACTTCACTAGCCCAGAAACAGATCCATACGCAGGGGCCATGGAGACCCACAGGTCCAATTTTAGTATATGTGCTGCCAAAGCAAGCACCAGAAACAGATCCAAGTTCAAAATTCGAAGTGTGGTTTCTACTGAATGAGTATCACGTTTGCATCATGCAAACCACTGTTAAGTCAGGGACTATCTGTAGTCACAAAGCAGGTAGCTTTGTGGAGGACCAGCTCCTCCAGAATCATGTAGAAGGAACAATATGCCCATATTGACCTAAATACAACCCAAATGTAGTGTTTTAAAGGTTTGGGAAGGACATGCATGAATACACAAGACCTCTATATTCTGGAGAGACAAACAGAACATCCCAGGGGAAAAAAAAAATCTTGGTATCGTTTCTAGCAATAACTCCAACAGCTGTGGTGTTGAGAGGGTCAGAGCTGAGAGATGAGGACAACCCAGACTGTGTCCTTTCTGCCATAAATGAAAAAAAGAAAAGAACAAAAGAAAATTTATTCATAAGCATATGCTCAATTCCCATCAAAGCTAGGGCAGCCTTTGGAAAAAGAGCACCTAAAGAAGCTGCTAGAATTCCTACACTCCTCCTCCCCGATCACCACTACCATTTTAAAAACTTGCTTCTTTTTCAGACTTACTTCAGCTGGAACTTAAAGTGAATTCAATGTAATGCTGTTATTGCTTATATCATTAGGCATGGCACTGGGAGTGGGGGGCGGGCAGGTGCATGGGTGATGAACTACCAAAATGATTAAATTGTTCGTTTCTTTGACAAAGGAAAGTTGCCAACATATTTTGATTGGAGTACCTTATAGCAAGGTGATGTATCATGCTGCAACAAAAATTAGACATTGCTGATTATCATCTATGATTAAAGCTTCATTCACATAAGTGCATAGAATACATTTTCAATATTCCTATAAGAAAATATATTCTTACTTTCAGGGATTTCTATAACCACCGGCATTTCTATCCAACAGGACCTGGAAATGAAATTTAAAAAACAGCAAGAGAGAAAGACTCAAAGTTTTGCAGTGGGATGATTAAATAATAATTGCATAGAATTCTTGTCTTCCTTTCCAGTTCATTGTTATCTTTTCACAGCCATCTGTAAAATGGGTATAACATTACACGGCTTGGTTACAAAAATACCAATGAATATAAAGTAAATAGAATCATGAGGACTGAACACCTTCATAAAGACCATGAGATTTATTTGAGGGAAATTGGAAGAAGATAAATAGCCCACACAGAAAGGGTCAAAGATCTTATTTTCTTAATGTAAAATTTATACTCAAATAAATGGATGGCAATAAGAGCCTTAATAATTTTAAGTAAGATACTTGTAACATAATCAGAAACTGTGGAACAGCAGGAAGTGTGGTTGATGGAAGCTCAAATCGATAGAGGTTTGGGCATAGCACTGATTTTTGGGGGGAACAGAGTTGCAATGACCCATTCAAGAGATTTGCCCTGCGGCAGTGATAATATAATGGGATATATCTTCCAAAAATAGCTAATACTTATTCTAAAGAAAGCACATGATTACTGAAATTCCTTCCAGATTCTTAGGGAAAGGATATATGAGTTTGTGGTCTCTTATAAAGCTTACTGTGAACACATTTAGGTTTTGTTTTGTTTTGAACATGATTTTATTCTCCAAGTTCTCAGCCCGCCAAATCTGTGCTTTATCTTCTTGCTTTGGTATAATGCCTGAACAAGGCCTTTCAAAATAGCTTCCTGTCTGGCTTGTTTAAAACATACCTCTTCACTGTCTCTGGGCTGAGCTTAAGGGAGGATATGAAGTCAACAAGTATAAGGTGAAAATAAATAACCATCCAGTTCAAACAAACCACTTGCCTCAGTCAATAGTTTCTGGCCCCAGTTCAGTTGTACCCAACAAAGTTCCTTAGATATCTCATTATCATGCTTCTTTAAGGTTAACCCTTCAAAGATTATCTTGTTTTGAAGTTCTAAACATCACAAATGCTAAAATGACTCAGGTATTATCATGTATTGATGATTCATGATGTCCTTCTGGAAAATGAAAACTCAGGCGTCTAATCAATAAAATAATTTTGAGTCTTTGAACTTGGTCCAGGTCAATTTTTCTTGGCAGTTTTTTGGCTTCCTGAATTATACTGACCCAAACCATGAATAATGATCTAAAATTGCACAATATACAGAAACCATCTGTTCGATAGGAACAAGAGGATGATGTCATGGGGCCATTTCTAATCTCGATTTAATGTCCTGCCAGTGCTGATGTCACTGGTTTGGCAACACATTGGCAGACTCCAATTTGTTAAGGATGAGTAGGTTCAAGAAGGAAATTGTATCACTGAGTGGAGAGGGACTTCTCATTTTTTTCCGGATTGGAGGTGGGCTAACGAGAAACAGCAAGGGTTGACAATGGAATGACTGGTATATCCTCCACTACAGTGATAGAAGGACTATAGTTCACAAATGTGTCCCTGCCTCATTTGCATTTGTCAAGAAACAAAGTCCCTCATCTTCTGAAAAGCAAGATGTTGCAGAAGTGTTCATAGGAGTAAAACAGAATTGCACCAAAAGAAGATGGTAAGGAGTAGTCTTTGCTTAGCTGTCCAGAGGAATATCTGGGAGTCGAACTGAATGAGACTGCGAGATAGATGAACAATCTATGAACTACAAGGTTTGGTTTATACCTAAGTGTTGAATGCAGGAACCATAACAATCATCCATCTATACTCAACCCTGAGAGAGTTATCCTTATTTGGGGTCCCACAACAACAGAAATGACAAATAAATATTATGGAGAAGTTTGAGAGGATTCAAAGGAGTACAACAAAAATGATTAAAGGGTTAGATTATCTTTTCTGGGTTAAAATGTTAAAATACTTGGGACACTTGGAGAGATGAGCAGTAAAGGAACATGAGGAGCTCAGACATACAGGATTCTTTGCTGAAGAAACTATTGCCTACATACCAAAAAAAAAAAAAAAAAATGCTGCAACTGTAAGGACTTAGCATAGAAAAGAAATATTAATGCCTTTTATTAAGGTAGCATTTTTGTCTGAATTACTGGTGTATAAAAAATTGTATTGATTGTCTACTTAAAACTGTGTCAGAGGGGCATCTGGGTGCCTTAGTGGGTTAAGCATCCGACTCCTGATCTCAGCTCAGGTCTTGATCTCAGGGTCGTGAGTTCAAGCCCTATGTTAGGCTCCATGAAGCCTACTTAAAAAACAAAAACAAAAACAAAATGGTGTCAGAGTTCTCAATTATCAAATCAAATTATTTGAGTGAATGAAGTTCAGCTTATTTATGATTTAGTGGCTTCTGTAATGAATTTTTGAAGTACATTTAATTAATAGACTAGATACATTAAAGTGTGTATTTGCTATCTGATTATTAAAGTAAGGGGAACTTGCAGAAGCTGATGCCAACTGTCACTGGTCTGAAATAATATAACACCGTAAACAATTATGAGTTTTTACGTACATCTCAGAAGTGTACAAAAGCATTACTAATTTAAAATTAGACATATACATTTTATATGAACATTGTATATGTATAAAGAGAAAGCGCTCTAAGTTATCACATAAAGGCTTTACATTTTTAATTTTTCCTTAACTTTTAAATTCAAAAAATTTCACACCGGTACAAGGACATGAATCCCATTTAATGTTATTTTAAGATGATGGTGTTTTCCATGAGTTTCTATGAAGATGAAGTTTGCAGGTCCAAGGAAACAGACAAAGAAACAGATTCTATTTACCTATTTCAAACTTTTTTGAAAAATGTTAGATTTTATTAGTAATTATAGAAATTTCCCCAAAATATGGGGCGCCTGGGTGGCTCAGTCGTTAAGCGTCTGCCTTCGGCTCAGGTCATGATGCCAGGGTCCTGGGATCGAGCCCCGCATCGGGCTCCCTGCTCAGCGGGAAGCCTGCTTCTCCCTCTCCCACTCCCCCTGCTTGTGTTTCCTCTCTCGCTGTGTCTCTCTGTCAAATAAATAAATAAAATCTTTAAAAAAAAAAAAAAAAAAAAAAAAAGAAATTTCCCCAAAATAAATCATGTTCATATGAACTTTGGAGAATAAAAATTGAAAGGTTTAAAATGTTGTATTATGAAAACGTAGAACACAAGCACACATCTAGAGTGTGTGTCCTTATGAGATTAAGGAGACTTGCTACACAATCGTCAATTAATACCAAGATCCAGAGGGAATAGTCAAGGAAAGAAAGTTTTCTTGATTGCAGCCTAGGTAAGCAATTTAATTAGAATGACTGCTTTTAAAATATGTGCAATTTTGCCAATGGGAAGTGTGTTTTCTGGTGATAGATAGAAACATTGATGAGTCCCAGCCAGGATACCATTACAAAGACAAAAGGTCACGGGGCCTTCCTGACAACAAGCACATGTTTTCCATTGGATGCCTTCCCTATAGTGAATTTTCTTGCCACTCATTAGAATTTATCGACACATAATTCCCCTGCAAAAGAGATGGTGAAAAATGTAGTTTTACATAATCTTTGTCTTCTTTCTTTCTCCGAAGAACTGAGTGAATGGTGTATCTCAGTGGCCGTTTAAGTGGTGATGATGAAGTTGAGAGAGAGGAGAGAAGGTGAGGGATGCATGCAAAATGTCCATTTGCCATTTTGAAGCATACGCAGACCTTTAAATGGTTCACTTATCTCATATTGTAAACTCCAACTTGAGGAGAAATATTCACCAGACAGGTCATAAATCATGCCGAAAGACAGGTGCAATAAATACCAATGTCAAAAAGTTACAAAGTAAAATTATATTGTTTTGACAAGGCTTCCAGATGCGCTGACAACAGGGCAAGTAAATGGTCTTTTTTCTGAGAGCTCATATTGCTGGTACATGGGTGGAGAGAAGGACCACAAGCCATCATAAGAGGAACAGCATCCCAGAATTTTAACATTTGTCCTTCTTACTATACTCAAGGAGATGGCGAGCAAAGATGCTTCTGTCCATACAAGGACGTCATCACATGTTACAATGTAATCTGTGAAAACAGATTTTAGGGCAGAGTCAAACACCATAAGGAAGATATTTAACATGTACGTAGTGTCCCTTGTGGAAAATTTACTTCTAAATTGAATTGTATATAAGAATACATACACACATAAATGTACATATACTTCTTAAAATTCTTTTTTTGTTTGAATATAGTTGACACACAATGTTACTTTAGTTTCAGGTATACAACCTAGTGATTCAACTTCTCTGTGCTTTATGCTGTGCTCACAAGTGTAGCCACCATGTCACCATACAACGCCATTACAATATTGAGTATATTCCTTACGCTGGGCCTTTTATTCCCATGACTTATTCATTCCATAACTGGAAGCCTGTATCTCCCACTCCTCTTTGCCCATTTTTCCCATCCCCCCACATGCTCCCCTCTGGCAAACATGAGTTTGTTCTCTGTATTTATAGGTCTGATTATGCTTTTTGTTTGTTCATTCATTTGCTCTGTTTTCTTTTAGATGCCACATAGGAGTGAAATCATGTGGTATTTGTCTTTCCAGTCTGAATTATTTCAATTGGCATAATACACTCTAGGTCCATCCATGCTGTTGCAAATGGCTCAATCTCATTCTTTTTTAAGATTGTGTAATATTCCATTGTTATATATACTTAAAGATATATACATAAGTATATATACATATAAACATATATTAAACATTAACTATTTAGTGAAATTACCCAGAGATCCTTTTTTTAAAAGATTTATTTATTTATTTGAGAGAGAGAGTGCATCTTTGAGCGGAGGGGTGGCGGGTTGTACAGGGAGAGGGAGAGAATCTCAAACAGACTCCCCACCGGGCACGGAGCCCGATGCAGGGCTCAATCTCATGACACTGAGATCATGACCTGAGTTGAAATCAAGAGTTGGATGCCTAACTGACCAAGCCACGCAGGTGCACCCCCAGAGATCCTTTTGTAAATGAATTATTACCTAGTACTTATTTATCATTTGTGTAAATCTGGATTTTAACATACTTAAATGAAAACACTTTTATATGAATTGTATTATTTTTGTATAAAACAGCTTCATTAATTAAATTTACGTTTAAGTAAATTCTCACATCCTTGTTTTTTTTAATAGAGGTATTTGCTGTAATAGAGACTTTATTAAAATGACAAACATTATATATTTTTATATATTAGCACATATCAACACAACAGGATGCCAAAACTCTCTCCAATTTTGCTATATCTTTCTTTCTCAGTCATGGTTGCATGAAAAGAGTCAATGTTGCCTGGGTGGCTCAGTCAGTCAAGCATCTGCCTTTGGCTCAGGTCATGATCTCAGGGTCCTGGGATGGAGCCCCGCATCAGGCTCCCTGCTCAGCTTATGCTATAGATATATCCAGCTCTGGAAATGTATTAAGGGCTACCTGAATGTTCAACTTCCTTAGACAGCTTCATCTGAAATAAACCACTAATTAGGATACATTTTTCGGAATTTGAGTGATAGAAATAATGGTTTAAATTACATGCCCCTCTGGGGGAGTCTGGGTGACTCAGTAGCCTGAGCAAACAACTCTTGATTTTGGATCAGGTCGTGATCTCAGGGTCCTGGGATGGAGCCCCCTCTCAGGCTCCATACTCAGCTGCTCAGCTGGGAGTCTGCTTGTGGACTCTCATTCTCCCTCTCCCTCTGCCCCAGCTCTCTCTTTCTTTCTCTCTAAAGTAAATAAATAAGTAAATCTTTTTTAAAATAAATAAATAAATATTACATGTCCTCTGCATAGAAATGTTGAGTTTGTCCCTAAATAATTCTGTTTTAATAATAATCTCTATTTGTCTAAATCAACCCTACTATTTAGGTATTTACTGTAAATTGAGGGTGCTGAATTCAATAATTGGCCAAATGCATAAAAAGTAAAAGAGCTCCAAATTTGTATTAGATATGAAGAAAATGAAAATTTAGTACAGCATCAACTTAAAAACATTTTACTTGGATACATTTAGATTGACATGGGATCTAACTCCCATCTTCTCTCCTGGTTGCCTGCTTAGAATAATACCAGACTGAGATTGGAGGTTTCAAAACAGTTTCTAAACTTCCAACCTGCAGCCTGTTAAGGAAGTCAACTCAAGAGTTGTTTATATAATCCCCCTAGAAATGGCTCCACATTGGTAATTCAGCTACATATTCCTAAGTTAAAATATTATTTTTCTCTCTCTTTTTGAGGGAAGCAACAAATCACAAAAGTGTGTCTTAATTGATATGCTTGGCATTCCAAAGGGTGATATCAGTCACATTATTTTGCATGTATTCCTTGGGTAGTCAGGTGAGTTATGTGCTTCTCACGAAGAAATGAATTCTTTTGCTGAGTTGTATGTGGTAAGTTACTTATGACCTAGGGAAGCAGAAGTCAGGGGTGGAAGGCCTGGTAGCAGCATCCTATAAACCTAGCCAATGTGTTGCCCTGGAAAGGAATGTGCTGCCATAAATGAAGGCACTTGGAGGGCAAGGGTCATGGTATGTAATTAGCACAGGCTATTTAAGGAAGAATAAGAAAATAATGTTTTACAAGCTGGTAGAAAGAGAAGCAAATAATCATTTAAATGTTCCAATTGTGAGTTCCGACAGTGTGTGTGGTTTATTTTACAAGCAACTTTCTTACCAGTAAAAGGCAAAGCAAAAATTAGGTACTCATAGGTACTTGCAATGCAATGCACATGACATGGTCCTCTCTTCCAGCTTATTTGCATAAGGTTAATCTCTAGCACTCCGTTTTTTTTCTCTTACTTAGTCTAAAGCCCATTCTGACATTGGTCAAATGATAAGTGGAATAAAATAAAATATGGAAGTCTTTTTAGACTATGGCAGATCCTTTGGCCTGGTTCTGTAAGGAAAGGAGCACTGGATTCTGGTTTATAAAAGCGAGGCATTCACAAAGGAAGCTGAAAAGCTTTTCTCTGGACAGCCCAGCCACCTCATGCTTGTGATCCATTAATGTCACTCTTAGGAATATCTAGTTGGCCATTTCATTTAAAATAAATGAAACTAATTTTCAGCCGTACATTTAGTGGAGCAACTGACTTATTGTTTAGTATAGGAAGTGACTTCTGTTTAAGCAAAGGTAAATTAAAGGTCCTGAGAAATGAGTGTTATGGACTTCAGTGCATGTTTATAGTTACACTTACTACTTTTCACATAGAAAAATAAAAATATTTAAAAAAAGAAAAATATTAAACTATTAAGTTATTGGGGCAGTAAATCTTCCCTACATATATGTACACTGAAAGTAAAATATGGCAACTAAGCAAATAAAGGCACTCATGTACTTATAACAGGTTGCTAAATACATGTACTATCATTCCCCATGAAATCTTATGCAGAGTAATATGTGGGATATCTTATTCTGAAATTGTCATTAGGCTATCCTTTTTTGTTATACTCAAACTTTACAACTGGTCAACCCACAGTTGCTTCTATTCCAGGTGCAACTTAAATTTTACTGTGGTTATATTTTGAAACATTTCTTCTTGACATCATTACCAGAGCTGTTACAATCTTTGATCGAAAAGTTGATAATGGAAGACTATCTTACTGGGAAGGATGCTATGAGTTTAAGATGGAAATCTGGGGACTGGTTTCTATTCTTTGTTTCCTATAGTGGGCAGTCAAAAGAACAAATTAATGGAGTGAAACATGATCTCTTGCCTGCTAAATTCCAAGGAGCCAATGTGATATTTAATTACTTACAGATATTGACCTTTTTTCCCCACTAATTTTTATTTTATCTCCATTTTTTTCATTATGCAGTTTGTTTTGTGTTGTTTTGTTTTTAAGTTAGAACTCGTGTGAAGATGATATATAACCAATAGGACTGAAGGCAGGATTCAGAAGAGTTACTTATAAAAGACATTCTTTTCACCACTTCACAACATTGCTGTCATGGATACAAATAAATCACCAAACATTTGACAGTGGGTTGTACTTAAATTGTGTCTAGTCTGAGATTGAATCCTTATTTGATTTAATATTTTCTCTTCACTGGAATACCTAAGCGTGTGCTAAGTGATAGTCTGGATGTTTTAATTTTAATTCCCTAACAACTGAAATCAAATAGAAGATGTACGTATTTCACTTCCATGTTTTAAATGACTTAATTTGAGCTGCACTGAATACGATGTAAAAAATTTAATTGTGGCTTTACTGTATTTGTTCTTGTTAAATAATTCACAAGATCCCTGCCACTCTCTTACGTTTTAACATCATAAGAGAAGAGGAATGAACTCAGAAACTGACCTCACAATTGGCAAGGACCACACAAATTGTCCATTAATTATTCTGTAAATACTTCAAATAGTAAGTCTGTTTTCCTGAGCAAGATTGTAAACTCCTTGAGGACAAGAATTATAGACTACTGAAATTCTTAGCAATGTCTAGAACCAGGACAGAATTTGTCACAGGTGTTTATTAATTCTTTGGATTGAAGAGTTGAGATTTACTCTCTTGGTAGTGGGAAACCACGAAAAGGAGCAAGAAACAAATGAGTTTAGAATTCATTGCCATCTGCTTCCTTAGGCTCTGTAAAATATACCGGGTCTTGACAAATTCAGTAGGTTTTCCTTTTGTGTCTAGATAGTATTTTAAACAGCATAGCACCCATTTTAACCATTACTGCTTAATTATAAAATTAATATATATCCTTTGAAAACATTTTTAAATCAAAACATTTAATAAGGAAAATGAAAACTGGCTGTAGATCCAACACCAGAGAAATAGGCCAATTAATTGTATACATTAATGTCTATATAATTTGTAGATTTTACACATGGTGAATCACATTGTATGTGTAGTTTCAGTATCTTGCTTCTTTTTTATATACAGGAATACATTTTTTCATTGAATTAAATATTCTATAAAGTATTTCAAATAGATTTATTTTCTCTTATAAATGAATATAGCCATTTCTTTCTTGCCCTATTATTATTATTTTTTTACTTTTAATTTTGTTATTTCTATAAGGAACAAAGTGCCATAATCACCAAGGACAGTATGGGCGTGCTTCCTTGATTATTTTATTTTGGTAAATTTCAAGAAGTAGAAAAGCTAATTCAAAAGGACAATCTTTATTAATTTTGGTATATTACACCAATTGTTTTGAATGATATATATTTCAGAAGACCTTCATAAGTAAAGAATTATGTCTTTTGTGATCTTCTCTTCCTTTTTCTGGCCCACATACCCACATGGCCTAGTCATTATCTTCTGCTATTTAATACCAAAGGAATTCTTGCTAGGGATCTGCCTTTTTCAGTTAATTCTTGCCCTTTGCAGTTTTTTGCTTTTTTTTTTTTTTTAAGATATAATCATCTAGAACAGCAGGTCCCTACAGAGAACTTGAACATTTGCTTTTAATCAAAAGGCAGAGTTTATATTAAACTCAGTAAACAAAATCAGGGGACTTGTATAAATAACAATTTGTGCATATCATTTTCATTTTTGCTGACACTTTTGACTCTGGTATTGATCTTTCGCCAGGTTGTGAAACTCAGGGGGCAAAGTGCAAGGTTCAAAAGTGGCTATTTGCCTCAAGGTTTATTGAAAATAAAACATCGACGGAAGTCCGCTCAAGTAATTTGAGGAAACTTTTTTTTTCTTCTAGGAAGGATGTCATTATTTGGTTTCTAAGTTTAAGTCTGCTTAGAGAAAAATAATAGAGTGAAAACAGGCTTGAAACATTAGAAAGCTGGCAGAGAACTTCTATAGAATTCTGTGACTCAGTGCAGGTATGTAAAATTTTAAAGGAAAAACATCTCATTCGACATTGAACATCCCTTCATCTGTTCATCATCCAAATATCGAAGCTTTAGCTCCATGTTGCCGATCACATAGCCTGCAAAAGACAACTGTCACATGGACGAATAATGAAAGACAGCATTTAAAGATATGCTATTTTAAAATTTGTGTTAATCATAAAATTGATTTTTGAAAATCAGTACAATCGATGGATTGTCATTATGCGGATAAAGACAAAGTTGATTTTTCGTTCTCCCTTTCCAAACTATTGTTTTGCCTTCACACAAGCACTTGCTGGGAGTGTTTCTGTTCGCCAAGACAAGAGGGCCACAGGCAGAGCTGTTTTTAATTTTTAAAGATAATGGGAAACACACATTAAAGTTTCCCAACTTTGACTTGAAATTGTTGTACCTTGAGATTCACAATGCATTTATTAGAGAGTATCCATCCAACTTAGAGGACTTTAACAATCTTCCTTAGGTTGGATTGCAAATTAAGCCAGAAGTCAAGCACTTCAGCAATCTTTCCCAGGGTCAGGCGGTAGATTCTGGTTATTTTCAACCAAATTAGACATCATTTTGGATGTTTATTCTCCCAATTAGCTGCTTTTTGCCTAATCCTTTTAAGTTTCTTTATGATTTTATTTAAAAAAATCTCTTAGTTTCTGATTACCAGAGGGACTTAAATGTGGTCTATTGGAAACCTTCATCACATGTAGAGGGAGAACACAAAATCGTCTATGGAATAAGGCTCCAGCTAATGGGTACCCTCAAGCAATCTGCATACTTATGGAATAGCATGATAATGGATCCAGAAAATTAAGCTAAAAGTGGTTGATACAAATTACATAGTATTGTGCTTTTAAAAAACTGATATGTCTAAGTATATGAGGTCTTAGCTTTCTAGGAGGTTACATTTTAATGGTAGAAGGCATAGCACACCAATAAGTAACTATATGATTAGAAAAGAAAATTTCAGGTACTATTAAGAACTGTGAGCAAATAAAGCAGTATTACGAGTGGTGATGTAGAGTCCTTTAGAAAGGATGCTCAAGAAAGACCTCATTCAGGAGATGGTAGCTGAGGTCGGTCCAGAGTGAGAAGGTGACCACGTAAAGCTCCTTGGGAAGACAGGGCAGAGAAAAATAATAGAAAGCATAAGGACCTAGAGTGAGGATAAGATTTTTGTTGTTTTGTTTTCTCCCTTTGGGGACAAAAAGAAGGTCAAGATTGCTGGAATTCAATTTGTATAGAGCAGAAGTGTATGATATGGATCAAAAGTAAGCAGGGACTAGATAATGCATCGGGGCAGTGAAAACAGTGGCAGCCACTGAGTAGTGAAATTGGTTTAATTCTTAAGCCATCATTCCAGTTGCAGTGTTGAGTGTAGGTTACTGGGGAAACTACCAGGGACACTATCATTAGGATATTGATTGGGACACAAGAAGAAGAGAATCAAGGTAGTAGTTGCTTAAATGAGAGAACAATGTCATTTTCTTGTATGTAATAGGAGGCAATTTAGTGTTGACATGGGAAAGCCTTTGATGTTGAATCCAGGCTATTTCCAGATTTCCATTCTATCATCCCTAATGGGTATAAGAAGGATGGAGGAGATAGAAAGAAAGGCTGCTTTTGAAAGTTGCATGTGTCACTTTCATACACCATTCAGAAATGAGTCACATATCTAAGCTGGCTTAGGTCATAGGCCCAGTTACAAATCAGGCTGATGCTACAGCCATCATGCCATCAGATGAGGGCAAATGGGGACTAAAAGGGAATATGCTAAGGTGATTAGGTAAAAGGATGGAAATCCTTGAGTTAGTGAATTAACATCCTTGAGTTACTGAATTACCCTAACCTGGAAACACCCTCTCTTGGGGATTCTTGTCATGTGAGATAATAAATACTTTATACTTCATTATGAATTGGGTCATCTGTCACTTGCAGCCAATAGATTCCTAGGTGATAAATCTCAGGTGAAAGAGGGTAAAGATACATATCCTACCCTCTCCAGTTAGTCCATCCATGTGATGAGCTAATGTGTGTTTTTTCATTCTTAGGGTAGAGATCAGTCCCTTTGCAAAGGTGATGTCCTTTCTATCCCTCGGATCCTAAAACGATAACACCAGTTGTACCTTCATGAAGCAAGTCAAAAGTTGAAGAAATCTGTAGAATTAGTATCCAAATCTATGAATGGAAAACATCGGAGATTGGAGCCTGAATTCTCTTTGTTGCCCACACATATGTGTAAATCACCATGATGTTCCTAGGTGGGTGGAGGTCTCCATTTTGGTTTTGCCTTGAAACTTGCACTATGTGGCATTCTGGTTCACTACTTTGGGTACAGAGTCCTACAGGCAAGGCTTGGTGTGAATGTTGCATATTCCACATGTGGCTTAATCTCACTGAGATTCAGTTCTTCACATGACACACGGGGATGGATAAGACTACCTATTTCACTGCATTATAATAAGATTGATAGGTCACGCGTCCTGAGGTTTTGCAACGTGCCAGATGCTGTTCCAAGCACTATGCAAGGGTTAACTCTTAATGAGGGAGATCCAGGTATTATTATTCCCCTTACACTGGTGAGAAAATTAAAACACAAACCAGCTGAACAACTTGCTCCAGACCACTCAGCTCTTAAGAGCTAGAGTGAGGATTTGACTCCAGGTCGCTGGGCTCTAGAGTGTGAGCTGTTTAAACACGCTATCGCCTGCCGACTGTTTGGCACATACGCATGCAATAAATGTCACTTAGCATTTTCATTTTGCATTTTCCCATTACTTTATTTTGACTTCAGTGTGGGGGAGGTGATTATCCAAAGATGTGAATTATCCAAGGATTGTGATAGTCGAGGCAGAGGAAATATTAGATTTTTCTGAGTAGGAGTAGGGTTAAAGAGTCTCAGTACTTGAACCAGTCCAAAGCAAGAAACAAATGTCCAGAAGCCTTCCCTGCTCCACATCTGTTTTTATTTTTCAGTTTATCAGCCTGCTGTTCCATGACAGGATTTTGCAATATTCAGCTCCCCTGGTGACTTATAGGCTATCAAGGGAAAAGAGAATAAAGAAAAGCTTTTAGCCAACTTCAGCTTTTCCTTCCTTAAAACTGAAGATAAGCTCTGGCTGGACACCACGAGGTTGGTTAAAAAGGCTAATTCATGCGTCTCCTCTTTATCAGCTCGAGAGGGGATGCTGGCTTTGCCAGTGCCCAGCACTGTTGATAGTCCTTGTCCCACAGGGTCAAGATGGTGTGTGTGAAGATTAGACAAGCTTGTAGCTGAGGATGCCCAACAGAGTGCAGTTCTTCTCTCCTGGGGAATAGGAGATGATCTCTGGCAGATCTTTGGTAGATGATATCTGTGTCATCACATCAAAGGTGAGGTTTGACAAGAACACGAATGTACCTATGTGGAGATACATAGCTCCTGGGTCATCTCCTGCAAAACCAGCCACTCTTTCATGTACTGTAAGCAGGGAATGACCTCCAGCCTTTGGTTCTTCATAAGAATTCATATTAACTGCATCAAAAGCCAGGCCAGTGCATCCAACAGTCAATGAGTTCTCATTAGGGAGGAACAGCCCATTTTCAGGTTGGTATGAGGAGCTTTAGTCAGGCTTTCAAGGTAATGCTCATCTTCCATAAAACTTTTACGAGTGGTCACAAATTGCTGACAACAATTCTTTCGTAAACTGTGAAAGATCAACTCCAGATGTTCGCCTTCTGCTGGAGGACACCCAACCAGTGTCTCTTCCACCAGAAAACCCACCACAGTAAAAGAAGAAATGACTTCAGTAACTGGTCTCTTGAGCTGCCTCTAGAGCTCAAAAGTACTCAAAAATCTCATATCCTTCCCTCTTTCAGGTCTCTCACTGGGCGGCCATTACATGGCGTCTCCTGGATGTGGTGAGTAGAGATGTTAAGGAATGGAAAACATTTAGGTGTCTTAAAACAGTCCATGTAGTGAGTGATAGTTTGGAAAGAAACCATTAGGAAAGGACGTGTAAAGACCTAGGCCAGATTTAAACTTGTCTTGTGTTGTGATCAAGAAGCAATTACCTGGTTAATTCTACCCAGGGAACACAAGTTCTCCCAAATAACCCAGGTGTTTTAGATGCATGGGGTCAATTAGAATACAAAGTAGTCAAAATAGTTCTTTGGTTCTTTGCATTCAGTATGTAAATTGGAAGAAGAGAGTGACACAGTGGGAGTCACAACCAAATGAAATACTTTATTATAAATCTCATTTAGCATAATGGATTAAATATGCAGTTTTTGACAAGAATAAACATTCGGCCTTGTAAAAGTGGCTACTTCTAAATCTTTGCTACCACTCCATTTTTTTCAGATTTTCACATTTTATTACATTGTATTAGATTTACCCCTCCTAGCAAGTTTATTCTTCATTTAAGACCACCTTTCAGAACAATTTTTTCTCAGATTTTATTTTTAAGTAATCTCTACACCCAACTTGGGTCTGGAATTTACAACCCTGTGATCATGAGTCTCCTGCTCTATGGACTGAGCCAGCCAGGCAACCCCAAACAAATATTTTTACTGCCATCAATTTAGAAACTTTAAGGAAGCATGAGCTATTCTAAAAGAAAAGCAGAATCATGTTTGGGATACTTCTGTCTCTCTTAGTTTCTATTTTCTGAAAAAGTCCTCATTTCACCATCATTTTGAGGGTGATTTTTTTGTTTTGTTTTGTTTTTGTTTTGTTTTGTTTTGTTTTTGAGGAGCTACAGGTCAATATTATGGTTATTTCCTTGAATGCATTGTGCTTGTTTTACTGTTCTTTCTTTTTTTTTCTTTTCTTCTTTTTTTTTCTTTTCTTCTTTTTTTTAAAGATTTTATTTTTTTAAGTCATCTCTATACCCAATGTGGGGCTTGAACTCACAACCCCGAGATCAAGAGACGCACACTCAACCAACTGAACTAGCTAGGTGTTCGTACTCTTCTTTCTTTTAAGACTTATTTTCAGCCATTTTACAGTGATGTATCTAGGTGCTTTTATCTTGTTTTGTGTTCTTGGAGTTCAGCAAGCTTCTTGGATATTTGATTTGAAGAATTTGATTCATTTTGGAAAATTCTTTACCAAAGTCAGTTTATTTTATTTTATTCATTATGTTTATTTTAGTTTTCTTTTTTTTTTATTTGAATATGGTGGACACACAATATTACATTAGTTTCAGGTGTACAACATAGTGATTCGACAATTCCATGCCTTATGCTGTGCTCACCGCAAGTGTAGCTATCATCTGTCACCGTTCAGCACTCTTACAACATCTCTGACTAGAGTCCATATGCTCTGCCTTTTATTCCTATGACTTATTCATTTCATAACTGGAAGCCTGTATTTCCCACTCCCTTTGACCCATTTTGCCCATCCCCCCACCCATCCCCTCTGGCAACCATGAGTTTTGTTCTCTGTTATAGGTCTGATTCTGCTTTTTGTTTGTTTATTCATTTGTTTTGCTTTGTTTTGTTTTAGATTCCACGTATGAGTGAAATCATATGGTATACCAAAGTCAACTTTAAAATAGCTCTTGCTTTCATTCCATGATATGATTTTTGCAGAATTTACCCATTCTCCTAAAGGACATGGGGAAAGTTTCTGGATAAGCTATTATGAATAGAGCTGTTGTGAACAGCTTGTCCTAATCTTTTGGTGAGCTCATGTACACATTTCTGGTTTATACATATCTAGGAGTGGAATTGCTGGGGATGGGTTCAAATTCATTAGGCCACTTGCTACTTATGAGCTTTGTGAACCAAGGCATGTTATGTAGCTTCTCTGAGACTCATTTTTCATATCTGTGTATTGGAAATAAAAATAGTTGCCCCTCAAAAAAAATAAATAAATAAATAAATAAAATAAAATAGCTCTTGCTTTCTCTTCTTTCTTGTTCCTTTGTATCTTCAATTACGTATCTGTCACACTGTTTATTATTATCCTATGTCTCTCACATCGGTTCTGTTTTTTTTGGTTTTGGTTTTCTTTGTTGTTGTTGTTAACACATTTTTCTCCCTGCTCTTCAGTTTAGATTATTTCTCCTCATCTGTGTTTCAGTTCACTGATCCCTTCTAATGCAGTGTCTAGTTTGTTGTTAAGTTCATCAGCTCTTAAAATAAGGATTTTTTTTCGATTCTAGAGTTTCCATTTAATGCTTTTTTTAAAAGTTCCTTTTCTCTATTGAAATTTTCCATCCATCTTTTCCTTCATTGTGTACATACTTTTCTCTCTTCTTTAATACACTTATACTAGTTATTTCAAAGTCCTGTTAGCTGATTGCAATATCTTAGTCAATGCAGGGTGACTTCTCTTCCCTGCTTTTTTTCTCTTTCCCCATGGTTTTATATTATGTACTAGAGGTTTCTCTATGCCTTTCTAGCCAAACACAAGCCATACCCTTCACTCCCACTGAGAAAAATCTTGTGGTTGTGATCCAATGGGTAAAGAGGTAAAGAGGATCAGTTTTGATTTTAGGACTTCTCTAGATTCAAATAGGTCTTGCCAGTCTATGTGGCTGCTAAAATGTCTCTAGATTTCCCTTTACTCTAGCAGATACCCTCTGCCCAGACACGATGTTCTACCAGCAGGTGCCTAGTTATGGACAAGGGCCTGTGGGAAGAAGCAGCTTTTGATCATTGCTCACCCAAGAAGTGAGCTTCCTGTGGGACTTAGTTCCTTCATATTCTGTGTGTTCACAGTTAGATGTCTGGAGTTTATTTTACCTGTACTTCACAGGTAGAATATACACCTTGTTCATATTTTTGCAGTATTTGTTATAGATGCAGGATAAATGGCACGTGTGATCCTCTATACCAAGAGTTGGCATACATACTACAGTTCAAATCTGGGCCACATCTGGCCTGCAGCCCATTTTTTTTTACAGCCAGTTAGCTAAGAACAGCTTTTCAAGTTTGTAAAGGATTGTAAAAGTCAGCAACCGCCAAAGAAGAATATGCAACAGATGATACATGACTCACAAACTCCATCATATTTACTACCTGACCGCTTACAGAAAAACTTTATTGATCTCAATCTATATTTTAATTGAAATGCTAACATTGTTTGCTCTGTCTTGTTTTGTTTTTATCCTGTTATGCAGCAGGATTGAGTTAATACAAACTTGCTGCCAGCATCCTGGGAGCTGGTGAGGTGGAAAGCTGGGAGTCTAAACAGTCACCATGTAAACTCGTAATCAACGTCTGTTTTCCACATGAAGTCCTCATTGTCAAATGGTGTCTCCCAGGCCAGATCCCATTTGGTTTACTCACTCCGGAAAGTGCACCTGCAACAGTCAACTGCAGGAACATGGCTATCATTCTAACATCATTTGTCTTAACACTTTCTCTTTATTCTTGTGGGGTTTGCTTTTCTCTCCTTTATTCCCTGAAATTATTATACTGAGGCATCTGGAGGGCAGGATAGTGTATGCATGTGATCTTCTTTCCATCTTTAACCAGATGCAGCCTCCACTCTTCATGGTGTTCATGCAGAGGAAACTTAACAGAAGCAGAAGCATTTGAAATCTGAGCCAGAGGGCAGACTAGGTTATGACAGAGTAGAAACAGTATTTCTTGTGCAACTATTTGTATAGGGAGTCTTACGTGAACTAAGAAGGCTGTAAACAAAACACATCCTGGCAAAACAATAATATAAACCACATTTTTATTAAAATCAAATGACATATGGTAATTATGCATTCCTTTGCTAAGTTAATTTTATCCCAAATTGTAGATAATAGCTAATATGAAGTCAAATTAAATGTTGGCATTCATTCAGAAGTGTTGTTCCTCCAGTGAAAAAGAAATTGATCTGCTATTTTTATCCTAACTGTCCCTCCATGATAGTGGGCAAGACACTTAACTTTCTAAAGCTCACTGAATGGAAAAAAAAAAATTAGTCTTTTATTTCATTACCTTCAAGGTCAATCCCAGCTTTATAAATTTATCATCTGTTAAAGAAAATATGAACTTATTTCACTGTGTCAGTATAAAGAAAGCACCTTTCTGCTTTGTTAATAAAACCATTGCTAAACTTTATATCTATATAAGTATTAAAAATATTTCTGGGACATATATAAATCCTCTTTGTACAGTGAGGTGGAAAAATAAATGTTAGTCCATCAGTTATATCAATTCAGGCAATTTACCAAATGAAATCAACAAGAATCACAGAGATTCAAAATATCAGTAACTCTAATCCTATAATAATCCTCTGATGGCAGGATGATCAAGGTCGTTTTTTTTTTCTTTAAATAATTGTTACAGTTGAAGTCATTGGATAATCCGAGCAAACAAAACTACAAGTCCTACTAAAGAGTTTTTGTATACAATTCTGTATAAGAAATGCCTGATTAAATTTTGTCTGACAGAGTTAAATTGATGGGTAGTAGATTTGCAAACTTTTGAAATGAGAGAATAGAGGGAGGAAGGAAGTAATTTAAGGTCATGATTTCTAATTTGTAAAGTCCATTTATAATATTCTTTAGGGTAATTTGCTGATGACAGTAAAGCTTAAGGAGATAGATCAAGCTAATTCATTAACTGCTCTATCTTCGTGGAGAGGATTAAGAGATGGAGGAGAAATTGGTCTGCAGAATTTCAAGCATCAGGGGAGTTCTGCAGACTCAGTCTGTGGACAGAACTAGCAAACCAAAATGATAGATCATTTGGCTGAATTATATCTTTCAGTCTCAGTAGGATAATCACCGTCATCATCTCAGGAATAAATTTTTTAAAATCCATAATAATAATAGCCATAATAACAGTAATGGTAATACAAATAGTAACTCCTGACATGCATTAATCATTTGCCAGGGGCTAGCTTATTTTATAAGAGGCTTTGTTTCATTTCATCTTTGCCACAACCTATGAGAAAAATTTTAGTATTTCCCTGTCTTTTCAAGAAAATTGAGGTACAGAGAAGTTACATAATTTGGTCACAAATTGGGAGGCAAAGCCATGTTTTAAACCTCATCAGCCTGATCTCAGAACGAAATTTTACTGTTATTTATAAGGGGATTGTCAAGTTAAATGCTCTATTCCCTGTGTTTCTGTTCTGTAGAGAAATAGAATTTTTTTTTCTCTAAAGACAAAAGTTACTTCCTAACACCCAGTCATGTTGGTGAAGAGGGACAAAATAGGACAAGAAAAGGGGTGCTTGGGTGGCTCAGCCTCTGGCTCAGGTCATGATCTCAGGGTTTAGGATTGAGCCTTGCTTCGGGCTCTGTGCTCAGTGTGGAGTCTGCTTGGGATTCTTTCTCTCCCTTTCCCCCTGCCCCTCCACCCCTAAAATAAATAAATAAATCTTTTAAAAAATAGGATAAGAAAGTAAGGTAATAAATAAAAGGGAAATTGGAGTATAAATTCAAAATATTTTAAGAGGCATGGACACTAATTATTCTAACAATGGTGATTGGAACCATTTTTCTTTTTTGTCAGTTTGGCACACAAGCAAGTCATCCAACCTCTTTAAACTCCAGTTTCCTCATCTATACTCCAAGTATTATAAAGATCAATGACTTAAGGTAGGTAAATAAACCTAATATAGTACCTACATCAATGAAATGATGGTGATTGCGTTATTAATGTTAAGATTAGATTGCTCTCTCCAAGCCATTGGATAAAAGCTATGGAAAATAATCGTGTGCCTTCTTTTGAAATTTCCTCCTGAAATCTCACCAAGTGTGTTAGAAGCATCTCTAGTCTTCCACACCATGGGTGATCTGGGGAGCAGCAGAAGCAGGAGCTTCTTAGAAATGCAGACACCCTGGCCACACCTCAGATCTGCCCAATCAGGATCCCTAGGAATGCTTTCAACGTTGAGAAGTACTGGCTTATAGAAATGGAAAAGGAACTGATGGTGTGCTTAAACAAGCAGAGAAACAGTGGGAAGGCTTGATTTCTGGCTCAAATAATTGGAGACCAAAAAGTTAAAGAAGTCCCTCCCCCCCATGTGTTTTATTGTTGTTTTGACTTGGTTTGTTCATTTGTTTGTTTAAGCAAATAGAAGCAAAAGGGCCACAGAAGAAGAGACATTGCGAATGAGACACTCTAGTAATGGAACCAAGTCCCTGAGGTCTTCTCGAACTCAGAAAGAAATGGGATGGAAAGCAAAGGTGTGTGCATAAGTTTGGTGTGTAGAAGGGGATCCAGTCCTTCCGAGACAGAGAAGAAGGGGCACAGATGCAATTCACTGTGTGGGCAGAGGGCAGGAAGCTGAAGAAGTTAGTGAGCAAAGAGCAAGATATCAAGTGAGAGAGGTGAGTAGAGCTGGCTTAGGGAAAGGGATGAAGGTTTAGGGGATTGGAGGTATGGAGGATGAGAGAGAGGGCTAATTGCAGATATAATGACCTGAAGAAATACTGAAGTGGGTAATGAGGACTAGGACATTTGCTACAGTGTTTCCCAGGCCTGAAAGAGGATGAGCCTAAGGGAGAAGCCATCTTACCAGGCTTTGGTTTACTTTGGTTACATAAAGGTGGAGAACTCTTTCTCTGAAAGCTTGAAGATGCAGGTCAATTGTGATCAATGGCATTGGGGCTCTAAAGCGTGCAGTTCACTGGAAAGAAGATGAATTATGGTGGGTGAGGTAAAAACGAGCCTGATGGAAGGAATTATGCATATCAGAATAAGGAACTGAATAAAGGAGGGATGAGATAAATGAAGGCAGAGCACATTGGGTCCAAAACTTATAACAAGAGCCATGAAAGTCATTTGGTTGAATATCCAGATACTATGGAGATTCTAATTGTCCATGTGCATTTGGTACAAACTAGTTTTGAAAAAGAGGGAGGGAGGGAGGGAGAGGGAGAAGAGTACTAATTGCTTTATGGGACAGCACTTTAGGCTGTAAGGTGGGAAGAGTACACCCTGAAAAGTATGGTTTTATACAAATTAGGCATCCATGTTCTAGGGGCAACTTGCTGTATTGACTCAGGCTAGCCATCTGATGAGTGCAGCCACCATGAAATGACAGTAGTATGTATGAAGGTTGGCCCCTATCTTTTTGCAATTCCATCTGACCCCTTTTTATAATGAAGCAATACTGGAATGCTCACTGAATCAAAGCAGGAAGCCAATAGAAGAGAAGTTGATTAGTGGACAAATCTTCCTTGGGAATAGGAAAAGAGCTGAAGGGAAGAAACGCATCAAAATCAATAACAAAAAATAAAAGTAAAGAATCAAAACCTCACTTACCTGTTCACCTCGGGGTTTTCAGAGATGAGGCAGAATATATCAAGCACAGAAGTTTCCCTCCAATCAAGGAAACCCATCATCTCCTCTAGCTTAAATTTCTATTAATTAGAGACTGTTTTGTTTTTAAATGAAAATTTCCAACTGACTGGATTTGAGGGAGTAGAAAATTAGCCAAATGTTAGTCATCACCATCTTGTGGTACATTTTTCTGATCAGATTTTTTCTTCCTAATCCCTAGATGAATTATTCCAGATAGTTGTGTGTATGTGTGTGTGTATGTGTGTGTATAATGTAGATATTTATTTATGTGATATGTATACTTATATATTATATATAATGAGTATATATTATACATAATATATCACCTACATATATATACATAACATACATATTTTTATTTTTAAAAGATTAATTTATGCAAAATTGAAAAACCCTAAGGGAACAAGTAAGTATTCAGCGCAAATCATGTTTTCTGTCTGCCAGTGATTCTCAGTCTCCTATTTCCCCACCTCAGACACAATCACTACTACAAAGGTTTTATGTAAAAATCTACAGATAATATGGGTATATGCCAACATGTGTATAACCCTCCTTTTTCACACAACTAGGATTTGGTACACATTCTCTTCCACTCTGCATTTTCACTTTGTCTTGGAAGTTGGTCCATATGGAAGTATACAGACCCTCCTCATTCTTTTCTGACAGCCGTAGCTCCCTATTACTCCATTGGATGGAACTACCAGTATTTGTTCCCTAACCCCCTCTTACCACACTTAAACATTGTTTCTGGGTCCTTTACCTTCATAAACAATGACATAGCTGCCTTCTTGCACCTACATATCTGCACACATCTAATCTATAACCAAGACTCTAAGAATGGAATTCTTTATCAGAATATGCTTCTGTAGAATTTGATAACTTTGGGCAAATTGTACTGGCAAAGGGTCTCTATTCCCTCCATATATGTATGTGAGTACGGTTCTCCACATTCCCTTTGATCTTACACTTTCTAGTCTTTATGAACCTAATTATTTAAACATATATAGTTTTATTTTAAAATTTGAACATTTCATCATATTTAAATTTAATTTCTCTTTAAACACCTAGGAGCTATCTGTTCCTGTCCCTTGACAATATTTCCACTGGAAGGTTTGGTTTCCCTGACTGACTTGGTGGAATATTTTATGCTAAGAAAATTAGCTCTTTCCTTGTCATACGTGTTACAAAACACATTGCCTGTCACTTGACCTTGTTCGTATACTTTTTATTTTTTTCCTTTTGGGCTGAAGCATTTAGCAAGTTTTTCTAGAGTTTTCAAAGACAAGCCTCTATTACTAGATGAGGACACTGAGTGGGAGGATCTGTTTCTGGGTGTCTCTAACATATCTCCACAGCTCACCTCCATTTTCTAGTACCCAGCTGCTGCCGTATTTTGAGAGTCAACAGACTTCCATCAAGGGAAGAGCCATCACCCCGCTCACCTGTCATAGAGTTTACATTTATATGGCTTACGTCCTCATCTGGCTTAACTGCAAAAGGAAAGAGACTTCTAACGCATTCTTCTCCAACTAGGGTTTCGAGACATGGTTCCATGAAGCTACCATATATAATGTTGATAACTCGCTGATTATGAAGACCTGACCTGGAATGAAAGCAGACGGACTGGAAAGGAAGGGTGAATTTGAGGGGGCAATAGTTGTACGTAACTGGCAGTGTTCAGAGGCTGATCAGGTAAACCCACCAGGATAGATAGAGGAGGGAAGCATCCAGAATGGCTCCAACGGGGAGAGCATAAGTAGTGCAGTGGTAGAGCTGTTCCTGTGGAAAGAGGAGATCACAGATAGTGAGAAAGTGCAGAGGCAAATTTTTCCACATACAATTTTTATGTGCTTAATTATATTTTCATTTTTATAAACAGCTAAGTTCTATATCGAAAAATATTGTAGAACTGACTAAGAGAAATAAACATTTAGCAGACCACTCAGCCTGCACTAAAGGGACATATTATTTTGCAGCAAGTTATAATAGCTATGTTCCAATAGCATTGAGATCCCTTATCTAATTGGATCAGTTCAATAGGCCAAATGATGGTGCTCTGATGATTTGAAAGCCAGATATATTACTCTGTTGCCTCAGCCAAGTAGTTTACCCCAGATATTGAGACCTGGCTACACAGACAAAGGAGTCTAACCAGCTGTAAAGGACCTATATTTTGCCAACTTCATGTGAGTTCTTATTGGCTTGGGCCCTTTATTCCTACAGAATTGTTTTCGTGCCTAGGAAGAAATGCTGTCTTAGCAAGGCTCTGAGAATCCAGTTTTGCTGGGAGAGTTGCCAGAGAATGAATGGAAAGCTAAGAACAGCAATCCATAGATTTGCTTTTAGGGCTTTGATACAGTGCATTTCTGAAGGCGATATGCCATTAACTAGAACATTCAGCAAAACAGTTGGTACTGAGCCATTTGCCAGTAAAACTGATGAATAATGAATGGGAATGCACGTAATGAGGAGCCAAGAGGGAGACTTCGCTATGGCTTAATCTGGCTAATGAGTTAGCATTAATGAAATTCAACAGTGTGGATATCTACAGGTTTCAGGTGTTGCCCATCCCCTGCTTTACTTCTTTAATAGAAAATACCACACGCACTAGTCTACATGCGTACACTTTCAACCCATCAGATTCTAAAATGACCATTAATCTCTGCAGTTGGTGAGTCTAATTCCTTGCCTCTGTGATTATTTATTATGGGTAACAAATGTATTTACAAGAATGCATGCAAGTGTGGATGAGTGTCTCAGGATCTATTTGAAGACCTATCAGTCAGTCATCTACCTATGCTGATTTAATTAAAAATTATCTGAGTTATAACTCTAATATGAGTCCATTGAAAAATAATGCCATTTTTTCAGAGCTCGGATATTTTATTGCTCTTCAGCATTGATGTAGGCAATCTCCTAATCAGAAAGAGGAAGTGAACCTCTTATTACTCTGATCAGTTGGCTCCTTAGTCATGCTTTCACTATTTAATTTTATTTAAAGGCTTCTCTCAAAATGATCCCCTTACCCATTTCATCTCACATGGTGCTTAGAGCTGTGTACAATTAAATCATAAATGAGATCAGAGTTGGGGCTGTAAAAAATATGGGCACTATTCTATGCTGATCTCATCTACCCTAAGGCCCCCGGTCCCAAAGTACATACAGTGGAATTCCCATTTTATTCTGAGTGTCATGCTCCATTTATCCTTAGATCTCAAAGTATATCTGACAAGGGTGATGTTGCACATTATAAAATAAGATTTCTCAAACTCTGCCCATCTGTTAGTGATACAGGCAATCTAAGTGTCCTATATATAGAACATATATACATTTCCTGCATTGCATATTCTTTCAAATATTTGCACTTGGCATTGCAAGGTGTCCCACTGTCATAACAGACAAGTCATTCATTAAACTGTCAGCACCTTGCTACCCTGCTCCCATAGAGGGCCCATTTCTGTGTTTTCTGTTTTTTGTTGGATGACCTATTCACTCATCATGAGCTAAGCAGTTACTCTCATAACGGGTGCAACTGAGTTGTTCATGTCAACATATGTAAACCAAAGTTCTGCTTCTTTATTTCTAGCGGTCCAACACTTGACTGGTGGAGGGCACTAATGGGTTGGAAAACCAACTTGCATTCATGAGAGTTAAGTTGGTGTCAATACGATGCAGCTCTTGGCTGAGACATCTAAGGAAGGGGCATTAAAAGCAAAGTAGAACAAACAAGTGACAGCAAAAAAAAAAAAAAGTGATTCATTGTAAACATTGTTTGAAAATCTGAAAGGGAATCAAGAAAAGCAATTAGCTACCCAGACCTACACATTGTAACTATTTGGAACAGATTGAGTGGGAAATTACAAAAATATATTTAACCTAAAAGTGAAGCATCTAATATGTCACTATATGGAAGATGAAAAAAAAATGAAAATTAATTTCTGGAAAATTACAGCTAAACTCCCCTGATTTTGAGCTTTGATTTTGTTGTTTCCCTTTTAAGAGGGCTTGTCTTTATGAGAAATTTGATAGTCACTGAAAAAATTAGGTAGATAATTTATTTTTTGCTCATTCAACATCTTAGATTATAGTCTCTAAAATATTCAAGCCCCTTTCCTTATTTTTCTTCTTGATCTTTTGCCTAATCCATGATTATTTATATTCCAGAGAGCAGAAAATGGGGGGCGGGTAAGAAGGGGGAAATTAAATTGGCCAATTTGTCTCCTAATTAACAACTTGAGTCAAGCTTGACAGAAAGTAGATTAAACTCATTAACTTCAGTGAGATCCATGGATAATCTGTACTTTCCACTTAACTTTGTACTCTGCAGCATCAGCTCTAATAAAGATGAAAAGATTGATGATAAAATGTAAGAGACAAACACTCTCTCACACCATCTTTCTAAGTTACAAAGGTTTGGGTTTGTTATTATGGGATAGAGCTGTTGATGCATTATGTTCCATAAGATTTATTATTCTGAGCTTACTTTGGCAAAGGAATAGAAAAGACCACCTCACTAATCAATTAAGTCATTGCATATTTTATAGTGTATAGTTTGCAGTACTCACTTGAAACTTGGTGCTTAGGGAAGTGAAATGTCCTCCTCCCCAGGACTATAAAAGAGGCATGAGGAGAAAAAGCTAATATCCCCTCATAACAAAAATATCAGATGGAGCCATCCCCATTCCAGAAGCACAAATGAAAACAGGGAGAGACTCAAATCATATCACTATGCTAATTTATCTAACTAGTATTGCTTTTCCGTAGAACAATACATCTAAAATATTATGGTCCACATTGGAATTAGATTTTTTGTCCCCAATATTTTCCAAGAGAAACCACTTTATTTGTCAGACCAGCATGAGACAAAATCATCATTCCATGGTCCTATTATGAATTACTTCTACTTTGTTATTCTGTAACTTAAAGAAGCTTAGATTCACACAGCCAGTGCCCACCATAATGACACCACTCCCCCATGGTTTGAAGATTGAATTATACTGACATAAATGACAGTCTCTAAGGTCCCAAGACAGGGGTCACAGTTGGTTTTTGCAGTGTGTGTGTGTGTGTGTGTGTGTGTGTGTAAAATGTTATTCTTTCCAAGCTATCTTGCATTGAGTATTTTAGGTTGAAAAGTGCATGCCTTTGATTAAACATGCTAATATTCTTTTTTTTAAAGATTTTATTTATTTGAGAGAGAGAAAGCGAGCAAGCATGAGCGGGGTTGGGGGGAAGGGCAGAAGGGACAAGGAAAGGGAGAAGCAGACTCCCTGCTGAGCAGGGAGCCTGACACAGGGCTCAATCCCAGGATCCTGAGATCATGACCCAAGCCAAAGGCAGATGCTTAACCTACTGAGCCACCCTGGCGCCCCAAATATGTTAATATTCTTATCTCTTCATGTGTATTGTGGTCAGAAATTCTGTGTGTAGGCAGCAGATGGTGGAGCCAAGACTTTGGAATAACTTTTTCCATAGGGATGGTGTTCAGCTCTTCCATCATGTAACTAATGATTTCTAGAGTTGCTTGAAGAAAAGAACAAGGGTAATAAAGGTATGATATCATTTAAGAAATATTATCCTTAATACCACTATTTCAATGACAATGAATACAAGGAAAGCATCAATGACAAACCACTTGTTTGGGGCCAAATAAGAAAATCTAAGGGAAAGGAAAAGAGGAAGAGTGGAGAACACTAGCTGTACACTTCATCAGTCTACAATGTTTCAAGTCATCCTTACAAATTTCAACAGAATGGAGAATGATTTCTATTGCTAGAGAAGGGAGACCAAGGAATGACCAATGGCTGACCTAGTCTCTTATCCAAGAAAAATTTGATTCAGCATTTTCCTTTGTCTTATATAATTCTTAGTGTATTATTATTATTAAATTTCTGATACAATTTTACATCTGTCAAAATGCTACTCTTTAATGTATGTATCATTTCTGATATAAATTATTACATCCCAATTATTGCCTTCTATAATTTAACTCTCACTTTCCAATAAATCATCTTTAAAAAAATGCATTTTTAGACTTCGAATTTCATGGTAAGTATGGAATTCAGAGATTATTTTTGATTCATTTTTCCACTAAGACTTTCTAAGACACTTAAAATGACACAGGGTAAGTTAATGCTTTCTGTTTCATCCATCGCCAAATCTCCAGTACTTAGCAAATTACACAGAACATGGTAGGTGTGTGATAGCTATGTGGTTTGATGAATTGAAAGAAAAAAAAGGAAGAACAAGATTCTGAGGTATTTCTACAGCTTGAAAATTATTTATAAAAAATTACTTTTTGTTCTAACATTGAATCCACATTAAACATTATTTCTTCCAGGAGCTATAGCTTTTATCAATAGATTCCAAGCAGAAACTAATGCAAATAATAGGATGGTTTACAAGCCTGTTGGTCAGTCAACCGCTTTGTTCTCTGTGACAAAACCTTGTAATTATGGTGAGTATACAATACAGATTTCCCAACACATTCCAATTTCAGATATACTCCCTTATTGTTCTGAGAAATACACTTATAGTTGCCCAAGTATATAAATGCTTTCTTTATTGACTGAGAAAGTATGACCACTGTGTAAAAAAAAAGTTTGCATACCAAAGTACTACCTAAAAACACTTTCAAAACTGTGTTCTATCTCATGGAAATTAGGATAATTCCCAGAATAACACCAAAGAATGAGAATTAAAGTAGCAATGTAGACAAGGTGATTAACGAGAGTAAAAGTTCATATAGGAGAGAAACTTTAGATATAATTATTACCAAAGGGACAGATAAATACAATTCCAAATGAGAATCAAAAGTGCAAAGGTACAGAGAGATGGATCACCAAATTTTTTGATTGAGAAAGCAGATTAGTGTATTAACCCTACCTAAGAGGGATCTGGTGAAGATGCTCTCACAAGATGGTGTAATGAGCCTGGCACTCACACAGAAACTATTAATGAAATGGGGAAACACATTAATGGCCTTCTCAAAACTCCAAAACTGTTTCAATCACTTTTATTACCAGTAAACAAATACAATTATACCCTTTTAGAAATAAATCTGTTAGATCCTGTCCAATTCAGTTTCAGAGATGGGAGTTCTATAAACGTGCAATATGTCACAATAGGTATAACGAAGGGGTTCTTCATAAAACTGAACCAAGTCATTAAAAAGTTGGAGTTTATCTTCCAATCAGTCAAATTGCAAGGGTGGTTGTTATGTTTTTGTTTTGATGACAATGCTGTTTTTAGTCAACATTATATGTCATTGCTTTTTAAAATATATCTAAATTACTCACTGAATTTGATTGGACTCATCAATTCGTTAGCATTTGTTTGCTTCCTTGCAAATGGTCACATTTCTGAGTTGGGTTTAACAAATATGTACCTCTCAATACATCTATTTTCCCAGGTGATTTGTTTGTCACTGGGGAAATACTGGTAACCAGGACCACCAAGTAGCCTGCTCAACAGGCAGGATTCCACACTCTATCACTTATTTAGATGAACGGGTTGGAATTATTAGGGGGTCAGCTTTTCTTTTAAACAACTTATGAACGTTTACAAAAGTGTTTTTTTTGTATGCATAAAGTTGTCCCTTCATGGGTAGTTTGATAAGTACAGGATCAGCATAAACAGCATTCCAAAGAAACATGTCAAATAATATTTTGCAAAATTCAAATTTGATAAAATATAACTTATTCATAAATAACAGCCAACCACACACACACACACACACAAAATGATTCCCCGGTTAGTGACAGATTTAGGAAATAAAAACTGCACAAGTTCAAAATACCTATTTTCGAATTTTATTTTTCAGCCAGGAAGAAATATCTTTCCATCTCTTATTGACTCAAACTCTAGCTCCAAAAAAAGAAAAAAAAAAAAAGGAAAGAAAAAAACATAATCTGGAGACATGCAAATATTTAATAATATTCCTTGTGTTATAAGAGTCTTATATCTACAATATTCAAACTTCTTAAACAAAAATAATACCCAACTATCACCACTGAGATCTTAGAATTTGTTTTCATTTGAGGGTCACAAGTCACTTACTACCCCCCCCCCAAAAAAAAAAACTGCATGAGAGGGTAACCTGTTTTCTGGAAACTTTAGAATTCTTAGTTTAAAATTTGATGTGCTTCTTATTCAATAACATACTATATTTACTTAAGGAGGAGTTATTCTTGGATAATGTTCACATCGAAATTTTTAGGTTGAATGAAAACAAGAGCCAAATAAACTTGGCAATTAGATGAACAAAGTTTCTGGTTTAAAAATGGCCTCTGTCTAGAAGTCCTGTACAAAGCTTCTCCCAAACTCCCACTAAAAGAACGATGTAAAGACAGAAAAGATGCTAATTTATGACCTTATAAACTAAGATTGACAGAAAACCTAAGGCCTGGATCTGGAAGGAATTTTCAATAATTGGAAGTCAGAGTTGAGTGTATTAACCAACTGGTGCCCTTGCACGTGTCATCTCATGAAATAGACCAGCCTTGACAGAATAAGAGATGTTGGAGAGATAGTGAAACTGATCCACACACCCCCAGGCTCAGGCAGAGAAGCAGGGCCTACACTGACCAAGAATGATTGTAGCTGATGCTCTTCTCTCTTCCCTCCCTCCTCAGCCCACTCACCTTGTATGTTCTTCTAGAAACAGAAACTCCAATACTGCCTGTATAATAAGAGAGAGAGGAGCAAGGGGAGCATGGGCTGGCAGTGAAAGGTTAAACCCATTGGCAGTGAAACCCACAAATAAAGCTCAGGAGAAGACACAGCACAAGGTGGATTGTAATTGTTCATAGAGATGTTAGGAGTTCTGCACATCATCTAGTTCTTCAGCTACAGCCCTGAGGTTAAGTTTTGCTCAGCAAACAAATGACAAGCAAAGGGTCAATCTATTCAATCAAAATGCTGAGTCTGGATATAGTCTTGTTCATTTGATGGGTTGATAAAATTAATGATAATAATAAAAGTTACTAAAAAGTTACCATGTGACCAGGTACTATCCCTCCCACTTAGAAATATTTAATCACTAATCCCTTTAAAACTCTATGAGGTAAGTACAAATATCCCCATTCTTCTGATGAGGAGACTGAGGCAAAGAGAGTTCACTTTGAAGCAATTTGTTCAATTATATGGTGGTAAGTAGTGAAGCTATGATTTAAACACAGGCAGTCTAGCTATAAAGTCTCTGGTCTTAACCGTGATTTTAAACAAATAAAAATGTAAAAAATATTTAAAAAAAAAAGCCTAAGTATGAATACTGTAGGATGAAATAAGAGAAATATCACCCTGAAGATTTTAGGAAGACCATGTGTCTGAAAATGATCTATTAAAGGAACCATGATAATAGAAAGTTAACTAGAAAATGTTTAAGGGTCCAAGAAGACATGGCCTTTCTGAAAAAGGAATAGAAAGGCCAAAAGAGAGAGTTGGTTGGATTAAATGATAAGTGGGTGAGATAAATAAAGATATAAATATGTCAGATGCTTGCATTGGTGACACCAATTCAGGGCCTCCCTGTAGCCCCTCCCTTTGCAATGTGACTTTGAAGTTCTTCCAAGATGTGGAGTCTATTTCCTTAGCCAAGAAATGGGGTTGGCCTTGAGACATGCTTTGACCTATAGAATGCTCAGAAGCAGTATCATGCTAGTTCTGAAACTAGACCTCAAGAGGTCTCGTGTGCTTTTTCTCTATTAGACTCTTCAATCTGCCCTGAGCATAAGCTCAAGTACTCTGCTGGAGGATGATGAGGGGCTACATGGGGAGGTGAGGGGTGAGCCCATCCTAGACCAGCAAGCTCCCAGCCAACTTGCCAGCTGACAGCAGCCATGTGAATGAGCCCAGGTGAGATTAGCCAAGCCTGGCCCAGAGCGGCAGAACTGCCCACCTGACTCATGCACACACAAGAAATATATTATTTCTGTTTTAGGCTGTATGCATTGGATTAGTTTATCACTTAGCAACAGCTATACACTATGGACTCTAAACATGTACCTGGGAAAATATAAAGGTAGAATGTACCAGAAATATCAATTACACTCTCTACCAATTATTTCCTTCCTTTTCTATGCTCCCTTTAGAAAAAAATATGTCCCAAACTTTTTTTCTGACCGTCTGCCGTCATAAGCTCTTTTGAAGGGGCATTAGGCATCCATAACTACTTTGGACCCAGAGTAGAAATCTAGCTCAAGTTGGACCCATGAGACACTCTTTTATGAGAATTTAAAATTAGCTTTCAAATACTCTAATCAGCATCTGAGAGGAAGTCTTTCTGAGGACAAAAATAAAATCAATACAAAAAATGAAGTAATGAAAAAAGCAAGTAAGTCCCCAGAGAGAGAAATAGGGAAAATTATTTATGTTGCATGTCCTTTCCTTGGAGCCCATGAGATGTTTATATCCTTGTTTCCTTTTTTTCCATTATGAAATATGTTTCCTTTTTGCATGCCTATGAGGGTAGCCTGTCCATTCTTCAAGACATCTTCTCCTTTCTAAATATTTCCATGGTTATCAATAGGATGGAATGGCCATTTCCATAGGATGGAATACTCTTATTTATTGAAAGAGGACAACACCAATTTTTAGCCACAACCATATAGAACTATAGTAAGGTACAAAAGGTTTTAGCTCTTCCAGTTTTTTATCAGGTAGCTCTCCTTTATCTAGTTGTTTCTTATGACAGGCAATACAAAATATAGGCTTTCAGGAGAAAATTTAAACTTAGTCTTTTCCTCTTCAATTTTTGTGATGTTGAGTGTGTTACACATGAAGAGTAAAATGGGGGGATTGATACACTTACTGAGAAAAATCAGCCTTCTGTTACACAAAAAACATTGTGAAATAACGGGAATTTCATCTCCACCTCCTTCCAGTGGTTCCTGCTGTGCAGATCCTATTCTGTTTCTCCTAGTGTTCTGGAGTGTTCTTCCTATCAAGTGGAGTTAAGACCTCCACAGCAGGACCCACTGGATGGAGATGGAGGTAGAGATGGAATTCATGGTATTTCCTACTACATTTTGCATGAGTCTTTTCTGCAGTGGTGTAAGGTGTCAAAGAGATTTTGGAAACCATTCCCCTTCTCCTTTTTCATATGCTCAAATTAACTATTGAAAAAATACAGTTCTGAAGAGCTTTCACATTCAAATCAAAATCCACTGGAAAACTGTGTGTGTGTCTTTGCTTTATCTTAAATTTTGAGTCTAAGGTGGGTTTCTTGGAAGGGTTGTCATTTTACCATATTTCCTCTTCTGTGCCTTTTGAAAAAATGATACGTGAGACTTTCCTAAATCCAAGTGAACATAACAGCAGATCAAAAAAGATTGAGATGCTGATACCAAAACTAAATGATTTCTTCATTTCTTGACTAAAAAGGAGAGAGGTGAAGGAGAAGAAAAATGCCCCCTTGACAGTTTATTCCCTTTCTTCTTTCATCTTTTGTTACTTATGTGCATTAACTTGCCACTGACCCTTTGCATAGGTTGTCTGTTCTCTTCCCCATTTCCATTCATAAAAGCAGATCCTGAAGACATCTTAGAATTACACTGATTCAAAACAAACAACAGCAAGAAAACAACAAAATGAAGGTCCAGAAGACTGAACTATATTACTTACATGTTGTCATAGCCATCAATCCTAAATGTAAATACCAACCCTAAATTTAAATAAATTAAATGGTCACAATAAAAAAATTTAAAAAAATAAATAAATAAAATAAATAAATTAAATGGTCAAAAAAATAAAATTAAGTAAAAAAAAAAGATGAAGAGGAATAAAATAAAAATAATACTAAAAATAAAATAAATAAATAAAAATAAAAAATAAAAAATAAAATAACATACAGATATTAAACTCTGAGTTTTCTGGCTTAAAGGTGAGAAATAAAACATTCGTTGAGAGCTGTATGTGATACCATAGGGAAGAGTTTGTATTTTTGACATGCAGAGGAGCCAAGAGCAGGCAAGGAATGAGTGGGAAGCCTGGGCCTGACTGAACATTCTACGAAAGCTTTGTACACCCTCTGCCTAGTGCTTGCAGGTACTCAGTAAATATTTATTTTTTGACCAGATCCTTCCGTAGAACCCCTTAGAGGGAGTGGAGAGAATACAGATTTGTATAGATAAGCCCAGATGTATACCCTAGCTCCCTAAAGAGTCTAAATCTCATATTTTCTAGTTTAATGATCATATGTATTTAATGGAGTTGTTGAATGCAGATGATGTATGTAAAGGAACTGGAGTATAACAGGCAAGGGGCAAAGGCTTGTTGTTATTACTGGTGGTGGTAGTGGTGGTTGCAGAATTGGATGAGCTAGCAGGAGAAACTCTTGGAGCAACAGAATGTTAACTTACAAATTTGGGCAAAGAGAGTCAGGGAGAAAAGGTGGAAGGGATTCAAGAATAAGAAGTTAATTTGAGAACATAGCAGCTCCTTGTGTCAAGAAGTGGAGTTTATCTTACCATCCCCTTAATTTGTTTTGTGAGTTGTTTTGCCTGTTATAATGTGGCAGAAGTAAAGTTGTGTGAATTCCAAAGCCCGGGTTTTCACAGAGTGCACGGCTTGGGCCTTTTCTGTGTTGGAATCCTGAAACCACGATAAGATGAAGAAGTCAAGTCTAATGGATAATGAGAGGTCAACTGGAGGAAAACCAAGGATGCCCAGCTTATAGCCAGTCAAAGTAGCACGATCTGTGAGCGCTGCCATCTTGGACCTCCCAGCTTTAGCCTAACCATGAACGACTGTAGTCACATGAGTGATCCCAGGAAAGATCAGCAGAAGAACTCCCCATGTTGCCAATGCACAGAATCACAAAATACAATAAATACTGTTCAAAGCTACTGAGTTTTGAGCAGGTTGTTAAACTGCAACAGATTACTGAAATAAAAATTAGGAGCGGGTTGCTGCCATCACAAAAACCTAAAATATTTGGCATTATCTTTGGACTCAAGTCCCTACAGTCATCTGATGTCCTCTGACATTTATAAGGCACTGGATTAGGTGTACTGCAGATTCTTTTGTTAAGAAAACACTGTCTTTATGGACAAGATATTTATTATGTTATCAAGAAGATCTAGCTAAAATGCAGCATAAAATCATTGCTATGGAAGAATCACAGACAAGTCTATGATGACATAAAGAAAAGAAAAGAGGGCTTATGGGAAACTTCATGAAGAACCAGGCAATTGAACTGGACTCACAGACCAGTAAGGACTGTAACAAAGATGGCGCTGATGAGCATTCCAGCTGTAGGGACATCCTGAACAAAACTACAGAGGTGAAAAAGCACAGAGGAGGTTCTGGGACAAGTGAATAGTCCAGGTTGACAGGTGTATGATGTGCAGGACAAGATGCAGGCTTGAAGGAGCCGGAACTTCGATTGGAGGCGGACTGCCAAGCCTTGAGGTCAGGTTAAGTAGATTGGGCCATCAGGCATGAAAAAAACAGAAGGGTATGAGGAAGTGAGTCAACCTGATTTAATGAATGGCACTTCAAGAAGCTAGATCCAAAAATAGCTCAGGACCCTCTATGTATAATTACCAAATTTTCCTGACCTGTTTGGATTCAAGATATTGTATGATATGCTATGTGTACTTACCCTTATACTATTTCGGAGAACAAACTATTCTGAAATAATAAATGTTTTTTCTCTAAAACAATGTTAAACAACAAATAATGCTGCAGGCTCAGATAACCACAGGATATTTTTTATTCCTAGGCATAACGTATAGGTATCTATCCCAAATTAGGCATATATTTACAGGAAGTAAGAAAAAACTAAAGGAATGCTTTAGAGTCTTAATTATACCAATACCATTCTCTGACATAATTGTCTGATTTTTTAAAATCTAGTTGTCTAAATTTACTTGCTGCTTAGATCAAATCACCATTATTTCTTATTCAAAATTGACTAAATGTAATTTGATATAATCAGTCTGTTCACCCTTCTCTTCTATCATCAGATAGTATCTTGTTTATTGATGGTTCTACTGACAGATTTTATATTTAAAAATAAACAAGCTAAAGCAAAACACATGATCTCGTCATCTATATTGGGGTATCAGAAAATTAAACATCCTCAAAAGGTTAGATTTATCAGTAAGAGGGACAATCTCCTTGGGGCTCAGGTTGTGATATAACCTAAATACTAGGTTGATCTTAGAAATTAACATGATTACAGTAAGAGCCAGCACATATCCCTTGTGTAATTAGTGGTTTATTATCTAATAAATGATTTACTCTAACATATATTCAGACGCCACCATGAATAGGACTCCCATGGTCCCTTATGACATTGTATGCTAGAATGCAATATTCCTTTAAAATCTCCAAAATAAAAGAGGCAAACAGCAGCTTGAGGCCAGACAAGAAGCCTGTGAAACTTCAGACAGTTTTCATCACAGCTGGCCAGGCCTGGGAAGTTTCAGACAAAGGACTTCCGCCTTTATCTGGCCCTTATTCTGATGTCTCATTCAGCTGAAGATAAAAGGAAAGATGTGCTTTGAAATTTAACCATTAGGACGGCAAAGAAATCAACATGCAAATGTCACCCATACATGAATTCGAGATGAATTCTACATTTGTCATTGCAAACTTAGAACTCAGTTGGTATTTTTTACTCCCAAAGCAGTAGGATAAAAACTGTGAATGAAATATGAGTGCTGGGTTTAGTTCAGTTGGAATTCCTTAACTTACACATCTTATTTGCAAAGAACACAGAGAATATATATACAGTTGATGCTTGAGCAATGTGGGGTCCAACCCCCACACAGTCCAAAATCTATGTATAACTTTTGACTCCCCCAGAACTTAACTAATAGCCTACTGTTGACTGGAAGACTTACTGATGACATAAACAGTGGATTAACACCTATTTTGTATATGTATTTTATATACTGCACTCTTACAATAGAGTAAGCTTGAGGAAAGAGTTACGAAGAAAAATCATAAGGAAAATGCATTTACAGTGCTGTACTGTAAAAAATCCGCGTGTAAGTGCACCTACACAGTTCAAACCTGTGTTGTTCAAGGATCAAGGAGAGAGACAGAGAAACACACACACACACACACACACACACACAGAACATGAAAAGACTATGAGAAGAGGAAATGAAAAACAAGAATCTGATATTATGATACCCTTCAACTTAAGCAATCAAGAACGCTAGGATTCTCCATATGTGTGTTTTCAAAAATCTTATCAACTTCTATCAGGAAAATGAATTCGTTTCTTGGGAAGAGGAAGTACAATTCTAAAGAAGCTCATACACCTATAGAAGACAGTAGTGACCGGAGAGGTATGGACAGTCAGGATTTACTCTACACATTCCCAGGGGAAAGATTCACAAACTGCAAAATATGAACTGGCTCCATTTTCAAACTAAGAATAATTGTACATGGATCTTCTGTGTATATTTTCTCACCTCCTGATTCAGAACTAATTTTCTAAAGTGATTCCAAATAGTTTGTGTCATTTTATGAGAGTTTTATATTGGTTCCTGTATTTTTGCTATGAAAATCTCCCAAAGAAAATGACTTTATCACCCCCCAACCCCAACTCTCAACATACAAAGTCATTGCTGAATGAGGAGGGTGATTAAGGGTCAGTAAAGGATCTGAAGAAGTTTGTTTTGGAACAGAAGATTTCACATTGGGGAAGGCCATGATGGTTGTGTCAAAATAATTAGAAGACTCTCATATAAAAGATGAACTTTACTTGATCTAAAGCTGAACTAGGAACAATATGTTAACTGCAGTGGAGAAAAATATGTTGCTGTAATTTAACTCAACCAAAAATGAGCAGTTACTCTTATAAGGCAGGGAAGCTGGAAAATTACCCTCCAGATTCATTTTTTTGGACAAGTACACTTTGGAAATACAAGGAAAACTAAGATATAATTTCTGCCTTAAGGATTAACATATTCTTGAAAGGCAAGGAGAATTAAAAGTATAGTATATTATGGTGAGTACTTTGGGACGAACTCAGGAATGAGTCACTTAAATCCATTCAAGATAAGCGTATGTTGAGGAGGGAGGTGTTCTGGAATACTTCCAGAATAGATAACATTTCAGTTGAATTTTGAAGGAAAAGTAGAAGATAGCCTAAGTTGAAAAAAATATTCTATGACTATTTTAGAAAGAATTTGTTAATTCAGGCATTAAATCAAATGATATTTAAATTCAATCCATTTGTGAATTAGGTGATCTTAGATGCCAATCCAAGTTAATGATTTAAAAGTTTTGACCTTATGTCACATACAAAAATTAACTCAAAATAAATCAAAGACTTAAATGTAGGTTAAATGTTGGAAAAGCTTTATGACATTAGATTAGCAGTGATTTCTTAACTGTAACACCAAAAGCACAGGCAAGAAAAGAAAAAGTAGGTAAATTGGGTTACATCAAAACTGTAAACTTTTATGTGTTAAAGGACACAATCAACAGAATTAAGAGACCATAGAATGGGTAGAAAATATTTACAAATCAGATATCTGATAAGGGTTTAACATCCAGCTTATATAAAAGAATTTCTACCACTCAGTGACAAAAATGAACAAAAAAACCCAATTAAAAAAATGGGCAAAGGGCTTGAACAAACATTTCTCCAAAGAAGATATGCAAATGACCAAAAAGCACATGAAAAAAGATACTCCGCATTACTAATCATTAGTGAAATGTGAATCAAAACCATGAGATATCACCTCACACCTATTAGGATGGTTATTATAAAATCAAATGGAAAATAATTAGTGTTGGAGAGGATGCAAAGAAGTTGGAACCTTGTGTACCTTTGGTGGTGATATACAATGATGTGGTTACTGTAGAAAACAGCATGGCAGTTCCTCAAAAGAATTTAAAAAAATAGAATTACTATCTGATCTAGCAATTCAACTTTAGGGGAGATACACAAAAGAATTGGAAGCACGGACTTGGCTAGATGATTGGATACCCATGTTCATGGTAGCATTATTTGCAATAGCCAAAAGGTGGGAACAATTCAAGTGTCCATCAAAATAGATAAACGAAAAGTGGTGTCTACATACAATGGAACATTATTCAGCCTTAAAAAGGAAGTTAATTCTGACATCTGCTACAACATGAATAAAACTTGGAGACATTATACTAAATGAAATAAGCCAGTCACAAAAGGATGAATATTATTATATTCTACTTAAATGAGGTACCTAGAGTAGTCAAATTCATAGAGACAGAAAGTAGAATAGTGTTTGCCTGGGGATGGGGGAAGGAAGGATGGGGAGTTATTGTTTAACGGGCACAAAGTTTCAGTATTGCAAGATGAAAACAGTTCTGTGGGTTGTGGTGATGGTACCACAACAATGTTCATATATTTGGGGCGCCCTGGGGGCCCAGTTGGTTAAGTGTCTTGGTATCAGCTCAGGTCATGATCTCAGGGTTGTAGGATCAAGTCCCTCATTGAATTCTGCGCTTAGCACAGAGTGTCCTCGTCCCTCCCCCTATGTCCCTCCCCTCTCAAGTAAATAAATAAATAAATAAATAAATAAATAAAATCTTAAAAAAAAAAAAGAATGTTCATGTACTTAATGGCACTGAACTGGACATATAAAAATGGTGAAGATGGTAAATTTTATGTTACGTGTATTTTACAATTAAAAAAAAACTTTTGAAAATACTTATATTTAAAATACAATAAATTGATGTGTTTTTCTCTGAAAACTTGGGTATTTTTTTCTCATTTCTTAGAATCAGTAAATATACTATATATTTACATTATATATATATATATATATATATATATATATATATATATATATATAT